>NC_062286.1:30228695-30531726 GCF_902655055.1 Lutra lutra
CCGAAATCTAGTGGCGACAGATCCTATGAATATACCAACAGCTCTAAGAGTCCATGTGCAGATATCGTCACATGGACGCGGCCATGACAGCAGCGCGGGACATCCTGGGAAAAACACACCCGACTCGGGTTTCCGCCTAGGAGACCGACTCAAATCCTTAGTACTGAGCATGCCCAGTAGAGATGCCCCGCCCCGAGCAGGGAATGGGCGGGTTGGAGGGCGCGGTCAATCTCAGTCCCGCCCTAGGGGGAGCGGTGCTAAGAGGTGTAGGACCGGATTAAAACGCGGCTGGAAGGGATGCTCTTGTGCTGCCAAGAGGTTAGAGGAATTGCCTATGGCTTGGGTTCTTAAACTTCTTTGGATCAGAATCCCCCTGACTACCTAACCAAGGTCCTTCACGCAGAATGCATGTGGGCCCTTGCTACCAACATTCGGGTACATTCCAGGAAATTAGAGACCCTCTGAAGTGGAGTCGACCAGCACACAAGAACCACCTGCGCAGAGAAGAGGTCTTTATTCTTAGAATGAAACTGTAAGGAGAGTTTTGGGACTCCTGGTTGGCTCCGTGGGAGGAGCATGCTACTCGAGCTCCGCAAAGTGAGTTCAAGCCCCAGGCTGGGTGTAGAGATTACACACATACATGACTAACTAACTAAATAGAATAAATAAATAACTTATTTAAAAAGTGTAAGGAGGGGCGCCTGGGTGGTTCAGTGGGTTAAAGCCTCTGCCTCTGGCTCAGGTCATGATCCCAGGATCCTAGGATCAAGCCCCACATCGGGCTCTCTGCTCAGCGGGGTGCCTGCTTCCCTTCCTCTCTCTCTGCCTGCCTGTCTGCCTACTTGTGGTCTCTGTCAAATAAATAAAATATTTAAAAATAAATAAATAAATAAATAAATAAATAAATAAATAAATAAATAAAAAGTGTAAGGAAAGTATCCGGTTTTGACGCTGCCGTCACATGAATCCTGACTGAATGGGACCTGTGGCCCCGCGGATGGTGCCGGGAAGCTTGCGGAGGACAGGCTGAGTCGCAACCCTGCCCCCGCCGCGTGCCTGTCGCTGAGCTCCCAGCTGGAGCCTCATTCGCTCCTCCCTTCTTCTTAGCCCTGGCCCTCGGCCGAAGTAGTCAGGCCTCGGCCGAAGTAGCCAGGTCTCGGCCGGAGGAGACGCTCTGCCCCAAAGGGCCAGAATCCTGCACTGTGAAAATGTCATGCACTAGTTAGGGGAAACCTGACCACGCAGCATTCTTGGAGAAATCAAGGGCAAGCGATCTCTGTAATAGCCCAGCCAGTGCCGGCTTCAAAGAGGGAACTAAATTCTCATCCCACTTTCCTCCTCCCTCGACTGTGCAGGGAATGGTGCTCAGCCTCTGCCCCCAGGAGCCAAAGGAAGCCAGACCTGGACTGAGCGGAGAAGAGCAGATGCCCTAGAATGCCTTCTAACTGAGAAGTAATTTATCACCATCTGTGCAGGAATGATATTTAATCAGTGTGTCCTCCTGGTTATTATTTTTTTTAAGATTTTATTTATTTATTCGTCAGAGATCACAAGTAGGCAGAGAGGCAGGCAGAGGAGGGTGGGGGAGCAGACTCCCTGCTGAGCAGAGATCCCAGGACCCTGGGATCATGACCCGAGCCCAAGGCAGAGGGTTTAATCCACTGAACCACCCAGGCGCCCCTTAAGGCAAATATTATTAAGCCAATTTTCAAATAAGGAAACTGAGAGGTATGTACCTTGCCTAGGATTACACTAGGATCTCACCCTAGCCTGACCCTTATGGCTCCATGCTCTGTACATCTGGTGAATAAAGATGATGAGAAGTATGTGACTGGTATGCAGGTCCGAGTAAGCAGGTAAATCAGTGAAATAACTTCCCCAGCAAACACACTCGAAGCAATCCCAGAGCCAAGGTCAGTACAGATGCTGAAAATCCCCAAGAGCAAAGACTCAAGAAGCAAAGGAAAGAAAGAATGTATGTGGTTGAGGTAACATTGATAGGAATGTAAGTCAAGTGGAACAGAACAGGACAGCAACCAGATCCTGCAAAGGTTTCCGTCTTCGAAAACTGTCCTGGTAAGTGGGGACTGAAGCCAGGCAGCCCTGTGGTGTCCCCCTAGGCTTTACTTTGCCCTTGGGGCTCCTAGATTTGACTCTAACCACAGCATGCTTCCCCTGAAGGGTGTTGTTTGTCCCACAAAGCAAAATAAGACCCTAACCCTCGATAGGTCTTCAATCAGGTGAAAAAACTATAAGGCTTTCAACAAGACTTCACTACATGCAGGACACGTACAAAGGAGACATAAATGTAGATACAGAAACAATGCCTCTGACTCACACAACCTGGACTCGATCCAACCAGCCCTACTTAGAGAGGGCCATCCCTCCCTCAACTCTAGAACTCTTCTGGATGCTTAGAATCACAGAAGGAGGCCTCATGGCCTGGGTAGGGAGCTCTACAGGGACCCATAAATCACAAACACCAAATTAATCAAAGAATACATGAGGATTCCTCTCATTCAAGATCCAAGGACATAGGGTGACCTTGAACAGCTGCCCTCTCTAAATATTACTTGTTAAATTTCCCTCTTGGCATGACTACAACAGATTCTTACATAATTAAGTGACTTTTCTCAGTAGTGATGCTCATTCGTTTACTATTTGTGTTCTATTTTTGGCTCTGGAGGTACTCCTGAAATAAATTTTATTTACCACATATATGGACAGTGGCTAGAAAGCATTTCACAATTTTAAACAACTCAGATGTAACATTCAAATGAGAGTCTTCACATCAGCCATTAGATAACATCAAATGCTACAACTATTGAATTTTGTTTGTATAAAAGATTGGATTAAATATTTTGGATATTTTTAAAGTTTAGCTTTCTTTATTTTTTGGAATAGATTTTATTTATTTGCCAGAGAGAGATTGAGAGAACAAGCTCAAGAGCAGGGAGAGCATCAGGCAGAGGGAGAAGGAAAACCGGGCTCCATGGTGAGCAGGGAGCCTGACACCGGGCTTGATCCCAGGACGCTGAGATCATGACCGGAGCTGAAGGCAGATGCTTACCCAACTAAGTCACCTAGGTGTCCCGGGTCTAACTTTCTTTAACCAGCATTGATTTTAAGTTCTGATAGTCATTGATTATAGTTTGTATTTTGCTTTTAATTTTAGTAAGTTTAGATGTTTTAGAAGAAAAATAGAAAACATGATACTTAACATTTACCTAAATTTACATCTTTGATGAAAATACATTCAAACTTTATATACTTGGAATAAAATTTATATACTTGGAATAAAATTACATTATATATCTTTAATTCTTTAGTTTATTGATGTTAATAGAACCAGGAAAAAGAAGAGTAAAAGAATGGATTCTTTCTCCCCTTGACTTCAGTCTTTTGGTCTCCAAAACTGTGAGTGAATACATTTCTGTTGTTTTAAACCCCCCGTTGGTGATAATTTGTTACTGCAGCCCTAGGAACTAAGCACTAAAACATTATTAAGATTTTGTAGAAATAAAGTCAACATTCTATGGAATAAATATATAATATAATTATGTATGTCTTTATTTCATTACTTATGCAAACAATACTTGCCAATCAATAGACTACCTCAATATCCCCAATAATTTAATTATTTTAATTATTTTGATGACTAACTCTTATTATAAGAAATATGGTTTAACACATTTTTGTGAAGGGAGGCACCAGGGTGGCTCAGTTGGTTAAGGATCCAATTCTTGATTTTGGTTCCGGTCATGATCTCAGAGTTGTGAGACGGAGCCCCACCACAGGTTCCACATTCAGTGTGGAGTCTGCTTAAGATGCTCTCTCCCAGGGTGCCTGGGTGGCTCAGTGGGTTGGGCCTCTGCCTTCGGCCTAAGTCATGATCTCAGGGTCTTGGGATCGAGCCCCACATTGGGCTCTCTGCTTGGCAGGGAGCCTGCTTCCCTCTCTCTTTTTCTCTCTCTCTGCCTACTTGTGATCTCTCTGTCAAATAAATAAATAAAATATATTTTTTTTAAATTTAAAAAAAATTTTAAAAGATGCTCTCTCCCTCACCCTCTGCCCCTCCCCCAACTCTCACACTCACGCACGCGCTCTCCCTAAAATAAATAAATCTTAAACAAACAAACAAACAAACCAAAAAGACCCTCATAAGCAACATTCCAGGGAACCTGCAGACTAACATCGGCACCTTGAGCTGAGACTCCCATTTGTCCTTCAGCTCTGCTGTCAGGTGAGTTAGTGTCAACATTACGAGCTATAACTAGTTATGTCGTGTTCCCCCCTGAAGTTATTCTTTTCTCCTACAGTTTGTAATGAAGTAAGTTTTCATCTAATGTCATTAGGCCTAGTACTTTAAGAAATCAGACCTTTTGGTAAAGAGGTGTATCCCGATTTGGCAATCAGACCTATATCTTTCATAAGACCATTCCACTTTTTTTTTTTTTAATTCTTTTTGGGAAGTAATTTTTTTTAAGATTTTATTTATTTATTTGAGAGAGAGAGAGTGAGAGAGAGCATGAGAGGGAAGAAGGTCAAAGGGAAAAGCAGACTCCCCGTGGAGCTGGGAGCCTGATACAGGACCCCATCCCAGGACTCCAGGATTATGACCCAAGCCAAAGGCAGTTGCTTAACCAACTGAGCCACCCAGGTGCCCAATCATTCCACTTTTTGATTGCAAGGTACATCATTTGATAAATACTTGTGCCATCCCTTGCTTGTATCAGTTGTCTATTGCTGTGTTAAAAAAAAAAAAAAATCACTCCGGAACTCAGCAGTTTCAAACAACAAGCATTTATTATTTCACAACTTCTGAGCTTGGCTGTGCGCCCCAGGCTCAGGGTCTCTAACAAAGAGGCTATCATTAACAAGGTTCAACTAGGAGGGGATCCTCTCCAAATCTTATCGTGCAGCATGCTTTCCTTTCTCACTGGCTGTTGGCCAAAGATATCGGTTCCTTTCCACGTGGCCTCCCTGTAGGGAAGTCCCCAGTGTGGCAGGAGGCTTCTCTCAAAGGGAGATCCAGTTTGGGGCTAGAGTCTTTTTGCAACCTCATCTCAGAAGTATCCCTTCACGAGTCCCTCCAGCCCACATGCAAGGGGAAGAAGGCAGGGACCACGGGGGGCACCTTGGACGTGGCCTACCATGCTCCTTACTGTGCTGCTTGCTCCACTTTGGCTGATGTTGGTCTATATGTACAAAGTCTTGCTGCGTGTGTTTTTCCTTTGTCCCAAATTGTCCTTCTCTGAGGGATGTCTAAGGGAGTATTCCATAGGGAATGTGTAGAAACACATGCCCAGTAAGTCTCCACTCCAATCCAAGCTGGCCATGAGGTTGTTGGCCTGATATCGTTGGCCAATGGATGACAGATCTGCAAAAAAACCGTGGATCAAACTTTGAGTGGATTCCCTGTACAATATTCACAGAAGCACTCACTCCCTGCCTTATCAGTTTGTGAAAGAAGGTCATTTTGTTTAAGCTGAAGTCTAAGATCAATGATTATTGGGTCATTAGTCATACAGCCTAGAACTAGTAGGCCTCCACCCAACTCAAATTGGAAAATTTGAGATATGGTTACCAACCATACACTGTTAATCTCACCAACCCCCTTCTTGGTGTGTTAAAGTTTGTATATCTCAAAGTCTAAACTGTTTCCTGGAAGAACTTCTGTCTCCTATATAAAACCATACCATAATCTTAGAATTTTCCCTGGACATTGGAAAAATTAAACAAACAAAAATGAAAAAAAAAAAAAAGAGGAAAGAAAAGGAAAAAAAAAACTGCTTTACTTAGTTAGACTAACAATAATCACCGTGGGAAGCTTCTGACAGAAAAAAATAAGTTGTATGTCTAAAAGGCATTCTAAAAAATAGGGAGACAAAGCACCAAACAATTTCTTTACTTGGAAAAATGAGGGCCCCCCCCAAAAATCTAACTCCAAGATAGTCTCAAAATCTCTGTAACCTTTTGAATCCTGCTTCTCCCTCTCCCACTCCCCCTGTCCGTGTTCCCTCTCTCGCTCTCTGTCAAATAAATAAAATTTTTAAAAAGATATATTAAAGTAAGATATTTTCAAGTCAGTTAAGTCTATCCTGCCTTCCACTCAGACACACTTCTCCAGTAACATGGCATTAGAGTGGCTGTGGTAACAGCCACTTAGGGGTAACATAGGGGGTCTGGGGAGTTGGGGATGTGTTCGGTTTTGGTTTGGTGAGATAGGTTTATGTAGTTTGCTGTCGATTCTATAGATAATTAAGGGGCCCCTAACCACTGCAGTGTAGACACGGCTTCTGAGGATACACCTACAGCCAGCTCCCTGTGCTCACCAAATATGGATCAAAAATACAGGTTGAGGGTCCCCGGGTGAAGTAAAGAAGTCCTGTAGTGCTCTGCACCAGAGGAAGGCGGCAATGGATGAGACACAAGGCTTGAAATGTAGAGTCAGAAGATGCCTATGGAAAATTCTTCCAGTCATCAGGTATCTGGAATTGTGAGATTCAATCCTCATTTTGGCCTCCATTACCTGGCCGAAATGGCAATCTACTCCTGTCAGGGATCTATTTGACTTGCACGCACTGTTTGTGATGTGCAGCCCACTAAGGCAGGGTGTGTCTCATTTTGGGTTTGCTGTGAAGCACAGCTGGGTGAGGAGCAGCTTCTCAGCGCAGTATTCGGTGTTTTGGTTTTTTTTTTTAAAGATTTTATTTATTTATTTGACAGAGATCACAAGTAGGCAGAGAGGCAGGCAGAGAGAGAGGGGGAAGCAGGCTCCCCTCTGAGCAGAGAGCCCGATGTGGGGCTCGATCCCAGGACCCTGGGATCATGACTTGAGTCGAAGGCAGAGGCGTTAACCCACTGAGCCACCTAGGCGCCCTGCCAACCCCATTTTTTAATGCAAACCCTTTAAAATGCAATATACACACTTAACATATCAAATTCTTAAATTAAAACCTCTGTCAAGGCCCTCTGAATATTTTAATTATATTTATCCCTTTCCACATATAGGTTACTATGGTCAGGAATTTTATTTTCTTAATAAACTCCATTTTGGAATAATTTTATATTTACAGAAAAGTTGCAAAGGGAGCCCAGTGAGTTCCCATACGCCCTTCACCCAGTTTCAACCAATGGTAACATCTTATAGAACTTTGGTACACGTGTCAAATCTATGTGATTAACACTGGCACATTTACTTTTAACTGAGTGCCAAACTTCATTCAGATTTCACCAGGTTTTCCACTAAAGTCCTTTTTCTGTCCAGCATCCAACCTAGGGCCCACACTGGATGTAGCTGTCATGCTTCTTTAGTCCCCTCTGGTCTGTGACAGTTTCTCCGACCATGACAGTTCATAGGAGCACTGGCAGGCAGGTTCTTACATTTGGGTTTCTCTGTTTTCTGGAGGCCTAGACTGAGGTTATGTACTTTGGGAAAAATACCACAGAGGCGACATGACCTTCTCGTTACATCGTCTCAGGTAGTACATGATAGCTGCTGGTGTTTTGAATCTTCATTACTTGGCCAAGGTAGTGAGTGCCTGCCAGGTTTCTCCCCAGTGAAGCTATCATTTTTCTCTTTCCATTCTCTGTCCTTTGGAAGCGAGCCCCTATGTATAGCCTATGTTGGAAGGAGAAAGGGGTTGTTAAGCTCCATCTCTTGCAGTGGGGTATATCTACCTATATTATTTGGAATTCTTGTGTAGGGAAGATTTGTTTCCTCCTCTAATTTATTTATTCAATTAATTTGTTATATCAGTATGAACTTATGCATACTTATTTTAACTCTGTGTTATAGTCCAGTCCAACATTATTTCGTTTGTTGCTCAATTGTTCCAGCGTTGGCCACTGGGACCTCTCTCAGGTTGATTCCTATGTCCCTTTGATATGACCTGATTGTTTTGTTTTTATGGGCGCTTCTTTACTTTCTGGCATTACAAGATGCTCCTGGTTCCCCTTTCTGTCTCTTCCTCCCATGACAGAGCACACCAGCCTCTAGTTTATAGGTAAGCCCAAATCTTCTCTCCTCCAGGATGGAAGCATTTCACACCTCCTAGATTCAGTGCCTGGGATTTGACCCCCTCCCTGTCCAAACCATAGCTGAATTTGGATTGGATCTTAGACATTTTGCTGTGCTTTAGGGCCCATCACTGGAGTCCTACCGAGGCCCCATGATCACCTACCTGGTCCCAATGTCTTCTTTCAGCCTTGCTGTCCCATGTGGCTGGCCCTAGCCTAATATTCAAGACCACCCATGTTCTGAAAAGAATGACTGATTGAGAGGAGAGATCCTGGGCTCCAGTTTTTAATATATTAAGTTTGAAGTATATGCAATATCTAAATATCTCCCACCCTTCACCTCTTACTTTTGATTGAGCAAATGAATATAGCAGGAAATTGTTTCCTTCATTTTCCACAATCCAACCCAATCTTCTGGGATAGATCCTTTCATCGCTTCAGCAGAATTACTGCCTCGTGTTCATAATAGATTACAGCTTTTTTAACCTCAGAAGTTTGCTTTATTCAAAATAATGGTAAATCTTGTCACCCTACCATTTGTCTCTGGATAATTCTAAAAAGTCTTTGAACCTCTTTAGCTCTGCCTAGAGGTCAGGTCCCATTGACAATGACCTGACTCTCTGATATTGGACACATCAGTACAAGTGTCCAAACATTACCAGGTTTTCTTTGGAAGTTCCCTCACCCCACCCCAACCTCCTTTCTTTCTTTCTTTTTTTTTTTAAGATTTTATTTATTTATTTGAGAGAGAAAATGAGAGAGAGCATGAGAGGGAATAGTCAGGGGGAGAAGCAGACTCCCCACTGAGCAAAGAGCCCGATGTGGGACTCGATCCTGGGTCTCAATCCTGGGACTCCAGGATCAAGTCCTGAGCTGAAGGCAGTCGCTTAACCAACTGAGCCACCCAGGCACCCCCCAACCCCCTCTCTTCCAAAATTTTCCTTGAATCTTGGGCTATCCCGTAATCTCCCCAAATAAGCCTGTTTTTTTAATCCATTTCAACTCTCTCTGTCTTGTATTGGAATTGTTCTTTTGTGCTTGTGAATTCCTAGGGGGGTGGGGATCAGACCTTAGCCATCTTTGTCTCCTCCAGCTGCTACTCCATCAAGTTCATTATACCTGAACATCACACACAACTGAACCAGACCTGAACTGACTTGATACTACTGCACCATCCAAGTACTTGGCAACAGAACACAACAAAACACCCTCTGGACTTCTAGAGTCCTCCTGCATCCAGCATTGGGGAAATCAGACCCTGAACCATATCCATCCCACATCTGGGAGCGAGGCTACGGCAGGCCGGCATCATCAACAGCATCAACGGGGTACTCTGCCCTCTCCCGTGCTAGAGAGCTGGGTACCTCTTCTGATGACCCTGCTCACGGTGCCAAGAAGAAAGAGGAATTGACCCAATGAAAACAAGCAGGAGAGTTCTAGGTAAAGAGAAGCAGGAAACTTTTGCAGGACCCTTTCCTCACTTTACCCATCTTGAGCTATGGAGTTAGGAAGATGCATTTGTGGAGGATGAAAACCAAAGGGATGAAAATGAAAAGTGAGGGGAGTGGTGGTTGAAGAAAGTGGCCCTGGTTAAGGATCTCAGGTCCAATGTCAATGCGTCTGTAGGCAGATGCTGCACCGCACTACTCCAATGTCTTCCACGGAGCCTCAGGTGCTCCCCCTCTCACCGGGTAGCCCCCCCAGCTGCTGGTGACCTCCACCCTTGGACATTTTTCCAATAAATGTTCTTGGACAAACTGGAGATGACTGTATGGGATACTGTATAGTATGCTGAAAACACCTCCCCCCTGTCTCTCCCCTGACCACAAGGGCCTCTCACACCACCACCAACTCGACAGGAGCACTCTCATTGTTTTAAGGTGTTTGTTTTGATTCTATAGCCTGGAATGGGTGGGGAAAGGACAGAAATGGGTGTAGAAAACTAGAGCCCTAGTTCCTTTTGTTTTGTTCAGTGAGAAAGGGGGAGAAAGAAAAGAAGGGGGGGGAATATAAATTCTCCTGTATCCATGGGAACGAAGGTTATACCACGCGAGAGGGGCTGGTAACCTTTTTAAGTTCACTGCCCACATTGACACCCAAGCTTTTCACCATTGATTCCTCTGACTCCTCCATCAACCTCAAGTTAATTTCCAGAAAAGGACTGAACGGTGTTTTGGGACAAATGAAAGAGCAGCTCCGCTAATGGATCCTTCAGTGCCACATGCTCCTATCCTCTGCACTCCTGTACTTCTAGTCTTCCCTGCCCTCACTTTTCCTTTTGTTTCGTCTGCCTCTGTCTCTGCTGATTCGGTCAAAGTCAATAATAACTGTAAAGTGTAAATGAGTTTATTATATTCACTCTCTGCCACTATATCCAGAGGAGGATTATGGAAATAAAACTAAGGGGTTGGAACTCCCCTGTCAAAAGACTTATACTTTGGGCTCTGGGGCTACTTCCTTCCTGTGAAAATAGAGGCTTTCCTCTACTGTTTCCTAAATTCCAAGGGTGGAGGGATGTTGCCAGTGAGAGAAATACCTGTTGACGTTTGCAACCACTGTGGAGGAAAAGCTGCAGAACCCAGAATCTGGACATCATATATACTCTCTGGAGAATTATAGGTCTTCTCAACTTCAGATCTTTCCAGAGGAGGTATATGAACGCTCCTTTTCTGCATCTCAGTCTCTCTGGCATGTTCCAAGAATTTAGACCAGTAATTCTGAAAGGGACCCCAATCCAAACAGATCAAGAAGTCATTATCCTTTCTACTTCACCAAGCTCCAACCCCAGGTGTCACAAGACTTAACTTCATCCTATCAGATAAGCCCAGTTCTCATTTACCCTCTGTCTTGAACCACAAAAGCATCCAGATCTGGGCAGCAGTCTTTGATCCACTGCTACCCAGTTCTGAAGTAGACCTCTCACTGGCCACTGGCGCGGACACACTCACATCTCGGACTCTGGACACCTCATCTCTTGGGATGAAAGTGGCACGGGGTATAGAAGCATGGCATAGATATAGGGAGCTAGACGTTCAGAATATAAAGGCTGTTTAAATGCATCAGCTCTGGGTTGAATCCCAGTTACATCATTTACTGTTCGTTTGTCAAGGGGCCCCTCTAATCCTGAGTCTCCTGGCATGTGAAATAGAACTAATAATGCCATCCCCTTCAAAAGCTGTGTTTGAGATTAAATGAGATAATGCATCTACAACCGTTTGCACAGTACCTGGCAGACGCATCCTGAGTATTCAGTTAACTATCATTATTAGCCTTGCGATACCCCGTGCAAATCATAGAGCCTATTTGGGTTCAATCCGGGCCGCTGCAAAACGTATGAAAGCAACCGCCCTGCCTTCCTCCAGGCTTGTAAGCATTAAAAGAAGTGTTCAGCCACACTTTACTCACAATCCCGGCGGGAGAAAGACCGCGATTACGCAGGACCTCGAGTTTGCGGAGGGCTTGTGGCCGTGGCTTGAGCTGGAGTTTGCAAGCAATGACAGGATTGGTTGAAGAGAGGATTCGAGTCCTCTCGGGGTCCCGCCCTAGACCTCACTGCGCCTGCGCACGTTCTGTTTGCTTCACAGCGAAGCTACGTGATGACCTTGCGAAGTGTGTCGCGCTCTTGTAGCATCTGCGTCAGCGGCAGTTGGTGTGGCTGCTTGGCGGGTTGTCCAGGTAACGACGGGAGTTGTCGCTGACTGGTGGCATCCGAGAGACAGGTGTTCGTCATGCAGTTGAAGCACCTGAGGACCCTGCTGAGCCCTCAGGTGAGGAGTTGCGTGCCTCTTCCCTCCCTCGCCAGCCTTAACGTTCCCAGAGAAGTGGGGGAACTGAAATCTCACGATGTTGAGCGCCTACTGCATGCGGAATCTCTGCTCGGCCGGTAGTGTGCGGTAGTCAAGACGGACCGCTAACCTCGGTAGCTTTCATTCCGTTTCATTTGACAGCAGTTGTGTAGGAGGCCCCCTGCTGGGCGCACAGGGAAACAGCGAACCTAAGTCTGCGCCCAGATGAACAAGGGCTTTAGGTAAAAGCCCCAAAGACGGAGTGCGGAAGACCTCACGTTCCTTCTGATGATGAAGATCTCAGACTCGGAAACGGCTGGGCACCGGGGGAGGAACCATGCTGAAGAAAGGCTGGGTTTTGGAGCTAGGAGACCAGCACTCAAGTCCTAGTGCCAGCTCCACTTTCAATAAATGGTCCAGTCCCGCTGACTTGAAGCCCTGGGCACACAGTCTCTGAGCGCCCACCCAACTGCTTCATTTGGAAGATGGGAGTAACAATAATAGCAACCTGAGGGGGTTTGGAGGAAGAGTTAAAGTCACGTGCGCAAAAGCCTTCGCGAACTAAAAAGCCCTGTAGAAACTGATAGACGAGAGAAAACATTCAAAATTCAAAGGATAGACTCATACAAAGCTAATGATTGTATCTGCCATAAGTGAATGTTTCATATGTAGCAAGACAGCATAATTTAAGGAGTTAGGATTGTGATTTGTGGAGTCAGACATACGTGGATTTAAATCTTGGTTCCACCCCCTTATAAACTGTATGTAAATTTGAGCAAATTACTTAACTTTTCTGAACCTCAGGTTCCCCATCTGTAAAATATGCATAATCATATCTGTCTCAGCGTTATGAAGTAAAAGGGCAATGCATATTGAGCATTTATCAAACTGCCTAGTCTATGGTAAGATCTTGTTAAAGGTTAGTTTTTATTATTCTAGTCCCTGCCCCCGTTGAATTCCTCATGTGAGGAATGAGGAAGGCTTCACAGCGAATGTGGTATTAGGAGAATAGAGGGAAATTAGAACAAAAGAGAGAAGTGCCCATTGCTCAGGAAACTGCCCCCGAAATTGTAACTTAAAAAATTCCTTTACCCTGGGGCGCCTGGGTGGCTCAGTGGGTTAAGCCGCTGCCTGCGGCTCAGATCATGATCCCAGGTCCTGGGTTCAAGCCCCACATCGGGCTTTCTGCTCAGCAGGGAGCCTGCTTTCTCTGCCTGCCTCTCTGCCTACTTGTGATTTCTCTCTGTCAAATAAATAAATAAAATCTTAAAAAAAAAATGCCTTTACCCTAATGGAATACTTGGAAGTGAAAATCCCCTTCAGTCTTTCAAAATAAGATGTCATGATGCAGGGTAGGGCAAAGACCCAGGATTGGCAAAATGATGAAGGAAGATGATGAGCAAGGAAAAAGAGGAACCCTCAGCCCTTCAAACCTAATTTAATCAAGCGGTGGAGTGGGGGTAAAGATGGTGGTGTGGCTATTTTCTGACTCTGAGGATTTTGGTGGAGGGGAGAAAAAAAAAAAAAGGCCTTTTAAATCCGGGACTTTGGAAGAAGGTGGTTTAGGAATGACAAGTAACAAAGTTTCAAACCAGAGCTCTGGAGTCCAAGTAATTAATCACAGAATTGGAGCAGAAGCTAAATGTTTTATTTCAAGGAGGGAAGTCCTTAGTGCAGAACCATTGAGGACCAGGTGGTGGACAGATGTGGAAGAGAATAATCAACTGGGAGATGATCACTTCAAAATTGGACTTCTGAGCAGTGCATAGTTGGGGGGGGGGCGGATTTAAAACAAAACAAAACAAAACACTAAGCTGGTGGCATTTTCATCCTAAATCTCAACTCTGATTGTTTTACTCCCCATTCCAGAACTTTCACTGTCTTTTTCCTACCAAATAAGCCCAAACTCCTTGGCCAAATTTCGAAGTTTTTTTTTTGCACTGGCCTCACTGTTTTTCCTGACTTACTTCCGTCTGTTCTATTTGCAAGATAGTTTCAGCTAAATTAAATTACTGTCTCTTAATGAGATTTGCCTTTGCTCCTATCATTCCTACTTCAGATAACTTCCCCCATTTAACTACATCCAATTCTTCAAACCTTAAAGTTGGTCATTTAAACATAAAACGATTTAAGGCTTCTCCAAACTATCATGGTGCTTTGTACATGCCTCTCTAATGGGATTTTTCCTGTTTTGCACCATGTTATTAGCCTGGGAGCACGGACCGTATTTTGCTCTTTATCTTCCTCTCAGCCCCTGGCTACATGTCTTTCTCAGTAAGGTATTCAAAAAATATTGAATGAGGAGTGACTGGGTGGCTAAGTCATGAAGTGTCTTCAGCTAGGTCATGATCCAGGGTCATGGGATTGAGCCCCACATTGGGCTCTCTGCTTACTGGGAAGCCTGCTTCTCCCTCTCCCTCTCCCCCTGCTTGTGTTCCCTCTCTCGCTGTCTCTCTGTCAAATAAATAAATAAAACCTTTAAAAAATAATATTGAGGGGTACCTGGGTGGCTCAGTGGCTTAAAGCCTCTGCCTTCGGCTCAGGTCATGATCTCAGGGTCCTGGGATCAAGCCCTGCATCGGGCTCTCTGCTCAGCGGGGATCCTGCTTCCTCTTCTCTCTCTGCCTACTTGTGATCTCTGTCTGTCAAATCAATAAATAAAATCTTAAAAAAAATAAATAATATTGAATGAAAAAAAATGTATATATTGAATGCATGGCTGAAGACCAGAACCTGTTAAAAAAAAAAACAACTTATCAGACCAATTGAATTTATTTCAGTTGAGCTATGAAGGAGCAAGGCCATTGCAAGGGCACATCGGTACAGTTGATTCTGCGTGTCACCTCGAAGTGTATTTGCATTATGGGTTTCTAAAGCACCTTGTTCTCCTGGGCCAGGGTTTATAGCCTTGGAGACCAGGATGCATCTTTTGTTTTAAGGACTGTGATGTGGAGAATTGACCAAAGCCACACTAGAGCTAAAGGAACTAGAAATGCTTTTGTCACTCTAGACGAACAGCTGGGCTTCCTTTTGCCCCCTCTGCCTCTGCAGGATGGAGCTGCAAAGGTGACCTGCATGGCTTGGTCCCAGAACAATGCCAAGTTTGCCGTCTGCACAGCGGACTGAGTGGTGTTGCTATACGATGAACATGGGGAGCGGAGAGATAAATTCTCCACCAAACCAGCTGACGTGAAGGTGAAGAGAGTACTCTGTGTGTCCTTAACCTGTTCATGGGGTCTTAGGAATCTGGAAAACTTCCTAACTAACTTCCCCAGCCATCTGCCTAGGAAATGGCCTGCCCCATCTTTTCTCAGGATAAATCCCTGACGCTCAATACAGTCACACAAACACTTTTTCTTCTCTTTTCTCTACCATGTGTACTCATGACTTTTTTTTTTCTTTTCCTTTTTTAACTCTTAGTATGGCAGGAAAAGCTATGGTGAAGGGTATGGCTTTTTCTCCTGATTCCACTAAAATTGCCATAGGACAGACCGACAACATCATCTATGTGTACAAGATTGGTGGAGATTGGTGAGGATAGAGGCTGAGAGGTGGGGGTGACCTGGAAAAGAAGGGGAAGGCAGGAAGAAATGTCTCACTGGGGAAAGGGGAGTAGAGAAGATGATGGTCCAGGCTGGGATGTGGAGAGCAAAGGCCTTCCCGAGTCTGTTGCTGCTTCCCTATCTGTGCCTGCCTCATGTGTTGTGAGATCCCATCCCTGGTGGAATCAGCCTAAGGTCAGCATCGGGACCTGTGATGGGAGCCCTTGGTGATACAGGATCTTTGTTCCTGTTCTAAAACTGCTGGGGCTCCATTTTATGCCTCCTTTCAAGGCTCCTATGGAACGGTAGGAAATATTAGGGGGAGCAGGGAACCTATCTGGTCTTTCTTCCCTTCCCCCAGCATCACGTGTGGCACTTTTTTTTTTTAAGGATTTTATTTATTTATTTATTTGTCAGAGAGAGAGAGAGAGGGATAGAGAGCAAGCACAGGCAGACAGAATGGCAGGCAGAGGCAGAGGGAGAAGCAGGTTCCCTGACGAGCAAGGAGCCCGATGTGGGACTCGATCCCAGGACGCTGGGATCATGACCTGAGCCAAAGGCAGCTGCTTAACCAACTGAGCCACCCAGGCGTCCCACGTGTGGCACTTTCTTTATGAACGTGTTTTTAATATGTTTTCCCTCCTTTCATTTGGCGGCAGTGACAAGAAAGTCATCTGTAACAAATTCATCCAGACAGTAAAGTTCAGACCTGTCTCTGGGAGATTTGGATGAGCAAACATATATCAATATAGCTACTTGTAAATGTAACCAGAAGTTGCATTTTTAACTTGTCCATCTGACCTTTCCATCTGAGAGGATGGAGGATGGTGCTGCGTGGCTGCCCATCCTCCTTGCTTTCCTCCTTGAGCCCGGCTGTGTCCTCTCCTCCGCTGTAGGCGACTGGGGTGGTGGCATGTGGCGGGGGGTTCAGTTTGTTATAAATGCGCTGGGCAACATGGACAGGGTTATCCTTTTCATGATTTCCTCCTTGCAGAGTGCTGTCACTTGTCTGCAGTGGCCAGCAGAGCACATCATTGTTTTTGGACTGGCTGAAGGGAAGGTAAAGGAGGAAGAGAAACACAGGAGAGGTTGTGGGTAGGGATAATGGTTCTGGAGAGAGAAATACGATTAAATGTCTCCCTTAGGGTCAAGTTATATATTGGGGGAGAAAATGGAAGGACCAGTTTTTTGTTATTTCTTTTTTTTTTCCTTAGGATCTGGGTGGGATTGAAAGGAACCTAACCAGACTTGTATCCATTTTCCCATTTTCAGGTTCGTTTAGCAAACACTAAAACTAATAAATCAGCTACCATGTATGGGACAGATTCTTACGTGGTATCACTGACAACAAAGTGAGTAAGGAAGAGCATTATCCCAAGCTTGGAGACTTAGGAAGAAGCAATGGGGATGTCAGGACTGGGAGACTATAATATGGAAGATGGGGAGGTCTGGTAGCAGGGAGTCCTGGTAGGGTAATGTTCGACACAGAAGCGGGATTTCTTGGTGAGACAGAGTAATCTCTTTCTTCCTCTTCCTCTTCCTTTTAATTCACTCACTTTTTTAGTTCCTCTGGGAAAGGAGTTCTCTCTGGTCATGCAGATGGCACCATTGTTAGGTATTTCTTCGATGATGAAGGCTCTGGAGAGTCACAGGCATGACTAAAGGATGCTGTGAGATGGGGGTAAAGAAACCCAAGATTCCTCCTAGGGGAGGTTGAATATTAAGATTGAGGTGGTTGGCGGGAGGCACATTTTGATGCAGCCACAGAGAGAATTTTTATTCAGGAGGCCAAGCTTAATATTTGTGGGCAAGGAGGAATCGAGTAGAAAGGATTCTGAAAGTAAGGGAGAATGAAAATTATCCTTATCTATGTAAAAAGTGTATTTATATGTATAAATGCATAGAAAAAAAAGTCATTCTCAAGAGAGAAAAGGGAAAGGGTGGGAGATAAAAGGAATGTTTGTTTTACTTGATGTAATTCTCTATTGTTTGAATAACTTACCTTAAGAATTACTTGTAGAGGAGGGCCTGGCTGGCTCAGTTGGTGGATCATGTGACTCTTGATCTCAGGATTGTGAGTTTGAGCACCACATTAGGTGTAGAGATTACTTAAATAACTAAAACTTAAAAAAAAAAAAAAAAAAGTAACCCCTTTCTGCCTGGGTGACTTTCTCCAAACTAGGAAAAATCCGGCCTTAGCCTAAAGCACTCTCCCCTGAATCTCCTCTTCCCTTTTGACTCCAACCTAAAAATACGACATTAAAGTCAGGAAAGAGAAATTCGTACTTTATTGGAAGCCAAAAGAGATTAAAAAAAAGAATTACTCATGTAATAATTAAATTTATTTCTTGTGTAAAGAAAGAGTTGTATGCTCCTTGTGGACTTACCCAGTGTTAGTTAATGTGTAGGATATGTCCCTTTGGGGGCCTTATAGGTGTTTACTAAAGAACTCAACATACAAGCCTTTTGAGGTTTCCTCTTGCGAACAATGTCAGACGTGTGTGTGTATGTCATACATATGTGTGTAAGAGTATAAAACCTAAAGACAGTTTGTGAAGTTCTCCAGATTAGGATGTGTTGGGGTGGGAAAATGTTGGGAGGAAGATTTATACAAGGTATAAATTTTTCCTAGAAAGAAAGAATCCCTGGCTGAGGCTGTCAGAGTCAGAGCGATTGGAACTCTTTACTTCTGTCTTAGGGGAAGTTGGTTAACCACCCATGCCCACCCTATGCCTTGGCTTGGGCACCCAACAGCATCGTGGCTGCAGGCTGTGATCGAAGAATTGTAGCCTATGGAAAGGAAGGCCACGTGCTACAAACTTTTGATTACAGCCGTGACCCTCAGGAGCGGTAGTTCACCACCGCTGCTGCAAAGCCCTGGGGGCCAGTCTCTTGTGTTGGGAAGTTATGACAGGTGGGTCCCTTTCCATGTGCATCTTCTGCCTACTTTGTACTTCTGTGTACACCTTGCTCTAACCCAGTCATTTTCAGCCAGAGTGGGAGAATGGTTGGAAATCAAGTGTAGGTTGAAAGAGATCCTCAGGTTTTAATTCACTCACTTCCCTTTTCCTGCTCCCACCATCTGTTGGGACTCTGGCAGTTCCACAATACACCAGGATTTTGTGTCTCTGTGCCTCTGCCTGGGACTCCACAGTGGAATTCATCTCCACTCTCTTTGTATTACCATTGCCTCTTTTCAGACCACTGGCTCAGTGTTTGTCGCATGATATTACACTTTGTGTTTGTAGTTATCTGGCTAAACTGAAACGCCCTTGAGAAGAGGGCCTATTCGTTTTTTTTTTTTTTGAAATCTCCAGTGGCGGGGCACCTGGGTGGCTCAGTGGGTTAAGCCGCTGCCTTCGGCTCAGGTCATGATCTCAGGGTCCTGGGATCGAGTCCCGCATCGGGCTCTCTGCTCAGCAGGGAGCCTGCTTCCCTTCCTCTCTCTCTGCCTGCCTCTCTACCTACTTGTGATCTGTCAAATAAATAAATAAAATCTTTAAAAAAAAAAAAAAGAAATCTCCAGTGGCTAAATTAGCATCCAGTACATAATGTATGCTTAAATGTTTGGTGAAGGAAGAAAGGAAGGAAGGAAGGAAGGAAGGGATGATGGAAGGGTAAATAAAATAAATAAAATAAATAAAGGGCCCGGTTCCCTCACATCAGCTTTATTAGTCCCGTTCTTTTATCCCCTTCGATGTCATGTGAGTCTCTTCCTTCCTTTTTCTCTGTTTCTTTTTCCTTATTTCTCCCTTGCTAACAGCTCATTTTTCTCACCAGCCATGATCTCCTTTTGTTTTCTCCACTCCTATCACTCTCACCCCATTTTACTTTTGGCTTGATTTTCCCAACTTCCTTCCTTTGAACCTTTTTGTCCTCTCCTATGAGATTCCCTAGCATGTGTGTTCTCTTTCACTTCCTTTCTTCTCTAATACAGCGAGACTCATTGCCTTCAGTTACCCACCCATTTCCACCCTTTTGCTCAGTCTCCATCTCTTCTGAAATCCACCTCCTTAATTTCAGACTTCGGGTACTCAACTGGAGCCCTCGAAGAAGCATCTGGGAAGAGGCAAAGCCCAAGGAGACTGCCAACTTATATACCGTCACTGCCTTGGCCTGGCAACGGCATGGCTCACAACTCTGTGCGGTGCGTTTTACTAGTAATCCCTTTCCGCCTGGGTGACTTTGTCCAAACTAGGAAAAATCCGGCCTTAGCCTAAAGCACTCTCCCTGAAACTAGAGAATCTCCTCTTCCCTTTTGATTCCAACCTAAAAATATGACACTAAAGGCAGGAAAGAGAAATTCGCACTTTATGGGAAGCCAAAAGAGACAAAGAATTCTGTCGGCAGGGCTGATTTCTCCCTTTCATCCCATCACTATCCTTGAGTCCTGTGAGTGCCACCTCTTTCCATCTGGTAATTCCCAAAACTGCCAGCCCTTTGACTGCCAACTCTTCCATAGATTCTAGAACTTGGGTTTCAAGGGTGTCTCTAGATATCCTTCCGATGCCTGTTACCTTTTATGTTGTCGCTTTCCCTTCTAGGGCACACTCTGTGGTGGAGTGGAACAGTTTGCTGCCTCCGGAGAAGCATTTATAAGAAGTTTGAGTTGACGTGTGTGGGACCTAGCCAGGTAAGCAGCTGAGAGCCTACTGCACCCAAATCTCCTTCTGGACACTGCCACAGTGCCAAATTTAACCCTTGGCAGAGCTGTTCTGGAGAACAGAGTGTATCAGGCAACTTGTTGGCAACTTTCCTGCTGTAGCCCTTCCAGCTTATTGTAAGAAAAGATTTAAACACCAAATTGAAGGGGTACAGAGATCATCACTTCCATCTTCCTGGTTTAAAACTTTACTACCTGGGGCTCCTGGATGGCTCAGTCTTAAGTGTCGGACTCTTCATTTCAGCTCAGGTCATGATCTCAGGCTTGTGAAATCAAACACCACAAGGGGCTCCACGCTGGGCATGGAGACGGTTGAAGATTCTCTCTTTCCCTCTCCCTCTGCCCCACCCATGTCTCCATCCCTCTCTAAAACAAAACAAAACAAAACAGAAAAAGCTTTATTACCTATATGTTGTTAACTGGGGAGTTTAGGATTACACAGGTGCCTAACATTGCTTTAGGGCCTCTGAACTCACCGTGTATGACATTGCAAGGTAATTTCTTAGTTCCTGAGCCCACTTCTCTGTTTTCTGTACCTCTGTCCTCTTTTCCTTCCATTTATTATTCATTGGTTCCTTCATTCTTTTTCTCTTTTTTAAAAATTTTGTTCACTTATTTGACAGAGTGTTCACACAGGAGCAGGGGAAGGTCAGAGGGAGAGGGAGCACTCATATGTGAGGCTGAATGTGGGGCCTGATCCCAAGACCCCAAGATCATGACCTGAACTGAAGGCAGATGCTTAATCAGCTGAGCTACCCAGGTGCCTCCTCTTTTTTTTTTTTTTTTTTTTTTTAAGATTTTATTTTTAAATAACTCTACATCCCAGTTGGGGCTCAAACCCACAACTGAGATCAAGAGTTGCATGCTGGGGGGCACCTGGGTGGCTCAGTGGGTTGGGCCACTGCCTTCGGGTCGGGTCATGATCTCAGGGTCCTGGGATCGAGTCCCGCATCGGGCTCTCTGCTCGGCGGGAAGCCTGCTTCCTCCTCTCTCTCTCTCTCTGCCTGCCTCTCCGTCTACTTGTGATCTCTCTCTGTCAAATAAATAAATAAAATCTTTAAAAAAAAAAAAAAAGAGTTGCATGCTGGGGCACCTGGGTGGCTCAGTGGGTTAGGCCTCTGCCTTCGGCTCAGGTCATGATCCCAGGGTCCTGGAATTGAGCCCCACATCAGGCTCTCTGCTCAGCAGGGAGCCTGCATCCCTTCCTCTCTCTCTGCCTGTCTCTCGGCCTACTTGTGATCTCTCTCTGTCAAATAAATAAATACATACATACATACATACATACATAAATAAAAAAAAAAGAGTTGCATGCTCCTCTGACTGAGGCAGCCAGGCACCCCTGTTCTTTCATTTTCTGTCCATTCTCTATACATGAGCACTGTTAGGACAGAGAATACAAAGATAATTGTCTGTATTCTATTGTTCCTTAATCAGGATCATTTTAGCAAAGAGGTATATGAAATGACAGTATGATCAGTATACACCATGATTAAAGTAATCACAAAGATTTTCACAAGAGGTACAGGAATGTAAGGAGAGTGATTAGTTTTACCCCATATGTATTATGTATTAGCATTGAAGGAGATAATCTCTGAAAACATTTTGTAAATAGTAAAGCACTGTGTGAATGGGAGGTGTCATTTTTACCAACAATAGCCTAGGCTAGGTGAGGAGACAAGAGACTAGCTTTGTTTAACACTGTGGAGGTGGGCATGGCAGGTTCACCCCTCTTTGGGGTTGAGGGAAGCCTCAGGGAGCTCAGGCTTGTACCTTACCAAGGTGATTGTGAAGAACCTGTCATCGGGGACCCGAGTGGTACTGAAGTCACACTATGGCTATGAGATGGAAGAGGTGAAAATCCTCAGAACGGAACATTACCTGGTGGCCCACACATCAGACACGCTGCTGCTGGGGGACCTGAACACTAATCGCCGTAGTGAGGTAGGAACCCCAGGCGGAGGGGCGGGGAATGGAGCATCGTGAGCTGCTACTTCTGGGGAGCCTGGGCCCCTAAGGGGGAAGATCTCTAAGGAAAAGCTCTAAGATGCTGGCGTTGGGGACCTGGAGGACCTGGGAGTGAGACCCTGGAGATTTAGAATCCTGGCATGGGAATTCCCACTGTTGGACTGTTTTAACAGCATCTCTCAGAAGCCTAGAAGCCTAGGGCAGAATGTGACATAGCACCCCACTTGTGGAACATCAGGGCCTTCCTAAACTCCTTCTCTCTGCCTCCTACTACCCCATCCTTCTCTCAGCATTGTCTTGGATACTTACCCACATTGTTCTTATGTCCTCTCCCTCTTTTACAGGTGGCTTGGCAGGGATCTGGTGGCAATGAGAAGTATTTCTTTGCAAATGAAAATGTGAGTAGAGCTTGATTAACCAACCATCACCATCTCAGTAAACCTCCTAGCTAAGAGAGAGCAGAGAAAGAAAGGAGGGCGAGATAGGCAGAGGAACAGAAAAAAGAGAAAAGTGGGAGTCACTTTGCACTGACAAGACATCTCCCTCTACTACTGTTGACCGTGCAGACTTCTTCATGCAAACTTCCCACCACGTGACAGTTCCCTTCATCCCCAGGTGTGCATGATCTTCAATGCTGGAGAGCTAACCCCGGTGGAGTATGGGAGTCATGATACCCTGGGTTCTGCATGTACTGAATTCATGAACCCCCACCTCATCAGGCAACCCCACAAGGTTCTCTAAATTTTTGAAACCCAAAAGAAGTCCCTTCTAACCTCTAACTCCTGTATCCTCAAGATTAATCTAAAAACTTCATCCCCTATGGTACTTTGGGCCCTTGTTCAACATCCCGATGACCCAAGTCCATTCTGCCTTACCTCACCCTTCGTGTTTCAGTGTCCGTATTAATGAGCGGCGTCAACGAGGGATGGAAGACAATAAGAAATTGGCTTATCTTGTTGATGTTAAGACTATTGCTATAGGTAAGCCTCTCTCATAATTCTGATAACAAAACAGAGGTTTATAGATGCTTCCATATCACAGGGGTGTGTAGAGTGGAGAATGCAGGAATCTGAGAGGCACCAGGTAAATGTATGGCCCTGCTCTCACAGAGGATGTGGGAAGTGTTCTAATCCACGTGTGCACGTCTGTGTCTAGCTGTAGAGATACAGATACACTGTTACGCATATCAGCTTGTCCCTGTAATTATTCATGTTCTTTAGGCATGTATCTTAGGGCTAGGAATTGTGAGCTGTAGAGCAGAACCATTAGTAAATTTATGAATTTTCCTGTTTAGACTTAGGACATAGGATAATGGGCTGTTCGAACCGGAAGGGGACTTATTTTCTATAGAGTTTGACATTGGTAGCCAGTGATGACAAAATTTATTTGAATTTCACAAGTGTTCACATAAATAAATACATCTTATTTTACATATTAATAATTAACTCTGGGGACACCTGGGTGGCTCAGTCAGTTAAGAGCCTGCCTTCGGCTCAGGTCATGATCCCAGAGTCCTGGGATCAAGTCCCACATCAGGCTTCTTGCTCAGCAGGGAGCCTGCTTGTCCCTCTGCTTTCTGCTCTCCCTGCTTGTGCACTCACTCTCTCTGACAAATAAATAAGTAAAATTTTTTAAAAAATTTAACTGTATCATGAAATGTTTCAAGCATAGAAAAATGTATTTAGAACAGCACAGTATTCCCTATGATGTATAGAGAATAACATATCCACATAGCATCATTAAGAACAAGGGTCTAGAATCAAACCTCCCCACTTCTGCAATTATACCTGTGTGATCTTGGGTCAATTTCTTAACCTTTCTGTATCTCAATTTCCTCATCCACAAAATGGGGATAAAAATCGTACCTACCTTATATGAAAAGCATTTAGACTAATGTCTGGCACATAATAAGCATTTAATAAATGTTAGCTATTAATAATATTATTATCACTTGTGTACCCATACCTAATTCTTTTTTTTTTTAAGATTTTATTCATTTATTTGACAGACAGAGATCACAAGTATGCCAAAAGGCAGGCAGAGAGAGGAGGAAGCAGGCTCCCCACTGAGCAGAGAGCCCGATGCGGGGCTCGATCCCAGGACCCTGAGATCATTACCTGAGCCAAAGGCAGAGGCTTTAACCCACTGAACCACCCAGGTGCCCCCCCCATCCCTAGTTCTATCACGTCCTGACCTTTCATTATATTTACTTCAGATCTTTATCTCTCCTCTTACTGAGGGACGTTGAAGTTGTTGGCTTTTCACCATTTCCAGTGTTTTGGTTCTCTCAGGTTTACACCTAGAGCGGAACTGCTGAATCATAGAAGAGGTACATCTGTAATTTCACTAAATCTTTCCAAATTGCTCTCCAAAGAGATTGTACCAATTTACATTCCCACCAGTAGTTGGAGGCCCCAGTGTTCTGCATCCTCTCCAATACTTGAAATTGCCTGACTTCTTAGTTTGGCTCAATCTGACTTATGTGAAATAATACTTCATCGTATTCATTTTTGTTGTTGTTCATTTGTTTATTGGTGTTTGGATTTGTTCTTCTGCATTTTGCCAGTTCTTATCCCTCGCCTATTTTTAAAATCAGGCTGTCTTTTCCGTATTGACTTAAGGAGTTCTGTGTATGTGCGTATCTAGCCTTCGAGGGTCATTCGTGTTGCGGATATTTTGTCTCAGCCTCTTTTAGTGTTCAGACATTTCTAATTTTAATGTAGTTCATTTAATCACTTTTTAAGAAATAGTTTGTGATTTTTTTTTAAAGATTCTTATTTATATATTTGACAGACAGATCACAAGTAGGTAGAGAGGCAGGCAGAGAGAGAGAGAGAGGAGGACAGGCTCCCCGCTGAGCAGAGAGCCTGATGTGGGGCTCGATCCCAGGACCCTGGGATCATGACCTGAGCCGAAGGCAGAGGCTTTAACCCACTGAGCCACCCAGGCACCCCTAGTTTGTGATTTTTGAGGTCTCGTTAAGAAGTTTCCCTGGGGCATCTGACTGGCTGAGCCAGAGGAGCATGTGACTCTTGATCTCAGGATCGTGAGTTTGAGCCCCAAGCTGGGTGTAGAGTTAAATAAAGAAAGAAAGAAAAATTTTTAAAAAGAATAAGTTTCCTATTCCCTCCTATATTTTAATATTTTCAGATTTTGCTTGTCACCTGGAATTAATTTTTGTGCATAATGTGGGTGTGGCTCATATTTTACTTTTTCCATGTTTAACCGTTTATTGGAAATCCGTTCTGTACTCACTGATTCGTAATGTCACCTCTTACAAATCAAGTTTCCAAATACATATAGGTCTGTTCTTAAGATACTTTTACAGTTCATGAGTTTTATGTTTCACATCCGATTGTTGAGTTGTAATGGAAATGGTGTAGTGTGGTGGCCCATGTTCCAGTGGCAGTAATGACCTGTGAGACTTTGGACAAGTCATCCCACTACACAGGGCTCGTCTTCAATAGTATAAAAAATGACAGAGTTCTTCTCTTAACCTTTTTTCATTAGTGACCCCTTTGAGTATCTAATGAAAATCCTAGATCCTGGGGTGCCTGGGTGGCTCTGTGGGTTAGGCGACTGCCTTTAGCTCCGGTTGTGATCCTTGAGTCCCGCTTTGGGCTCCCTGCCTGGCAGGGAGTCTCCTTCTCCCTCTGACCTTCCCCCTCTCATGTCTGTCTCTCTCTCTCCCTCTCAAATAAATAAATGAAATCTTTTTTAAAAAAATCATAGATCCTTCCCCAGAAGAATATACATAAACATACAATTTTGTATATAATTTCAGGGTGTTCACAGAGATAGGGTCCCACAGCTCTAGCATTCTGTGATTCTACTTATAAAATTGAGACACTGAAACATGGCTTTATCAAGGTGGCTTTTAATTAAAGGAAATTTCATTTTTCAATTGGTCTTCCCAGTTGTAGACATTAGCTGGCATTTGGTCTTGAGCTTCAGCACGGATCACGGCGGGATGTTGCGCATTGGTAACGTATACAAATAAGAGCTGTGGATGCGCCGTGTTCAGGAGACTCCCTGAAAGCATCCTAGCCAGTCCTAGGTGTGATCCAATCTTACATTGTCTGCAAAATTCACACCAAACTAAAAGACTTATCCTCAGCACTCTCAGCCTGACTTTAATCAGAGGTTCCTTCTGTTTTGTCTGTGTGCCTTCTCCACTGTTTGCCCCTCGAGGCTCTTACATTATTGACACTCAAAGTGCAGGGAACTCCTTGCAGCAAATATGTTCATGGAGGTCATTTCATCCATCAGCTTTCTCTTCGTGGTTGTGCTGGAACTGGGGCTCTTCCTTAATGTGCTCAGTGCTGCCTTCCAGAGGATTTCTTGAGTAATGGATGCCCGTTGCTCTGATGTGTTCTGATCTGCTATGAGACGACTCCAAGATCCCAGAGAGGAATCTCATTTCTTGATGGATCTGGACCTTTTGAGTTAGCTACAGAGTTAAACAAAATCTCTACAATTTTAGTAGAAATCTAGTATTGTAAGCATCTTAGCAAAATTATGTCATATTCCTCATACTCTACACTGATGTAATAACATTCTTAAAGCCAACATAATCATCAAAGGCAAGACTTTTGCAGGCTGCCTTGTGTCCTGTATATGATTATGTGGAATCTGTCTTCTTAAACCTTGTCTCCTTTACTTTGTAGTGGATCTGACTGGTGGCTACAACATTGGCACCATCAGCCACGAGAGCCATGTGGATTGGCTGGAACTTAATGAAACGGGGCACAAGCTTCTCTTCAGGGACTGGAAACTTTGTGTAAGAAGGGTTAGTAAGGCCTTAGCCATTGAGGAGTCCATAGAGGATATGGTACTACCTGTTGCCAGGGGGGCAGGATGGGCATAATTTCTTGGAGCACTATGCCATTAACATAGCAAAAGGCACAGAAGAATCAACATTGTGTCTGATATCACAGCCCATCTGTTACCATAGCCCATACCTTAAGAAGATGGTATTGTGATGGCACCAAAGCTGAGAGGGAAATTTGGGAGCTGGTTTCTCTGTTACTGTTCACAAGTCTGTGCCCTCGTGAGACGGCCTCACCCCCGCATGCCTGGATGACCCTTACCCACACCTGTTGCGGCATTCGTCAGCTACACGTACCCCACAGCATTAAGGCTGGCTCGACAGTCTCCCCCGAACTCCTTATTGACTCGGATCTCAATATGGTATCACCAAGGAGCTCCAGCTTGAGGGCAAAGAGACTGTCTGGTGATTTTTCATTTCATGTTCATTGTAATATGAAAGCCACATCGCCGATTTCCAGACCATTTAATGTGCGTGGTGGCCTTACTTTTGTGATCCAGTCTGGCAACTCTGGCCCAGAGTTAAACTCTAAGAACGAAAAGTCTGACCTTCAGCTAACTTAAATTTCTGGGTGTAGCTCTGGGCTCACTTGGTCATCTCTTATGGGCCAGAGTCAGGATGTACCAAGTCAGCATAAACGTCGAGCATCGCAGGCTAGTAAGCTTTGAAATTCAGCATCTGCCTGACTGGTGGGTCAGCTCGCCATATTTCGTTAGAGAAATGGTCGATATCAGAAGCCTCCCCGTAACCCCTTCTGACAGCGCTGTCCACCTCTTCTGCAGTGGCATCTGTACGATATCGAAAGCTGCTCTAAGACGATGATCCTCAACTTCTGCTCCTGCGTGCAGTGGGTCCCAGGAAGTGACGTGCTGGTGGCTCAGAACCGAAACAGCCTGTGTGTATGGAACAACATTGAGGCCCCCGAGAGGGTCACCACATCCTCTCTTAGGGTACGTCGGTGCCAGGGGACCTCAGACATAGTGTCCCACCGATCAGTTAGGGCCCTGAGGAATCTCCAAAGGTTATTTGGTTTTCTCTGGTGCACCATCCATCATCTCTGTGATAGAGTCGGCAAGTGAAGCTTAGATCCTTCCCCACGGTGCGCTAGGCCCCAGAACCGTCCTTGTTCAGATTCCTGACATTGTGTCCTGTCCTCTCTATTGCAGTGGCCCTGGGAATTCACCAGGTCATAATGAGTTCTCTTAGGCTGGAAGAGCCCCCATAGCGGGGCAGTTCTGTCAGTTCCTGGGTGAGGATTCGCTGTTGTAAGCTGTTCAGAGCTCCTTTTTTTATCAGACTGAAGATCAGTCACTCTCCTGTCCCGCCAGCATCACGTACATTCCAGCGACCTTCCAGAATCTGGGAGGGAAAACGAGAGAGGCCTCTGTGCTAGGCTAGGATGACTGGTGTGGGTACAGAGCAAGCATGTGATAGTTCTTTTTGCCTTTTTTCTATATCTCTTCTTTCCCTCCTCTCTTTCCTCATTTTAGACTAATTAAGTTTGGCGCTTGGGGGTTGTTTTGTTCTTTTTTTTTTTTAAGATTTTATTTATTTATTTGACAGACAGAGATCACAAGTAGGCAGAGAGGCAGTAGAGAGAGAGAGAGGAAAAAGCAGGCTCCGTCCTGAGCAGAGAGCCCGATGTGGGGCTTGATCCCAGGACCCTGGGATCATGACCTGAGCCGAAGGCAGAGGCTTTAACCCACTGAGCCGCCCAGGCACCCCTGTTTTGTCCTTTTTAAAACACATTTTTCACATTTTTGCTTTGGAGGTCATACCTTTGACTCCTATAGTGGTTACCCTTGGAAGTTGACCATACCCTTAAATTATTCTGCATAGTTTCAACTTATTTAGCATCTGACCTCTGGCAAATGATACAAGGACCTGAACTTTGATTACCTCCTCTTTGCCATTATTGCCCAGTATTTTTTTATCCCCAAAGTGAGACGTTATTCTTTTACACAGCCGGAATTTGGTTACATTTGCCATCATGGTGCCAGTTTCTCTGCTCACTCTTTTTGCATTGCTGACCCTTGCTCTGGACTTACCTCCTTGAGAGAAAGTGTTTCGAAGATGAATGCTCAGTTTCTGAAAATTATCGAAATGGAATGATCTGGAAATGTTTTTATTTGGCGTGTTCTTGAAAGAACAGTTTGACAGTTTTTCTTAGTCTTTTGCAAATACTGTTGTCCCACTGACTGATCCCCTTAGTTCTGAGAAGTTTATTCACAGCTCCTTGTGTTGTCTTGTTGCTTTTTTAAAAAAGACTTTATTTATTTATTTGAGAGAGCAAGGGGAGGGGCAGAAGGAGAGGCAGACTCCCCACTGAGCAGGGAGGGATGGGGGTGGGCTTAATCCCATAACTCCAGGATTGTGACCTTAACCTGAGGCAGAGGCTTACCCGACTGAGCCACCCAGGTGTCCCTGTCTTGTTGGTTTTAAAGTCTTTTTTTTCAGCATTCTGAAGCTTCAGTACATGGTGTCTACATATAAATGTCCTTTTACTTAACTGTGCTTGGTGTGTATGCACACGCGTGTGCGTTTGTGCGTGTGTGTGAGTGTGTGTGTGTGTGTGTGTCCCATCTGCGAGGACACCTTGTTCCTCAGCCGTGAGCTCTTTAAATGTTGCTGCTTCTCTCGAACTCTTTCTCACCCTCAGAACTCTAATTAGGTATGTGTTCCATTTCTTGTCCTGTCTTTGTGCCTCTATAACCTCTTATTCTTCCTTCCTCCTCCTCGTTCCATGCTACATTATGGGTAATTCCTTAAGAAACATCTTGCAAGGGGTGCCTGGGTGGCTTGGCCTTAAGTGTCTGCCTTTGGCTCAGGTCATGATCCCGGGGTCCTGGGATCAAGCCCCTGCATGGGGCTCCCTGCTCAGCAGGAAGCCTGCTTCTCCCTGTCCCACTCTCCCACTCCCCTTGCCTGTTTCCCTCTCTCTCTGTCAAATAAATAAATAAATACAATTTTTAAAAGATTATTTAAAAAAAAAAAAAAGAAACATCTTGCAAGTCAGGGGTTCGCTTTCACCATTGTCTCATCTGCTATTGAAATCACCCACTGAGTTTTCTTACTTCAAATATTGAATTTTTCATACGGTTTTATTTGGGTCTTTCTCTAGTCTGCCTGGTCATTTTTTCTAGTATATTTGCTGCTGAAGCGAACACAACCCGGCCATTTTTTATAGTCTCTTGTCTTTTGCTTAATTTTTCATTCCATCTCTTAGGTCTTTAAACATTTTACATTTCTTTCATATTCCATAACTGGTTTCTTCCATAATTGTTATTTTTAATATTGGAAATCCTTGGAGGTCCACAAGTGCTGTAGTTATTGTTATTGTTTACTTCTTTATGGTGGTTAACTTCGGTTTTGGTACCTTTTTTTATTGGGGGGCACATGTTACATTGAATATAATTTTTAGAATCTCAAGGGCCTAACATGGGCATGTTTTCCTCTAGAGATGATCAGTGTTTGCTTTTGCAGGAATCAGGCATACTAATGACTTTTGTTTCCTTTCCTGAAGAGAGGATCCCAGATTTCATGACTAACAGATTCTCAGAATCGCCCCCTCATCCTGCTGGAGGACCCCTGGTTTATTCATCCACTGCTGTGTTTGCCATCAGGGCAACTGTACCCTTTCCACTTGCTCCCCTGTTTTTTCCTGCTCGGGTTTTAGCTTACCGGCTTTTTCCTTTTTATGTTTTCCTTTCCTTTTCTGTTTTTCTCCTTTTCTTTCTCTTCTTCCCTTCCTTCCTTTTCTTCCCTTCCTTCCCTCCCTACTTTTCCTTTCCTCTCCTCCCTCCCTCCCTCCCTTCCTCCCCGTGGGAGACTAGGAAGCTTGCCTAGTGATTTCTTCAGGTGACCTAAGCAACGAATGTATTCAAAAGTACGGCCCAGGTTAAAGTTGTATTTTAACAGGACTCAAGCTGGAAGCAGAAGTGGTTGCACACTTTGTCAGTTTACCTGCAGGCATTAGTGCGGGCACAGCTCTGGGTGTCCAGGAACCTAAGGGCATTAGTGTAGATAAGGGATTCTTACCTGCTTGAAGGAAACTAAACGCTGGGCAAACAAGGGCCACTGTAAATTCCCTCAGTGTAAGCGCTAGGGTGGGGTAAGGCTGGGTCTGTTCTGCCGTGGAGTCGGTGGAGACACTCACCTGGAATTCGGGTGGGGTGGGGGGATTGAAATTTTACAGGGTGATGTGGTAGGTCTGGAGCGGGGCGGGGGTGGGGGGAACCAAGGTGATGGTGACCGAAGGTGTGACAACTGTTGCCTACACGCTGGATGAGGGCCTGAACGAGTTTGGAACCGCCATTGATGACGGCAACTACACCCGGTGAGGGGCTGGGCTGACATCCCCGTGAGGTGGGGGGAAAGGCTGGTTCTGAGGCTGGAGGACCCGGGATGGGCCAGACAACTGGCCCCGTCACCCCCTGCCCTATCACCAGTGCTCCTCTGCACCTGGACTGTTGCTTTCCTTCCTTCTCTCTTCAGGGCCACAGCCTTCTTGGAGACTCTGGAAATGACCCCAGAAACAGAGGCGATGTGGAAAACCTTGAGCAAACTGGCACTCGAGGCAAGGCAGCTCCACATCGCAGAGAGGTGAGGCAGACCAGAAGTAAGGTGCGGGCAGCTAGGAAGGATGGCCAGAGGCCATTTTCGGTGGTGGGGTGGGGGTGTGAGACGCTCCTCCCAGTGCTAAGGCACCAGTCCCCTGCCATTACAACCAGCAACACCTTCCAGGTAGTTATTCCAAACATTCTTCCATCCCAGTTTATAAGATTTTTTTTGCTTTTGCTTCCCCTATGTAGGAACCCCTTCAGAGTTTTGACACCCATGCCGTCCAGTCCAGGTGTTGACGTGTATTTCCGAGTGCGGCATAGCAGTGTAGTTAGTAGGACAGTCTTGGGATTTTAGACTCTTTCTAGTTACCTGGCTCCATTTAACAGCTTGTATAGCCATGGGTTAAGTGAACCTTTCCTAACCTTGGTTTCTCAATTTCCTCTCTGTAAATGGGAGGAATGATAGCATTTACCTCCTGGGGTGGTGAAGAAGAATCACGGGGCAGTGAAGAAAGTCGGAGAATTCTCAGTGCTCAGTAAGCGTCAGCTGCTGCTGCTTTGCCAGGAGTCCTCTCGGTCCTTCCCTTCCCGCGGCCCCACAGCTGGACGAACAGCTGGTCCTAGGGCCCTGACCCAGCATCTTCAGAACACATCCTGAAGCTCTTACTGTCCAGCCTAGAACAGACCACACCTCTCCCTGCAGTGTCACAACAGCCTCTTAGTCTCACGGATCCTGTTCTTACACACCTACCATCCATTCATCCCAGTAGCTGAAACCATGTGTTATACCATAAATCAGATTGTATCCCTTTTTTGCTGAGAACCTTCTAGTAGCTTACTGTGCTACTTAGTATAAGATCCACAGCCCTTGGCATGTCCTAACTCATTACACTATTTGGCCTCTGTCCCCTTCATCTTCCAGGTACCTACTTGCCTGTTAGTCTCCAGCCACACTGGCATCCCTTGGGCCCTTTGAGTATCTCAAACTCATTCCTGCCATGGCACCTTACATGCGTTGTTGCCTCTGCCTGGAATAATTTTTCCCCATCTTGCGTGACTGACTTTTCCTTGTATTTAGGTCTTGGCACAAATGTCATCTCCTCAGATAGGCCTTCTCTGAGTACCAGCTGAACTAGCCCCCTCCATTACAGTTTATATGTACTGTCACGCTATTCCATTTTTCTCTTCTTTCTCTGGAATATCTTTGTTTGCGTACTAACTACTTGTTTCCACCAGAAAGTAAGTTCCCTGAGAGCGAGGCCCTCATCCGTCGTATCCCCTTGTGTCTCTAGTGGCAGAAACCGCGCGCAGCACTTCACCGAGGCTCAGTGTACGGCTGCTGGGCCGGTGCGTCCGCACTGATCCTGCAGTGATACTGCTGTTACTGTGATTGCTTCCGTCCTGTAGGTGCTTTTCTGCTTTGGGCCATGTAGCAAAAGCTCGATTCCTGCATGAGACCACTGAGATTGCAGACCAAGTGTCTCGGGAATATGCAAGTATTATCCTCCTGAATTATTCAGTCTCTCAAGCTGAGATTTCTCTTCACGCACAGTCCCACCACCCCCCCACCACCCCTGGCTTTCCAGCCATGGCTCACGCGCTCTGTTCTGCCCAGCCCACCTCCACCTCCGAGTCAGACCGCTCTGGAATGGCTTGCCAGACCTCATCCTTTAAGCCCCATGAAGGTTTTCAGCTTTCTGGTCTTTTAGCTTCCTCGTCTCTGTGGCCTTCCTGTCTAATAAGCCCACAATAGTCAGAATGGCTCCTGCGGTGCTGACAGGCTAACCAGAGCCTTCTTCCTCGCCCACAGGGAGGAGAAGGAACGGACTTTTACCAGGTCCGAGCTCGCCTAGCCGTGCTGGAGAAGAACTACAAGCTGGCTGAGATGATCTTCTTGGAGCAGGTGATGGGAGCAGAGGGACCAGATTGAAGAGGGGAGCTGGGCGGGAGGGGGAGTGAGGCAGCCTGAGGGGAGGAGAGAGCCCTGGGGAAGAGCTTTTAGAAAGGTTTATGCAGCTAAAATGTCACTCCTTCCTTCTGGCTCTGCTCTGCGTTAGTCCTTACAGTTAGGTCTTTATAAGCGGTCTGCTGCCTCCCCATCTGCCGCCTCCCCCCTACCCCAGAGCCTGCCCTGGCCGTGCTTGTGCACACAGGCAAATCCAGGGTTTGTGGGGCCTGAAGCTGATAGAATTTGAGGAGCCCTCCTTAAGAAATAATGCCTTGGAAGGGGCCTATGCAAATAAGGTGCCCTGGGGCTTAACCTCCTTCTGCTTTTATGATAAATCCGCCACTGCTTATGCATAAGTCAAGAGTGAGGCTTTCAGTCCCCCTGGGCTGACATCATACCTGGACAGAGGACAACCTGCCGATCCCTGGTGCTCCTCTCACTTCTTGGTGTCCCTCTCTCCTCTGCCCGGGTTCCCCTAGAATGCCATTGAGGAGGCTGTGGACATGTACCAGGAGCTGCACCGTTGGGATGAGTGTATCACTGTGGCTCAGGCCAAGGTACTACCAGGTCTGTCTTCTCCATGGTGCTCGCAGCTCAGTTCCACCAATATCCGAAGCCTCTTCTTACCAAGGAGGCTATAGGAGCTGGAACAGGGTCAGGCTGGGAGTTGGCACATTGGTGACTGAGAAGCTTTCCGTTGTTACAGTGGGATTGGAGAAGCTTGGGAAGCAGCCCAGGAAGGAGGGAGGTGACTTGTCTTGCCTCTCTTGCATGTCCTGGGGCAGCCAGCCCTGGAGAAGCTGCGCCAGAGTTACTACCAGTGGCTGATGGACACACAGCAAGAGGAGCGAGCCGGTGAGCTACAGGAGAGCCAGGGGGATGGACTAGCAGCCATCAGCCTCTACCTCAAAGCCGGGCTCCCTGCCAAAGCTGCCCAACTGGTGCTGGCCCAGGAGGAACTGCTAGCTAACACCGAGCTGGTAGAAAATATCACTGCAGCCCTTATCAAGGGGGAGCTGTATGAAAGGGTATGGCTGGCTTCCCGTTCCTGTCCCTCCTCTCCAGGACTCAGCGCTCCCTCCTACCCAGGGCAGTCCTGGAGTGCATAGCCCCCCAGAACTGGTGGCTGAGTCTCCACCTTTGGGGCCTGATACTTGATTCTTAGTGTAGTAGGGCTGTTGTTGTAGTCACGTGGTATGTGTCAACAGGCAGGTGATCTCTTTGAGAAGTTTCGAAACCCAGAGCGGGCCCTGGAGTGCTACTGTAAAGGTGGCACATTCATGAAAGGTGCTGCCCTGGACAACCCAGCCTTCCCTGTTAGAGTCTTGCCCGAATAGTCCCCCTGCACCAATTTTGTGCATCTGTTCTGTGGATCGGCTCAGTTCTCCGTCCCTCCACTTCTCACCTGTTTTCCACACCCCATTTCCCTGAGTCCCATCCCTGGAAGGCTTCGCTGAGTGCCCTCTTTGTCCCTGGCAGCGGTGGACTTGGCTCAGTTGGCATTCCCAGTGGAAGTGGTGAGACTGGAAGAGGCCTGGGGGGATCACTTGGTGAAGCAGAAGCAGCTCGATGCAGCCATTAATCACTGCATTGAAGCCAGGTAGAGGGGTGAAAAGGCGACTGGGTGTGAGGTCTGAGGTGATGGGGCAAGTAAGGGCACCAGGGCTCCAAGAGGGATGGCTCCATGTAGGTTGGAGTAGGTTGAGGTGTCTCCCTACCTCTACCTGTCTTTCTCTTGCCTCATACGCTCGGATGCCTTTCCCAGCTCTGCCAGGTGCTCCATTAAGTCCATTGAAGCTGCCCTGGGTGCCCGCCAGTGGAAGAAGGTCATTTATGTATTAGATCTACGGGACCGGAACACTGTCGGAACACCAAATACTATCCCCGCGTGGCCCAACACTATGCGTCTCTGCAGGAGTATGAGGCGAGGAAAGTCCCTTGCTGGGGCTGGAGGGAATGCAGTACCGAATGAGAAGAGAACCCAGAACCGGAAGTGGGGGCCCCTCACCAAATCCTTCTTTCTGGGTCCAGCAGCACCAGCCACCCTGAGCGAGAAGAAAGCAGTTTACTTCCCTTATTTCATTCCAACATAACATAGACCCTCTCCCAGATCTATAAAGCGAGTCTCCAGCTCTCTTCCTATGTAATTCCATGGGAGTTCCAATGTGGAATTGCCCTGTGTTGCAGAAGCACGAGGTCCTTTTAGGTCCTTTTAAACTGCCTGTTGTATTGTCCCCATTCTGGTTTTGGCTGTTTTTTTTTTGTTTTTTGTTTTTGTTTTTCAAAACAGTGGAGGGTGTGAGACCAGATAGCCCTCTTTTCTTCTGTGTTGTGGACTAAGGGTCGGGTCCCGTCCCCTCCCCGTCACCCCAGCTGAGGTTTGCTCTCCCCTCTGCAGGCCGCTCTAACACTCTTGCTCTAATGCTCTTGCTCTCGGCCTTTTGTATCTGCTGTCTGGAGCACAGATTGCGGGAGGAGCTCTACATTAAGAGAGACCGAACAGAAGATGCACTAGACATGTACACTCGGGCGGGCCACTGGGAGCAAGCCCATAAGGTGGAGAACAGGGTGCGGTTCGTCCGAGGGCTCTGCCTCTCTGGGGCCGTCCCCACTTTCCTTGGGCTCTGGTGGCCCCTCTTTACCGGCCTCCTTGAAAGCTGAGAAAGAGCACCAAAATAGAAAAGTCTGGAGCACTTGGATACCTAGCCACAGGGAAAGGCAAGGATGAAGAGGCCCTTGTTCCAAACCAGTAATTTCAAAGCGAGCAGAAGGGTTTGGGAGCTGGGGAGCCCCAAATGCCCCTCCCCAAGCTGTAATCACAGTGGCAACTTCGTTCCCTGCCTGCGCCCAGAACCTGGTGGGTACAGCGGGAGCATGGGAGTGGGAACACGTGCCCCAGTACAGGGCATCTCTGGCCTTTCTGCCTGAGCAGAATATAGTCCTGACTTTGCTCCTTATGGTCTTGGAATTCCCTGGACTGACCAGGAAAGCGTCCATACACAAAACCCTGTGGTTGTTGGGAAGGTTCAGAGTTGCTGAGAACACAGGTCACCCCCGAGTCACGCTTCCCTGGCCACCCTGCAGCCCCCCTGCTTCCCTTGGAAGTGCGCCGGAGGCAACTGGGGCTCTGTGTGTCTGCACAGCTGGCTATGAAGTGCATGAGGCCGGAAGATGTGTCAGTGCTGTACATCACCCAGGTTCAGGAGACGGAGAAGCAGGGCTAGTACCGGGAGGTGGAAAGGTGAGCCGCGGCCCCAGAGGAGGTGTGCGGGGAGAGGGTGCGTCTGAGGATGCGTGCTGTCTGCCTAGAAGGCAGTGATGCAGGAATCTGGGTCGAGGAGACCCCGGGTGTCTCTCCCCTCCCCAGGCTCTACGTGACAGTGGAAGAGCCTGATCTTGCCATCACCATGTTCAAAAAGCACAAGCTGGATGATGATACGATCCGGCTGGTAGGGACGCACCACCCAGATCTCCTCAGTGACACACACCTACACCTGGGCAAGGTGAGCCCTTCTCCGGTCTCGGCCATCTCTTCCCCGAACAGGCTCCCCGTCCCTCTCGCCCCATCCTGACCCTCCTTTCCCCAGGAGCTGGAGGCTGAAGGCCGACTGCAGGAGGCCGAGTATCACTACCTCGAGGCTCAGGAGTGGAAGGCAACAGTGAACATGGACCGGTCCAATGGGCTTTGGGAGGAGGCCTACCGGGTAAGGAGTCCAAGTCACTCTGGGGACATGCCCGTCCCTCTTCCCCGCTCTCAAGTGACGCATTCTGAACTGGTCGTGGGTCTCTCTGAAAAATGTCCATACCTGCCGCGGACTGTCAGCGGTGAGTCTGCGGGGGGATCCTTGGATAAGCAGGTATGGGGTGGATTTGGCGTGACAGACAGAGAGGCACACTCAAGGCGTGTATCAGCTGCTGCGATTTATTGCGGTGAATATCAATTTTTATATGCATTGTACATGGAACATTGGCACAGGATCAAATATGATGTTTCTTACTCAGAATAGCCTAACATTTGGTTACGTATTAGCCTGAAGTTAGCCTAAACAATAGCTATTCAGCCTGAGGTTATACTTGCTGGACATGTGGTTTTGACTAGTTTCCTATTGCCTATTTAGTCCCTTCAGCGGGGCGAACCGACCTAACGGATATTGATTAATTGTACCTTTGTCCATCTATTTAGGGAACTATATTTTACTTTCCTTCCCTTATGAGTAACCCACCGCGTGAGGCTTGAATCATATATTCCTGTGTAAGGAATTGGTGCATTAGTGGGTTGCAATTTATAAGGACCTGTATACGTGCCAGGCGTCCACCATTTTCCCTCAATCTTTACTTGCAATGTGTGATTTCCCCGACGTACTTTTAATCCTAAATGTTTATAATAATCTTCATCCTTATCGTGTTTACTATTAGTCTCACTTTGTGTGGATCTTTTATTCCTATTTCTTGTAAGTCTTCCTAGTTCTAACTTTTGTAAGGCGTCTAAAATTTCCCCAAAAGACCCCGAAGAATTCTTAAGCATAATGATTAAAGCTTGACCTAGATCAGAGTCTTTATTTGTAACAGTTCTGTTGTTTGAGAGCGATTGCCAAGAAACAATAAGCCTAAAGCAATGGTGATAAGAAACACCCAGGTGCTGAATGCGGCCCAGCAGATCCCCAGGAGTGGAACACAGCTTCTTGGGAGCTTCTGCGACCCAATACCAGAGGGCTTAGCCACTTCAGGCACGTACCCTTGGACTAGCAGCCATTGAAGCGATTTGCTTGCCATGCTGCACAGTCGCTGGTGCGGGTGCGGCACATACCGACAGGCAAAATTTCACATGTGGTAGAAGGGGTCTGTGGACTACCTGAAGTCCATCCTTGGACCCTGAGCAGCTAACAGACCCCAAAATTGAGCCCTCTCCCTGTTCTAGTAGAAAGACCTGACCCTTGTCAAAGCTGCCGTCCGGTCAGAGCGGGGGAGGGAGCAGCCCTGTGGCCCTGCGTGGGAGGATTGCCAAATGGCTTTGCTTCACAGGTGGCCCAGGCTCACAGAGGAGCTGAGGCCCACAAGCACGGGGCCTATCTGTGGGCAAAGAGCCTGGGAGGAGAGTCCGCAGTGAGACTGCTTCCTAATCTCGGACTCCTGGAAGCTGCCGTTAACCACGCCACCGACAACTGGTGAGCCCCCACGGCTTCTCTCCACTGGCCCCTTTCGAGACAGAGCCTCTACATAGACAAGGAAAATGGCTGTATAGCTGAGAAGTGTTTCTGAAAACGGAGGCAGGAGTAAAGAAATCCTTGGAAGAACGTGATGGAGAGGCAAGGAATGAATCAGTAGCTCTGCCCCTGTTCCCCGGGGGCTCAGAACAGTGTTTAGCTGTTCTAAGAAGATGGAAAGTGATGAGCTTTTTTTCTTCTTTTTCAAAAAGACCTTTTTAAGCAATTACTATACCCAGTGTGGGGCTTGAACTCAACCCGAGATCAAGGGTCCCTCATTCTACAGACTGAGCCAGGCGGGTGCCCCAGAGAGAAGAGCTTTTAAAGCGAAGGTGCACTAAGCCAGTAATTGACTTCTGAGTAAGGGAAGTGGGCTTCTGTTAAATGCAAAAAGAGCTTTTCTTAAGCAAATGTTACAAAGACCAGTAATAATCCTGCATCGAGTCAGATGGCTGAGGGTAGTCTTAATGTTTTAGAGAGACAGTTTTTCTGCTAGTATAAATGTGGCTCAGGAGGAAGTGGTGGAGAACCCGGAGCCCTTGCTCCCGAGGCAGAGTAGTGCTGTGAGGCTCACTGCGGTCCCCTGCCTTGTGCCCATCCCATTCCTTTATGCCCACTGGTCGCAGGAAGCACAGGCTTTTCCAAGTGTCCCCAACCCACGTCCTCCTTTACATGTCTGTGCGCTTCTGTGTCACTTCACATGGATTGTCTCCTCAGTCTGTCCTTTCCCTCCCCCGGCCCCGTCTCTACCCTTTCTGATTTCTTTTGTCCTGCTCCCCCTCTTATACAATGAAAGTACTGAGTAGGCAGACCTTACCTACACCTTCCATTTCAGCTCATTTGAATTTGCTTTTGAACTCTCCCGGCTGGCCCTCAAGCACAGAATCCCTGAGATTCATCTCCGATATGCTATGTACCTGGAGGATGAGGTATGGATATGCTCCTTCTCCCTTGCTTTTGACCTGGACCTGCTCCTGTCTCATGGCTGCCATGACGGCAATCTGCCGCTGAGCGTGTGCGGCTGCCCTTCTGTCCCTTCAGGGTAAATTTGAAGAGGCCGAAGCTGAATTCATCAGGGCTGGTGAGCCCAAGGAAGCAGCCCTCATGGAGTTACCCATCAATTCCTTACTCCCGTCCTCCCAGCCGCAGCCCCAGGACCTGGCATTGCCACCTTCACCTGAACTTAGTACCAATAAATCTTCTACCCCCTCTGACATGGCTGCTTGTCTCCCACTATTGAGGACTCAGTCCTGTGTTGAGCCTTCCCTCTGTCCTCTTCTGGGAGCAGGTTCGTCCATAACCAGGATTGGGAGCCAGCTCAGCGTGTGGCCGGGGCTCACGATCCTGACAGTGTCACCGAGGTGCTTGTGGGGCAGGCCCGGGGGCCCTTGGAGGAGAAGGACTTTCAGAAAGCAGAAGGGCTGCTGCTTCAGGCCCAGAGACCGGCGTGGCCCTCAATTATTATAACGTAGGGCACTGGATTCAGGGCTATGAGGGAGAGGAGGAGAGAGTGTAAGAACCCACAGAGCACTACACTAACCAATACTACTGGGAAAGATCCAGAGAGTTAGCATTGGAGAGGGGGAAGGAGACAAGAAGGAAAGAGAGGTGCAAGGACCTAGGGATCCGTGGCCCATAGTATAGAGCACCTGTGTGGCAGTGGGAAGGTGTCATGCCGGCCTCTGCCTTCCTGATACCTGGAAATCTGAGCAGGAGGCTGGATTATGGAGTGTTGCCCTGTGGATCTGCAAGGACTATGTGCTGGGCCGGCTGGAGGCTCTGCAGGAAGAGTGTGAGCCGGAGGCTACCAAGAAAGGGGCCAGGTATGATGCCAGGAGGCAGCAAGTGTCAGCAGGGCTGGAGGGGTGGGTCACAAGGTATGCACAGGATAGGCCGCGCTGCCCAGCCTGTTCTGGTCACGTGTACTCTCATTTCAGGGGCATGGAGGGGCTCGTGGACCAAGCTCGCCAGTGGGAGCAGGCTGGAGAGTATAGCCGTGCCGTTGACTGCTACCTCAAGGTGCGGGACTCAGGCAGCAGCAGCCTGGTGGAAAAGTGCTGGATGAAGGTGAGGCGGGCTCCACCCTTCCTGGCTGTCCACTTCCCGGATCGCTCTCACAGCCAGCATTGCTCCTCAGACATTGCTTTTTCCTCCTGGGCCTCTCATTTTCACTCAGGTACCTGCTGAGTGCTTGCTAGATGCTAGAGCCAGAACTATGAGAACTATAAAAGGGGATCTGAGGCGGAACCCCTAACAGCCTGAAATTGGGGGAAGTTGGACACCACTGTCGCTTGACTAATTGAGTACCTCGGTGAAAACTAAAGGATGTGATTTGAAGTGGAGTTCAGAGGAGGGTGAGGTCTCGACTGAGAGGGAGGGAGGCTTTGTGAGGGAGGGAGGGGGTAGACCTGGGACCAGAGCTGGAAGGGCAAATCCAGAGGCCAGAGCTGGGGCCAGATGGAAGCCAGGAAGAAAGCAGAGTCTCCTCCTCTACATAGAAGCTCCTAAAAAGAAAAATCTAGCTGGTTAAGCCAAGTCAGTAGGTTTCATCAATTCCTAAACATATATATATATAATCACATTTTATTATCTTAGAAATTGGGTTGCATGTGAAGTTTCCTGTGTGTTGTCTGGAATGCTTGCTTTAGACCTTGAAAAAGCCGTTGAATGAATTTGGGTTGGGAGGATTTCTTAGATTGTCTTTTTGATGAGACAGTAGTTGTCTGAGATGCTCCATTCCTCTTCCTTCTTAACTGGGCTGGTAAATCCCGAGAAGAACTCCGTATTGTGGTTCTACCATTTGTGTAGAACTTTGTGTTTTGTGTTCTGCCCCCTCTAGTGATTCTTTTCTTTGGGTATTTTGAACTACGGGTCTTTTTGGTTCTCCTTTTAGCCCATTTTTCATCCTGATTGCTTTCAGAGTCACTCTCTGGTAGAGCGTGAACTTGAGTAAACTCATAGTGCCCTGGCCCTCCAACTGTCGTCTTTCCTGCTAGGGCAGGGCTCCTATACTGTCTTTGCCTGATGTGGACTTGTACAGGAGCAGGAGACTGGGAAGATACAGACTGGAAATCCATTGTAGAAGTAGGACTCTTGGAAGCTCGAGGATAGACTTTAGCTTTCCTTAGTGATGGTGATATAGAATTCCTTGGCGTGATGGATCTGTCTCTTCTGTGGTACTTTGGGACTTGGGATCTTTTCCTAGTTCGCAACCTAAAGCCAAGACTCACCTTAATCTCTCCGTGGTTTTCGGGAGTGCTTACAAGATGGAGCTGTGGGTAGATAAGAAGGTAAGACCCCAAAGTGCCCTGTAATTTATGACGGCAATTAAGTCCTACACATAGGCCACACTGTAGGCAGATAGGGTATTTTAAAACCAGACCTGAGTTAGAGGCAGAGGTACATGGGGTGTATTTGACTCCTTAACAGTTTTGCTGCTGTTTTTAGCCGCAGATCTTGTAGCAACTGTAACTGTTCTGACAAGTCAGTCTTGGCCTGGGAAAGATAACTTGGCTTGAGACAGTGTTGGGACTCAAAAATCCTTGTCTGTGAACTCCGTGAGTTCTCACTCTCTTCCCTTGGAACAGAATCTTTCCTAATGAAAACTATATTGAAGGAAGACTCTAAATTTACTGGGACAGGAGGCTGGCCATCTGTACATGAAACAGGCATGTGCTGAATGACTTCCTGGGATATGTCACTAAGCTTCGAACTTTTCTTTATTTTCACGCTAGCCCCAGAGTGTTGCTGTATTATAGAGGACATGGAGCTACGTGTCCACATCCTTAAGGCTATTCTTTGTTCGTGACCATGATAGGAAGTGTGTCTCTGAAGTGTAGTTTTGGACACTGAAGTCTGAGAAATAATACTTTGACTCTTCTCTAGCAGACTCTTGGAAAGTTCCATCAGTTCCGCAGGAACCCCAAATAAATTCTGAATAGATTGACAGATATCTGCAGTGGCTCTTTCCGTTAAAGATGTTTGAGAACAAAGGTTCCTTTCCATAGTGGTTCCCAAGACATTCCCTAACACTAGCATTTTGGAGAGATATTTTCTGGGTAGTCGCTGTCTCCAGGAGTGATTCTCCCAGACATTCTGTTGTGTGCTCAAGACAGACCAGTTAAGTCCTCTTTGAGTTCCTGATCCTGACTGGAAGGTCCTAGATGGTGATCTCCAGCTTTGCAGTGGATGTTGGGATAGGCGCTGGAGTGAATTCTCTAGCTTCTCCACCTGCTTCTTATCAGTCCTCTTAGATATGACAGCCACTCCTGGGATCTCAAAATGTGGGATTTCTACAATGTTAGCTATCTTATCAGAGGGTTGATTGTGAAGGGACAAGGGAAGGGTTGAAGTTTGATCATAGTAGGGTCTATAAAGGTATTCTTCAGACTGCAAAATATCTGTCCCGAAGTTTTTTATATCCAAGGTGCTTGACACTTCTGGCATCTCCAAATCACAAAGGCTTCCTAATTCAGATGCTTTGACAGAGCTTGAGATGAGCGAGTTTGAAGAGTTCTGTAGAAATCTAGAGAAATAATTCCCTATTTGTAACTCCTCTCTTGAAATAAAATCCTCAGATTCCCTATTCTGATATACCTGTACTAGATTCAGATCCTCACATTCCATGATTTGAGGAGGCCCTATATTTATCCCCATTCCTTTCACAGCCTGAAGCCCTTGTTCATGAGTGAACACTGTAGATTCCTCCAAAGAAAATGCTGGCTGTGAGAGTGATTCTGAAGATTTCTCTTTGGTATTTGGCCTCAGAGTTAGTTCTACAGGTTCTACCATTTCTTGAAGATGTGGCCTTGGGAAGAAATCCAAACAATCCAATACTTCAGTAGCTGATCCTAAGGAGACTCCTATTGGTTCTGCAATCTGAGGAATTGGTAGTGGTGCTAATTCCTCAGATTTGACAATTTGAAGTGGTGGCCGTGGGATTAACACAGTCTTTACAGTTTGAAAGCCTGTCAACTTCATTATATCCAAAATCTGGTGTGTTGGCTCTGTGGTTAATTCCTCTGATTTTACACTTTGCAACCATAGCCCTGAGGTAAACTCGGAAGGTCTCACATCTTGTACTTTTGGAGTCAGTTCAACATGGTCTACCATTGAGAGGTTCCCCCTGGTGTTAATGGCTACAGACTTTACAACCTGAAGTGGTGGCCCAGGAGTCACTTTCACATATTCAACAACTTTTGGGGGGCTTATTGAGGTTATTCCTATCGGTTGAGCAGCTTGAAGCTGTGTCTTCGCAGATCCTGTGACTTGATCTAGCGGCTTTGGACTAATCCTCATAAACTCTGTAATTTGACCCTGTAGTCCTGGAGCTATCTGTGAATATTCATATTTTGATTCTGTGACTGTGTCAGCCCCATGGTCCATCCCCTTGCTGCCATGTCTCAGATGTGAGCTCTACGGATTCTGCATGTCCTGTAGCTTGACCTGTTTGCCTTGGGGACAAATCTAAAGATTCCTCCCTTTGAAGCCATTGCTTAGAGGTGAACCCACAGATTCAGGAACTGAATATCTTGGCCTTGGTATCATCTCCAAAGATTCTGGGACATGATGTAATGACTCTCTAGTCAGTGCTTCTGATTCTTCCCTTTGCAGTCTTTTCTCAGAGATCACCTCCGCAAATGCTAGTGCTTGAGGATAGGGCCCTTGGAGCGCTCTCTGTATATCCAGTGGTTTTAATTATTGGCTTTGGGGGTCATGCACAAGGAATTCCTTCTCTGTTGGCCTTGCTTTGGGGTCAACCCCATAGTTTCTGTAGTGTGATGCTTGGGCTCTGGTGTCATTTCTTCAGATCCTGTAACTTCCTGCACTGGCCTTGTATATGATTCCCCCAAGTCCTTAACTTGAGGCCATGACTGAGAGAGCAACTCGAGAGTTTCTGGGATTTTCTTTAAGGTTAATTCTAAGGATTCAGAGCCTTGATTCCTTAGCACAGGAGTCAGATGAACAGATTCTGGGACTTGAAGATCTAGCCTTAGAGGCACTCCTGAAGATTCCATGGTTTTACTTGTTGACTTTGGGGTCAACCCCACAGATTTTTCTACAGTTCATTGCCTTGATGTGCCAACCTTTCTGTGGTATGATAAATTGGTACTGAAATCAAATTTACAGATTTGGAGACTTGTTGCTTTGGTGTTGGGATCACCAGATTCACAGATTTAGGGACTTGAGGCTTTGGTGTTGGGATCATCTCTGCACCTTCTACAAATTGATGCCCTGGCCTAGGGATTATCTCTAAGGAGTCCTGTGATTGGATAGCTCCTCTTTGGAGTTGGTTCCCTCAGATTTTGTTCTTGGGAAGCAGTGACCCGGGTAGTAAACTCTACAGATTCTCATATCTTTGTTGCGGAGATTGCTGAAGACAATGTCACATGTTTTATACTTTGCAACTTTGCTTTGGAGTAAACTCCAAAGGTTTCTCACCTTGTCGCTGTGATTCTGGAGACAAATTTGAAAATTTCACACTATGCAACATGGGTCCTGGTATGAACTTCTTAGTTGGCTCTGGTGCCAACACTGTTGATTTCATACTTGCCATCCTGAAGTCAACTCTTGGCAATTCAATGCCTGCTGTGGGGACCCTGGTTGTTCAACTCCACAGATTTCACATCTGAAAACATAGTTCCGGTGCAAAGACCCTCAGAATTACACTTGGTGACCTTAGGCATGATGGAAACCCTGAAGAATTAGCACTTGGAGGCTGTAGCTGTAGGTTGACTTCAAGAGTCACACTCTTGACAAAATGGCTCTGATTCAAACACCATAGATTTCTGCTTGAGGCAAGAAATCAAATCCTTAGGATTCACATCTTGAGGTTGTGACCCTGGTTTCAACGCCAGAGATTTCACATCTTGAAAACACAACCTTTGCGTGCAACACACAGATCTCTCACTGTGCTGCCTGAAGTGTGAGGGCAAACTCCCCAGAATTCAACCCTGTGAGGATGTGGCCCTGGATTAACTCCACAGATTTCACTTTTGTAAAACATGGCCTCTAGTGCAAACACTCTCACATTTCAAGTCCTGCAGCTCAGAGCCTGAAGCCAGTTTCACAGAATTTCCACCACAAGACACTGGCTCTTTGTTGTCTTCACAGACTTTACATCTTCAAGCAGTGGCCTTTGGTAAAAATAACACAGATTCTTCATACCATATCAGCAAAGAGCCTACAGTGAACACTGAGTGCACAGCTTGTTGCTGTGACCCACAGTGATTCTCCAAAAACTGGATTTCTGGAAAACTTTGTCCCTGGAATTACTCAGACGGATTTTACACCTTGCAAATGTGGTGCCAGGGTTGAACAGAATAATTTTGTACCTTGATATTGTGACGTAGGATTCAAGTCAGAGGGTTTCATGCCTTGCATCTGTGGGTCTGGATTAAACTTTATAGCATTATGCATTGAAGTTCTGACCCAAAATTCAAATCAGAAGAATTCACACCTTGCAGCGTGGGCCACAGTTTAATTCTTGTGATGTTATACCTTGAAACTTTGTCCCTGGACTCATTCACGTTTCACATTCTGGAAATGTTGCACAGGGTCGAACATAAAGAGATTTTATACCTAGAACTTGACCCAGATTCAAATCAAAAGATCCCATACATTGACATTTAACCCCTGAAGTCAACTCAAAAGATTGTATACATTGCAAAGGTGGCCCAAGTTTCATACCCCATGATATTAGCACATTGTACTTTTGGCTCTGGATCCAACTCCAAAGAATTTACACATGTTCACCTGTGCCCAGGGTTGCACTCCATAGGTGCTACAGCAAGAAACTTTGGACCCTGGAATCAATTCGGATTTCAAATCTTGTAAATGTGGTTCAGCGCTGAACCTGTAGATGTCTCACTTTGACTTCTTGGACCCCGGATTCACCTGAGATCCTGGACCTTGACATTTTGTCCCTGAAGTCAATTCAAAGGACTGTACACCTTTGCCAAAGGTGGCCCAAGTTTGCCACCCCATAGAATTTGCACATTGTAATTTTGGCTCTGGATTCAACTTAGAAGAATTACACACTTCATCTGTGGCTCAGGGTTGCATTCCCATGGGTTGCTATAGCAATGAAACTTTGACCCTGGAATCAATTCAGATTCAAATCGTTGCAACTGTGGATCAAGGTTGGAACCACCATAGTTGTCCTCCCTTTGGGATCTCTGAACTCAACTCAGAAGACTTTTGTACCTTGAAGTTTTGAACTGAAGTTAATCAGAATGGGTTTATACCTTGCAAGGGTGGCTCAGATTGCATCCAACAGAATTACACACTGAAGTTTTGGTTTTGAAATAAATGCAGAGAATTCACATCTTGCAAAGGTGGGCCCAGGCGAGAACCCCTGGGATTTTATACCTTGAGGCTCTGATCCAGAATTCAACTCAGATTTTACACCATTCAATTGTGGTCCAGTACTGAATGCCCTAACATTTATACACTGAAGCTGTGGGGCTAGATTAAATTCAGAGGATTTCCCACCTTGTAATTTAGGCTGATGCTTCGTTTCCAGAAATGGCTCATATGGAAGCTTCCTGTCTGTGCACAACTCAGGTTTTATCTCTTGTAACTGTGGCCCAGGATTGAGCTTGAAGGATGGCATACCTTGAAGCCTTGATCCCTGGCATAACTCAGAGGATTTAACATCTTGCCACTGTTGCTCAGGATTGGATTCCTTAGATTTCACATCTTGGAGCTTTGTCTCTTTGCACAATTCTGAAGATTTTATATGTTGCAAATGTGGTCCAGGGCTGTATACCACAAATTTCACACATTGAAGCTCTGGCCATGGTTTCAACTTAAAAGACTTCTCTTCTTGCCGCTGCTTCCCAGCATTGAACTCGGAAGATATCACATTGCAAATCTTTGATTCCAAGGCTAACTCAGAGGGTTTTGCGACCTGGAACTCTAGGTCCTGGTTGACCTCTGTGGTTTTCATTATTTGAAGCTTTACAGACTCAGGAGATTTTGCACCTTGCAACGTTGCCCCAGGGCTGAATTTCAGAGATTTCATGCCGTGAATGTGTGATCCTGGTGTCAACATAGGCAATTTCCTATTTTGTACTGTGGGACTGACTCAAACCCCAAAGATTTCACATCTTGGGTCTTTGCACCTAGAGTCAACTCAAGAGGTTTCATGTCTTGCCACGTGGGTCTGGTAAGGAACTCCACAGATTCTCCACTTCGAAGCTTTGTTTTTGGTGTTAACTCAGAAGATGGTACACCTTGTAACTGCAGAATCGGTTTTAACTCAACAGATTTCAAATCTTGGAGCCTGCACTCTAGCTTCAAATCAGATTTCTCACCTTGTCTCTGTGGTCCGGGGTTGAACTCCACAGATTCACACCTTGAAGCTTCCTCATCTGAATTAAATCAGATTCCCCCACTTGCTAGCTCTGGACCTGTGGTTGAACTCAGAGGGTTTCACTTGTTGAAGTTTTGACCCTGGGATCACTTCAGAAGATCTCATACCTTGCAAGTGTGATCTAGAACCAAACCCTGCAGATTTTTTATCTTGAAGCTTTATACCCATGATCAACTCAGAACATTTCACATCTTGTAACTGTGGGCCTGCTTTCATACCTGAAAACTTCCCCTCCAGGGTCACAATCAGAAGATTCTCACCTTGTAACTTTGGATTAGCTTTCAATTCTGCAGATTTCCACTCCTCGAAGCTTTATCCTTGGGATCCACTTGTGAAGATTTCCCATCCCTAAGTGATGGTCCAGACTTGAAATTCATAGATTTTACATCTTGACAGCTCTTATACCCATGATCAACCTAGAAGATGTCTATCTTCCAACTGGGGGCCTGACTTGAAATCCACAGACTCTTCACTTTTTGAAGCTTTGTCCCCTGTATCAATTCAGAAGATTTCACACCATCTCAGCTTTGCCCAGGTTTTGACATTCACCAATTCCACATCTGGAAACTTGTTTCTGAGATTAATTTAGAACATTTCACTCCTTGAAACGGTGGGTCAGGATTGAACACCAACTGCACATTTTGAAGCTTCGATCCAAGGTCAGGTCAGAAGATTTCACAACTTGCACCTGGGACTGGGAGAGCTTTCTTTATGTTTTACATTTTGAAAGCGTTGTCTTTGAGTCCTTTCAGAAGAATTCACATGTTGTAACAATGGCCAAGGTTGAAATCTGTACATTTGGTACCTTGAATTGTTTGTTCCTGTGATCAGTGTAGAAAAATGGTATACCTTTCAACTGTGAACTTGGATTTAACTCGTAAATGTCTTATCTTGGGACTTTATCTCAGTGACAACTTAGAAGGTTTTAGATCTGCCACTGTGACCCAGAGTTGAAATTCTCAGATTTCACACCTTGAGGCTTTGTCTGAAGAGGTCAATTCAGATGGACTTCGTGCTTGTCAAGTGTAGTGGGGAGTTCAATTCTCTAGTTGTATTGCTTTGTAATTGTGACCCTTGGCTTAATACCTCAGATTTCACACCAGGAAGCTGTGGATCTTCCATAAGCACCAGTGACTTCACACCCTGAAGCTGTGCTCCTGGGGATGACTGTAAGGGTTTCAGTTCTTGAAGCTTTGGTTTTGCAGTCAGTTTAGTAGATTTCCTATCATGCATGCAAAGCCTAGATTTCAGTGGCATAAATTTTATATCACAGAGTTTTGACCTTGAAGTCAGCTCACATGATTTCACACTTCTAACCTGTCGACAAGGTTTCCAATCACAGTCTTGAAGCTTATGTTCCTGGAGTGATGCCGAAGATTGTGTATCTTGGAGCTTTGGCCTTGGAGTTAATGCAGATGACTTTCTATCTCTGAACTGTATCAAAGGTTTCAACCCTAGAGGCTTGACACCTTGAGACTGTAACCCTATAGACTTCACACCTTGGAAATCAGGTCCTGGTATCCACTGGAATACACACCTCACGCTTTCCAGCTGTGGCTCTTTTTTAACTCAGTAGTTTTGACATCTTGGAAGCTGTGGCTCTGAGGTTGATGCCAAAACCTTCCCTTTTGCAGCTGTGTTTCCTGGGAGCACCCCAGGGTTTTCATGTTCTGCAAACCGTGGCCCAAGGTTGAACTCTGTATATGTTGGCACCTTGAGTTTGGACCCTGAGAGTCAATTCAGATGCTTCACATCTCTTAACTGTGTCGAAGATTTCAACCCTACAGATTTAACACCTTGAACTGTGACCCAGATTGAACTCTACAGATTTCCAGCTTGGAACTTAGGTCCTGGTATCCACTGAATGCGTCTCATACTTTCAAGCAGTGGCTCTTGTTTCAGCTCAACGGTTTTTTACACAAGCGGTGGCTCTGAAGCTAACTCTGACCTTTAATCTGGTGCAGTGGTGCCCCTGGGGTCACTTAGGAGACTTTATGCTTTGCAACTGGGTTGAAGTGGTTCAGTTTGAATTCTTTAGGTTTTAAACCTGAATATTTGATTCTGGAGTCAAGTCTGATTCATACTTTCAAACTGTAACTCAAAATTGAAGGTCTACTAATTTTTTACCTTTAAATTTTTAAGCTCTGGAGTTAACTCCAAAGACAGCCCATCGTCCGACTTAGCCCCTCTCTTCAACTGCGCTGAAGTCACAACATGCTGCGTTGGTGAGATTGCAGATAGCGTGCCATCCTGTTCTGGCCCAGACGTTAAATTCACTGAGTGCCGTCTCTTGAAACTGTTGCCCTTGGGGCTAAAATCCACAGTTTTTACTCCTTGAAACTTTGATCTTCTGGTCACTTTCGCAGATTTTACTTCCTGTTTGTTTGTCCTTGGGGTCAACTTTACAGATTTTACACATTGCGGCTTTGGATCTGGAGTTTCCTCTACAGATTGTAAACTTGGATGCTTTACACACGGGGTACTGTCGAACAAAGTTACTATCTTGGGTTTGTGGCTCTAAAGTCAGTTCCTTGGGTTTCACACCTTGCAGTTCAGACCCTTGGAGCAATGGCCCTGGTGCAAAAGGCTCAGCTTTCTCACCTTCCATCTGGGGCTCAAATTTCAGTTCCACAGTTTGCACATCTTGCAGTTGGGTTCTTTGGACCAACTCCACAGCTTTGGAGTCTTGAATTCTTGCATGCAGAATCAAGTCAGAAGTTGTACCTTGAAGCTTGGTATCTTGGGTGCTTTTCACAGGTTGGGCATATTCTATCCATGGCACTGTGGTTGTCTCCATAGATTTCTCAGCTTCCAGTTGTGGACTAGGGGTTAGCAAAGTAGATTCCATACCTTTTAGACCCTGTCCTGTAGTTAAGACCACAGATTTCCCATCTTCCAGCTCCGAGGTCAACAACTCAGATTTTACACCTTGAAGTTTTGAGTCTGGGGTCAGGTCCATTGGTTTCATACCCCCCAGACCTGGCCCTTGGATCAATTCAGAAGATTTTATACCTTGTAACTGTGTTCTTCTAGCCAACTCAGAATAGTTTACATTTGGCAACTGTGACTCAGGAGTCAACCACATAGATTTTTCATCTGGTTTCTCTGGCTGGGAGACAATTCTATAAGAAATATTACCTTCCAAGTTGGACATTTGGTCCATCCCTAAATTTTTTACACCTCGAAAACAGTGTCTCTGGTACTAGCCTATTCAGGCGTGACCACTTGCTTTTGAGGTCCTGGGGACAACCCCACAGATCTTACTCCCGGCATCTTTGGGTGTTGGGGTCAACTCAAAAAATTTCACATATTGTAGTTGTGGCCCTGAGTTTAACTCTGAAGATTTCACACCTTGAGGTTGAGTTCCTGATGTCAGATCACAAAATTTGACATCTTGTAACCGTGGCCCTGGGGTAAGCCCCACCTGTTTTTATATCTTGAAGCCCTGGAGACATCTTTGCTAATTTAGAATCTTGAAATGCTAATTCTGGAGTCATCTCTACAGAATTTCCACCCTTAAACACTGATCCTGGGGTTTGCTCCCCAAATTTGACACCTTGAAGTTTTGGCCCTGAGGTCAATTCAGAAAATTTTACATCTTGCTGCCTTGGCCCTAGGTTCAGTTCCTGAGACTTCACACCTTGAAGCTGTAGTTCTGAGGTCAATTTCATAGACGGCATGCTGTGAAACTGGGATCCTTCAATAGACGGAAGAGTTTTCATATTTTCACTCAAGAGCCCTTGGCTTAATGGCAAAGGTGATTCTGTTACAAATCCTAAGGATTGTATATCTTGAAGCTGTGTGTCCGGTATACATTGCACATGTTTCAAACCTTGATGCTGTGGTTCTAAGGTCAAATCAGAAAATCTGACATCTTGCAAGTGTGGTCCTGAGTTTTGTTCCACAGATTTCATACCTTGAGTTTCTGGTTCTGGAGACAGTTGTATGGACGTAACACTTTGATGCTTTGGCCCTGGAGTAAAATCTGACAATCTGATTTTTTGCACTGGGGAACCTGGGGTCAGTGCATCAGATTTCACACTATGATGTGGGGACCCTGAGATGAAATCTACAGGTTTTTCTCCTTGAAGAAGTGGTCCTGGAGGTAAATTTGAAAATCGGACACTTTGCAAATGTGGCCCTGGGATCAATTTCACACCCTGAAGCTGTGCCCCCTTAGTCAATTCCTCTGATATTGTACGTTGTGGTGTTGGCTCTTGTAGCAGCTTCTCAGAGTCCGCACGTTCCAGTAGGTAGCCTGGCTGGCTGGCTTGAGTTAACATGTTCCACATCTGGGAATTGTGGCTTCCGGATGCCGCGGCATAGGCTTTACCTCCCTGAACTGTGGCTCTGGGGTCAACTCCGGAACACGTCGTTTTGGTCCTGTGATAATTGTTTAGGTCCCACCACTACTGGGAATGACTCAGGGGTTAACGTCACAGATTTCAAATTTTGCATTAGTGGCTCTGATTTCTCATATTGCATTCGTGGCCCTAAAGTCAATTCCAGGGATCCTTTTACTGAATATGGTGGTACTGGCATTGTCTCCTGGATATTTTCAACTTGAGACAATGCCAACCCAAAACGTTCTGTGTTTTCATATTCTGACCTTATGGGCATCTCTGAAGGCTCAGTAACTTGAAGGTGTGGCTTTAGAGTCATTCCTGTAGATTCTATAACTTGACCTGTTGGTTTTGGTGTTAATGCCACTTGGAGCAAAGCCCCAGAAAACAGCTGTGCAGTTTCTGTGTCTTGATGGCCTGGCCCCGGAGTCATCTCTGAAAAATTCTGAAAATATGGCCTGGGCATCATCCCAGTAGTTCCTGTGACTTGCTCTGGGATTGATTTCACAGATTCCTCCTCTTGTGGCCAGGTCTCAGAAGCTAACTTTATGGATGCTGTGTCTTGATGCCGTGGTCTAGAAGTTGGACCCAAAGATGTCGTTGCTTGTAAATGTGGTTCCAAGCTTAGTTTCCTCGATTCAACATGTACGTGTGTTTCAGAAATCAACCTCTTAGATACTTCCAGTGGTACAGTTAAATCCACAACTTTATTGCCATGCATTAACGGACCTAGAGTTAACTCCTCATGTTTTGTACTTTGGGGCTGCGGTTCTGGGGTCAGCGGCACAGATTTCACACCTTGAAATTGAGGTTCTGGGGTCAACTTCTTATAGTTCATAAATTCTGAATACGGCCCTAGCTTCAGATGAACAAACTTCATACTTTGGGACTCTGGGTTCAACACTTCTGGATTCATTCCTTGCATCTCTGATCTGGTACTAACTCTGGAGACTTCTTGGTTATGTGTTGAGGCATTCGAGTCTCCAAGGCTTTTATGCCTTGAAGCATTGCCTCAAGAGCACCTTGGAATGGCACTGAGTTCACCTGCATAGATTCTGAGGTCTGGTTCGGTGGCCCCTGGAGTACTTCTTAAAGATGATTGTGTCAACTCCATAGATTCTTTCCTGTGGTGACAAGGGTCGGAAGTCAACTCTACTTCTGCTCCTTGATATCCTGGCTCTGGGATCATTCCTGAAGATTCCAAAGCTTGATGCCATGGGGTTTAATCCGTCAGGTCTGTGGCTTGATGATTTGGCTTGAGGTTCAGCTCTGCAGATTTTACTGCTTGATTGTGTGTGCCCTGAGATCAGGCTCCTCATACTTCAGTACTTTCCACCTGTGTTCAGGAATCACATTTCTACATTCTACCATTTGAGGAAATTTCACATCTTTAAGCAATAGTACTGGGGCTGTCTCCTTAGATCTTTCATCTTGTAACCATGGCTTTGGGGCAAACTCCATGGATTTCTTCTCTTCCTGTGGTGGTCTTAGGATCAGCTCCACAGCTTGTTGTATCTGAAAACTTTCGGTGGTAGGGCCAAATGAACATATTCCAGACCTTGCAACTGTGAATTGTGGGTCAAATCTAGCAATTTCCTATTTTGCAACTGTGGTACCTGGGCTAACTCAGCAGATTTTCCATGTTGTTGTTGTGTTCCTAGGGTAAAATGAATAGATTTCACACCTTGAAGCTGAGACCCTGGGGCTAGCTGCACAGAATTCCCACTTTCCAGCTGTGAAATAGGAGCCAACTCATTAGATGTTACAATCTGTAGTTGAAGTTCTGGGGCCAATTCTATAGGGCTCACAGTTGGGATCAGCTGTCCATATTTCACCATCTGTGGGACCGAACCTGGAGTCATGTCTATAAATGTTACATTATGCAATCCTGGGGGTAACTTCATAGAGTCCACAGTCTTAAGTTGTGGCATTGGCTTCACCCCCAAATATTCTGCACCTGGAAGTAGAGATGTGGTGGTCATTACTGCAGATTCTGTGACTTGGTGCAGTGGCTTTTGGCTCATTTCCTTAGATGCTGTTCTTTGACCCAGTGATCTTGGGACTGTCCCTAAATGTTCCATTATTTGATGATGTGACTGTTTTGACTCAGTCAGATTTCTGGTTATGGGGTCAGAAGGCAACCCCATAGTTTCCATCATTTGATGGCTTTGCCTTGGACTCATCTCTGAAGATTCTAAGATCTGATGCCATGGGGTCAAACTTGGAGATTCCATGACTTGATGAGGTAGCCCTGGGGTTAATGCTGTAGTTTTTGTGCCTTGAACATATGGTTGTGGAGTCATCTCCACAGAGTCTTGCACTTGAATCCATGACCCAGGAGTCAACTCCAGAGGTTTCCTGACTTGAGATACTGGCCTTGAGGTCAAATCCTGAGTTTCTGCAACTTGTGATTGTGGTGTTATGATCATTCCCATGGATGACCCCAGTGCTACTGGAGTTACCTTTAAAGAATGTATGGATTGATGTGATGGCATTGGAATCATCCCTACTGATTCTGTGACTTTAAGTGGTGGCTTTGGAGGTAAACCCACAGATCCTACAACTCCAGGTGGACCAATAGTAGGAGGAGAGCTAGAAGATGTCAAACTAACTGGTTGAGCTGCTCCTGGGGCCAAAGTTGCAATTTCAGACTGTGAATCTCCAGATTTTATAACATGTGGCGGTGCTGGTGGAATTATTCCCTTGAAATCCATGGCTTGTAATAGTGCCACTGGAGTAACTTTCGTGTAATCAATAACTTGATGCAATGGACTGGAGATCATTTCCAATGGTCTTGTATTTTGACATACTGGCCCTGGAGGAATCTTCACTGGTCCTGTGATTTGACTTTGTGGCTTTGAGGTTATATTCACTGATTCAGTAACTTCAGGATGTGGCCCAAAAGTCATTTCCACAGTTTCCACAACTGTATATTGTGCCTTTGGATGCATCTTTCCTGATGGTATGACTTTATGGTCCAACGATGTGGTTATTTCCCCTGATTTCATGGCTCGAGATGGTGTTCCTGGGGTTATTCCCACTGGTTTTACGATATGTGGATGTGATTCATTAATCATCCCCATAGAATCCATGATTTGAAGCAATGCTGCAGGAGTTACCGTCACATTATCTGTGACTTGATTCAGGGGTCTGGAGGTCATCTTGGATTCCATAACTTGATGCTGAGCACTTGGTGTTACCTCCACTGGTTTAGTGACTTGATATGATGGTTTAGTGCTTACACTCACTTTTTTTGTGGTTTCCATTGGTTTCCCAACTTTGTCTGGTGGCTGTGGGAACAAACCCACAGATTCTATCACTTCTGAATGTGATTCTGGGATCATCCCCATTGAAGCCATGACTTGAAGTAATGCTAAAGGAGTTACCTTTATGCTCTCTGTAACTTGACATGGTAGACTTGGGGTCAATTCCACATGAGTCATGTGGGACTTATGCTGCTGAATCCTTTTTTCCAGAAGACCTATGACCCCTGTTCTATATTAAGTTCTAGAACATGTTTTGGCTCCTTCTGCAGTCCAGTGGTTTTCTCTGGAACTACGTCAGCTCCTAAACTTTTGGGAAGCGGAGTGCCCAATGATGTAACTAAGGGCCTGGATTCAAGGATTTGCGGGCCATCCCCAAGTTGTGACTGCTTACCTGGGATAAGTGACTGTGAAATTTTTGTTTCTGTTCGATTTAATCCAGATTCCACTCCAGTATTCACATGGAGCTGAAATGATGGACAGTTTGGGAATTTATTGTAGAGACTTTGTTCAGTGCTTTGATGAATGGGCATAGAGACCTGGACTTGAGGTTTCTGTGGTTTGGGAACTCCTCCTTGTGCCTCAATTAAATAATTCAGCATTGCCCATGATTCCCTTACAGGCAGAGGCACTGTTTGTTCCCTCAAAGTATAAACCTTCCAAGCCATATGTCCCTCTAACTCCCACCTAGCCAAAGGAGAGATTTGGATTGGAGCCCACCCTGAGAATCGTGGTCTTGCCTTGGTGAAAATAAAATCTGGCCCATGATCCAATGTCAAATGACTCTTGCTCTCTCCCCCATTCTTTGTTTTTTCTTGTTGGCAGAGATCTGGGGATTCGAACACAGAGTTGATAAAAGAGTTTTGGGATCTTAAGGGTGAAAGAGCTGCCAAATTCTGTAGAAGTTTTGATTTCCCAAACTCTGAGAGCTGAAAAGGAGGCAGGGCTGTGCCTTGGTTCCTGAACAGGAAAGACTGGTTTTTGGGTAAAATAGGTAAACTAGGCTCCGGATTTGCCGGGTCGTTCCTTCAGAAAAGACGGGAAGGTGGGACAGGCTGGAGTTGTTGCATAATGATCCGGAGGAGCTGCTGTCCTTAGTAGAATGTTTTGCCTTCCTACAGCCACAACAGGGTAGAACAGGCTCCCGAGCCACAAGCACAGAGGAGGTGGAGGAAGAATCGTATTCTGTGATTCAGGCAAACAGAATTCCATAAGAGTTGATCTAGGAAATAAAGAAAAGTTCCATTTGCTTTTGGGGCAGGAAAAAGTAGGAAAAGGGAAAGGTGATGGCTATTTCAATGTGAAATATTTTGTCCTGAGGGAGAACAATAACAACAAAGAGGTTGTTTTCCCCCCAATAACAATTACTTATGTAAAGAATTCCTTTACGAGGAGGATAGGAAGGTAGGGGTCTCCATTCCAATTCAGAAATGATCCATGGACTAAACCTTTGGACCCAGAATTTATCCCCACTGCCCAAACTAAGTAAATGAGCAACCAACTAACAATCACTCTTTTCCCTCTCTTCTTCCCTCCCTCTTTCCCTCTCTACTACCTCCCTTCTTTGGTCTCTTCCTCCCTCCCTCTTAAAAGTTCTACCACCTTTGGGGCATCTGGCTAGGCTCGTTGGTAGAGCATGCAGTTCTTGATCTCAAGAATTCAATTCAATTCAAGTAGAGTTTACTTAAGACAAAAACAAAAACTTCCACCACCCAACCTCCTCCCAGAAACGACCTTCCCTGACCTTGCACATTCCAGATGTTGGAAGATCTGTTGAAGACTTCTGTCCATTGACCAGAGTACATACTCCTGGGCCCATCCCATAGGGAGACCTGAAAAGCTGGACACAAGAGTAGGTCAATGTCACTGAAGTGATATTAAAGTACTAGTAAGGAAACCAATAAGAATAGTGACTTAACTTAGAAAAGGAACAGCTATCATTGTGAGGGAAGTAAAACAGTACTAGGTACTAGGTACCTTTCTCCTAACTCCTACAGAGTTTATCATTAGAGTAAGCTGAAGAGAGGAGGAATAGATAGTGAAGGTCAACTCTACTCACTGTGTCCAATTAGCTTCAGAGCAGCTCATCCTAAGATTTCTTCCCACTGGAAGCTGGGAGCAGAGGTAAAGAAGCTTTTAGCACCCTAATTGTTGATACCACCTCTACCTTGTTCCACCCCCTTGTTTTACAGATAAGACAGAGGTGAAATCATGCCTAGGATCATTGAGTTAATTAGTGATAGAGCTCAGACTTAACCCAGGGCTCAAGTTTTTATATTTTGAATTCTACTATGCTGCCTTCACCATGGAGTAGATGAAGCTGTTGGAAAGAGCAGGAACAATCATGCAAGTAGGGAGTTGGAGTAGGGGAACCAAAGTTCATAACACATATATTTCCCCCCCCAAAGGAGTCTATCCAGTGCCTATGACAAGGGAAAAAGTTATCGGAACTTCCTGCACCAAACATTAATCTCACCAAATTTCTTTCCTGATACATTGAGTTCTACACAAAAGGAAAATTAGGCAAGAAAGCATGGGGAAAGGAAGCATAGGAAGAATTATCAATCTGTTTACATCTCTTTGGAAGTTGCTAAAAAGAATCTAGCATCTTTGGAGATGCTAGAAAGAATAAGCACATTTCTTTCATTTACATAATCTTTTTCAAATTCCCTCCCTCAACCTGTTATTAAAGTCTGGAGTCTTAAAGCAGACCCACAGTTGATTTGTCATTAGCCTTGAGCTGAAGAATAAAGGATAGGATCTTTCTGACCTGTGAGTTTCTGGATCTTTTTGAATTTTTGCTGCTTTGAAGTCTAGAGAGGCACAAAGAGAAAAGAATAAAATCAGAAAATGTTCTAGGTTAGAGAATAAAGAGCACATTTCCTCTTACAGACATAAATATTGATACAGTTGGTGTCCATAACCACAGCACAGCTGGCACCCCATGCATGTATTCATAGATCATTTAATGAGTGCTTACTAAGTTCTAGGCATTAGGTTGGGTGCTAGGACTACAAAGATAAATATGACCCCTGTATTCTGGGAATTCACATTAATGGGGAAAACAGATATCTAAACAGCTAAGTTATAATACAGTGTGCTAAATACATAACACATAAATAATATATAATAATATATAACAGAAACATCTAAATATATTGATAAATAAATTTATTAAATTTATAGATATATTAATAAATAAATATATAACAGAAATATAAGTGTTAGAGAATAAAAGGACAGGGATTAACTGCCTGGGAGAGATGGGAAAAAATTCCTCAAGAAGTGGCCATTTGTACTGGAGTCTGAAGAATCAGCAAGAAAGTTTTTAAGTGAAAAAAGAGCATTCCAGGTAAGTCAAAAGCAGCATCACCAAGAAGATTGTAAAGTCATGAGTGTCAGGTGCACATTTGCTAAGACAAAAGCTGAAAATAGAAGTGGAAGCCAGATTTTGCCAAATGATGGAATTTTTATTTTATCCTTTAGGTCAGAATTTCCCGATCAGTAACGTAAACTCCTGAGTTTTTTGCAAGCATGTTCCAGGTTACTTTAAAGGCAGAAATTACATTTGTTACCATTTCAAATAAAACAGTTTTTATTTCTCCCTTTAAATCATGACATCAGTCTCGGAGAGTGTATCATAAGAGCCTACATAATATTATTCATAGTATTGCCAAATGTTTTAGCTAAACATTGGATAAAGTGTTAAAAGCAAAAAATTCTCCCAAGAATGGTGGTTCAACATAAGAAAGTCAATCAATGTGATACACCACATTAATAACACAAAGGGGGAAAAAGCTGGACAGTTATCTCAACTGGGGGAGAAAAAGGATTGCCAAAATCCCACACCTATTCATGATTTAATAAAAAAAAATAAAAACACTCAACAAACTAGGGATAGAAGGGAATTTCCTCAAGATAGTAAGGGGTATTAATGAAAAACCCACAGCTAATATCATTCTCAATAGTGAAAGCCTGAGAGCTTTTCTTTTAGGGCAGTGAACAGACAAGGATGCTCAATTTCACTACTTTTCTTTAACATTGTGCTAGAAACTCCAACCAGAGCAATTAGGTAAGAAAAATAAAAGCCATCCTTTCCTTTCGAAAGGAAAAGTTAAACAATCTCTATCTCTATTCATAGAGGACATAATCTTATTTACAGAAAATCGTAAAGAATACACACACACACACTACACACACACACAAAAACCCAATTAGAACTAATAATGAATTTAGCAAAGTTACAGAATGCAGTATCAGCACACAAAAATCAGTTGTATTTTTTTTTTTTAAGTTGGCTCCATACTGGGCCCAATGGAGAGCTTGACCTCATGACCCTAAGATCAACATAAAGATCAATATCAAGACCTAAGCTGAGATCAAGAGTTGGATGCTTAGGGGTACCTAGGTGGTTCAGTCGTCAAGCATCTGCCTTCTGCTCAAGTCATGATCCCAGGGTCCTGGGATCAAGCCCCGCATCTGGCTCCCTGCTCAGCTGGAAGCCTGCTTCTCCCTCTCCCACTCCCCCTGCTTGTGTTCCCTCTTTCACTGTATCTCTGTCTGTGTCAAATAAATAAATAAAATACTTTTAAAAATAAATAATAATTTAATTTTTTAAAAAAGATTGAAAATAGAGGGGCGCCTGGGTGGCTCATTGGGTTAAGCCTCTGCCTTCGGCTCAGGTCATGATCTCAGGGTCCTGGGATCGAGCCCCGCATCGGGCTCTCTGCTCAGCAGGGAGCCTGCTTCTCCCCCTCTCTCTCTGCCTGCCTCTCTGCCTGCTTGTGATCTCTCTCTCTCTCCGTCAAATAAATAAATAAATCTTTAAAAAAAAAAAAAAGTTAAAAAAAAAAAAAGATTGAAAATAGAAACCCTGCCTACGTTTCCAGCCTGCCTCAAGAAGTTGGGATTTATCAGCCTCCACAAATATATTAATATCAGCCAATTTTTCAATATCTCTCTCCCCTCACCCCACTGTATGTGTGTGTGTGTGTCTATATATGTGTGTGTCTGTGTGGTGTTATAATAAAGAACACATCTGCTGTTTGTCTCAGACTCCTGACACACAGCTTCAAAAACACTGGGAATTTCCTGAGTGATAGGAATGCCTTGGTTATGCTAATGAGGTAGAAAAGAAACGTTACTTCTCCCTTTCCTTTAGGAGGCTGAATTAACCTTGATTCTAGAATCTGATCAAGACATTACTAGAAAGGAAAACTCACAGGTCAGTCTCTTTCATGGAAACAGACGCAAAATTCCTAAACTTAATATCATCAAACTTGATCCAACAATATATAAAAAAGATCATGGGTTTCACTTATTTGTGGAGCATAACAAATAGCATGGAGTACAGGGGGAGTTAGGAGAAGGGAGTTGAGGGAAATTGGAAGGGGAGGTGAACCATGAGACACTAGGACTCTGAAAAAACAATCTGAGGGTTTTGAAGGGGCGGGTGGTGGGAGGTTGGGTGAACCAGGTGGTGGGTATTGGGGAGGGCACAGATTGCATGGAGCCCTGGGTGTGGTACGAACACAATGAATCTGTTACGGCTGAAAAAAATTTAAAAATTTTTTAAAATGAAAAAAAAATAAAAGGATCTTGAACAGTATCACAAACCATGTTATATTTGTTTGAGGAATTCACAGTTGGTTTAATTTTTTTAAAAATTCATTGTAAATTCAGCACTTTAATAGAATAAACAAGAAAATAATCGATGAACATCTAAGTAGAGGCAGAAAAAGTGCTGATAAAATTCAACAACCATTCATCGCTAAAATTCTTAGCAAACCAGAAATAAAAGGGAGCTTTCTTCATCTGCTAAACAGTATTTACAAAAACCACACAGCAAATATTATGCATAAATGGTGAATTAAAACCTTCTCTACATAAAGAAAGAAGATAAAAATCCCACTATCTACTGAACACAGTACTGGGAACCTACTCCATGCAATAAAGCAAGGAAAAGAAATAGAAGTCATAGGATTAGAAAGGAAGAAATAAAGTTATCATATGCAGACAATGTAACTGTGTAGGGAATCACAAAATGCTTTTGGAAAAGCATCTACTGATACATTTTCAGGATTGAAAAGCAAATTTATCAAGATTTTTAGATAAAAGGTCAATTGAAAACCCTTTTTTTTGAAAAGTCATTTTATTTTGAGGTATTATTTTTTTAAAAGAATTTATTTATGGGGTGTCTGGGTGGCTCAGTGGGTTAAGCCTCTGTCTTCGGCTCAAGTCATGATCTCAGGATCCTGGGATCGAGGCCCGCATTGGGCTCTCTGCTCGGCAGGGAGCCTGCTTCTCCTCTTTCTCTCCCTCTGCCTGCCTCTCTGCCTACTTGTGATCTCTGTCTGTCAAATAAATGAATAAAAAAAAATCTTTAAAGATTTTATTTATTTGAGATAGAGACAGTGAGAGAGAGCATGAGAGGGGAGAAGATCAGAGGGAGAAGCAGACTCCCTGTGGAGCTGGGAGCCTAACTTGGGACTCGATCTCGGAACTCCAGGATCATGATCTGAGCCAAATGCAGTTGCTTAACCAACTGAGCCACCCAGGCACCCTATTTTGAAGTATTGACATAATTTAGAAAATGACTTTTTTTAAAGATTTTATTTTTAAATAATCTCTACACCCAGTGTGGGGCTCAAATTTACAATCCCAAGATCAAGAGTCACATGCTCTACTGACTGAGCCAGGCAGGTGCCCCTAGAAAATGGCATTTAAAAGACCAGACGTTGGGGCACCTGGGTAGCTCCGTGGGTTAAAGCCTCTGCCTTCGGCTCAGGTCATGATCCCAGGGTCCTGGGATCAAGCCCCACATTGGGATCTCTGCTCAGCGGGGAACCTGCTTCCCCCTCTCTCTCTGTCTGCCTCTCTGCCTACTTGTGATCTCTGTCTGCCAAATAAATAAAATCTTTTAAAAAATAATAAAAATAAAAAATAAAATAAAATACCAGACATTGTGTCCCTCCTAGTAATCATCATGACCTTTGAAATTGTCTCCCATCCCTCCAAAGAAGTAATTCTGATAAGTCTTAGATCCAACTTCCCCATTTAAAGAAATAGAGAAGAAAAATGGAACATATTAAATAACAACATTGTTATTTAATCAGTAAAATCTTGCCTGCAAAACTCTAGAGGACAAATGATCCATTTCTTTAACATATAAATGGAAGGAATAAAAGAAAGCTATGGAGGTAGGGAATCTACAAATTATAAGGAAATTAAACACACCAATCTCAATATGTGAACCTTATTTAGATCTTGAGTCAGACAGTAAAAAATGATTTTTCTCATTTATGATACATTTGGTATTTGAATACTGATGGATATTTGATGGTACTCAAAGATTATTGTTAAATTTTTAGGCATATAATGATACTGTGATTAAGTATTTTCTCTTAGAAGAGTCTTTACCTTTTAGAAACACATATTTAATTATGAATGAAATTATGTTACCTGACATTTGCCTCAAAATAATGTCAGAGTTGAAGCTGGGTTATGGAATCATGAAGATTCATTATGCACTTTTTAAAAAAGATTTATTTATTTATTTATTTATTTATTTATTTATTTGACAGTCAGAGATCACAAGTAGGCAGAGAGGCAGGCAGAGAGGGAGGAAGGGAAGCAGGCTCTCCCCGCTGAGCAGAGAACCCAACTCAGGGCTCCCCTGGATCCCAGGACCCCCTGGGATCATGACCTGAGCAAAGGCAGAGGCTTTAACCCACTGAGCCACCCAGGTGCCCCTTATTAGGCACTTCTATGTGCTTTTGATTTGTTTAAAAATTTCCTTAAAATGACAAAAAGTTATTTGCTATAGCTACAAAAATCCCTCTTTATTGAAAGCTAAATATTAAAAGAAATTTAAAAAGCCTAAATAAGTGGAAAGACAAACACATTCATGGATTGGAAAACTCATTATTTTTACTATATTAATTATCTTTAAACTGACCTATAAATTCAGTGCAATTCCAATAAAAATCCTGCATATTTTTGTATGACAATTAACAGGATAATTAAAAAATACAGAAATGCCAATGACCTGAGATGCCTGGGTGGCTCTGTCAGTTGAGTGTTCAACTCTTGGTTTTGGCTTGGGTTGTGATTCTGCATTGGGCATTGCACTTAGTAGGAAGTTGCTTTAGATTCTCACTCCCCTCTCCCTCTGCCCTCCCCCAGCTCACACGTGGGCACGTGCTCTCTCTCTAAAATAAATAAATCTTAAAAAAAAAAAGAAATGCCAATAACCTACAATAAGTAGACAACTTTGAAGATCAAAGTTGTAAGACACAACCAAACTTCCAAGACTTACTGCAAAGTCACATTAATAAAGACAGTGAAGTACAAGGATAGACCAATGTAACAAAATAAAGAGCCCTGAGATTGACCCACACATGTGTACATTTATATGATTTATGACAGGGTCATCAATGCAATTGAAAGAGAAAAAGTGATGGTCTTTTCAATAAATGGTGCTGGGAGAAACGACTGGAGTTTAGAGTGTGATGGTGAGGTAGTCATGTAAGTGTAGGGTCAGATTTAAAATTTTGGTATTTTGTTCATCATAAATTTTCCACATTAATTTTTATTTTTAAATAATATTGTATTAAATATTACCTTGTTTACTAAGCTTTTTGATGCCCCGTAAATTTTGTGCCCAAGGTTAATGGCTCTCCAATTTCACCCAGTCCCTGCCTTCCTGGAGGGATTGGATAATTCTACAGGAGGAAAAAAGAACTTTGATCCCTACCTTACACCATACACAAAAAAGTAATTGGAGATGGATCATAGGCCTTAATGTAAACGAAAAAAGAGGTGGTGGGGGCGCTTCTAGAAGAAACATAGAAGACTATTTTTCACAGCCTGGGGGCAGGCAAAAATTTCTTACATTGGAAACGACAAAAAAGCCCTGAGCATAAAAGCAAAAACCGGTACATTGGATTTCATTAAAATTAAGAACTTCTGTTCATTAGCACACCACTGTGAGTGAAAAGATAAGCCACAGTGGGAAGATTTATTTTTAGTACCTATATCTGACACACAATTCATGTCTATAATATTTAAAGAGTTCCTACAAATTAGTAAGTAAAAGATTGACAGTCCAACCACTAAAACTGGGCCCAAAAATTGAACAGGAAGGTCACAAAAGAGGATTTTCAAATGACCAACAAACATACGAAGTTTCTCGATATCATTAGTAAACATGGAAATGCACATTAAAAACCACAACACAATGCCAAACACACTACCTAGAGTAGCTAAAATTAAAAAGATGGTCAATGTCAAGTGTTAAGAATGTGGAGAAACTAGAATTCTCATACTCTACTAATAGAAGTATGAATTGGTATAATTACTTTAGAGAACTGTTTGGTATCATCTACTAAAATTAAACATACATAGCACATGGCCAGGCATATTTCCAACGGAAACAGGGTTCCACATCAACAATGTATCATTTACAATTAACATCTTGAAACTTTATCTTACATTTTATAGACACTTTATATACATTTTAACTAAAAAATAACTGACTTTTTGAAATGTAATATGCAAGAAGGAAATTATTGTTTTTATTTCTTAAATTTTAACTCCTGCATAGTTAACATACAGTGTTATGTTCAGTTTCAGGTATATAATACAATGACTCAACGGTTCTATAGATTACTCGGAGCTCATCAAGATACTCTTATGGTGCCTGGCTGGCTCAGTTGGTAGAGTGTGCCACTCTTGATCTTGGTATTGTAGGTTTGACCCCCATGTTGGGTATAAAGATTACTTTAAAAAAAAAAATCTTCAAAAGAATAAAGATAGTATACTCTTAATCCCCTTCACCTATTTCATTCATCCTCCCACCCACCTCCCCTCTGGTAACCATCTGTTTGTTTTCTATAGCTAAGAGTCTGTATTTTGGTTTGTCTTTCTCATTTTTTTCTTTTGTTCATTTGTTTTGTTTCTTAAACGGCACATATGAGTGAAACCATATGGAATTTGTCTTTCTCTGACTGGCTTATTTTGCTTAGCATTACACTCTCCTGATCGACCTGTGCTGTTGCAAACGGCAAGATTTCAGTCTTTTTTATGGCCGAATAATATTCCATTGGATCTGTATATCACATCGTCTTTTTCCATTCATCTCCCAATGGATGTATAATTCTATTTTTATAAGGTTCAAACGAGGCAAAATTAATCCATGACTGTAGACATCAGAATAGAGATTGCCTCTGGGTGGGAGGAGAACAGACAGGAAAGGATCATGAAGGAACTCTCTAGGATTATGGCAGTATTATAAGCTTGATTGGGGGTGCTAGTTAATAGGTATATAAATTTATCAAAACTCATCAAACTGTACATTTAAGATCTATGCATTTTGCTGTTTACAGTTATGCCCGAATGAAAAGTGTACTTGACAAAAAAGCTTTTTTTAGATACATATGTACTAAGAAATTTTATTAATTATGTAGCTAGGTGACAATGAGGAATTTACACTATATATCCTCCCGGGAAAGGAACGAATGTTTGCGTCCCCGAAGAGGGTAGCCAGGCCTTTGTTCTTAAGGACTTAGTTTTCCTAATCCACAGCAAGGAGTTAAATTTCACCTGCTGAAAAAATTGGCAAAAACCTGTGGAGGATTTTAAGCTGGATGGTGCCGGAGGCCTAGTATTTGGTGTTTCCAGGGTGGAGAAGAACAGGCAGCCAGCTTCCTGGTACGGAAACAATGCTGCAGCTGCAGTTACGCTGGAATAATGAGGCCCTGAGCCTGGTGGGATTTAGGTCCTCCTGGTCCTAGGATCTCAGAGATAGTAGTCTGGGAGTCTTGACAAAGGTCTCTGTGACCAAGCTTGGCACATTGGAACTGAGCCACAGTTTTTGCCTTCAGATGGCAAAGATGAAAAGCAACAGTTACTCCCGTGGTTTAAGGACCTAACCCTCTGGTTACCTGGGTGGGTCAGTTGGTTGAGTGTCTCTTGATTTGGGCTCATGTCCTGATCTGAGAGTCGTGGGATCAAGCCCCACACTGGGCTCCATGCTCAGTGGGAAACCGACTTGAGGTTTCTCTCTCTCTCTCTCCCTCACTGCCCCTCCCCCCTGCTTCTACACACGCTCTCTCTAAATAAATAAAAATAAAATCTTTGTTTTTAAAAAAAGGACCTGACCTTCCGCCATTTGGGATAAACTGCAAAAGCTCCAGAATTCCCATACAATACAAAGGTTGGGGGAGGAAAAACCGACCCTGGGCTTTTTAGCCAACCTAGGTGATAGGAGGCTTAAAGCAGATTATACTCGATGTAGACAAGGACCTATATTTGTCCTTTCTTATACCTAAGTGTTCTGGAACAATTCACACCTGTTAAAGTCAATTAACTTTCATGCCTCACCTGTTACATGGGGAAAAGTGGGCATTTGTCTTTTCCTCTTAAAGACGTTAAAATGAACTTTGCAACTTTAAAAAATATGCTGCTTTAAAATGAAAATATTATATACCTAATGTCACTTATCATGTATTATGAAAAAGAGATAAAGCGATGTATAAATTCCCAAGGGGTTGACAAATTTTGACAACGAAAGTTTTGAGGTTCAAAACAGGCTGGGAAAAGCTGCTGCAGGTGGTGGGATGCTGAGAGATTTTGTTTGTTCCGTCAGTTTTGGCGGAGTGACACAGTCATCCATGGGAAGCTCTGTGTGTGTGGTTTCTCTTCCATAAAGCCAGGGCTATGTTCTATGCTCTAGGCTGGAAAAAGTTTGTAGGAGACCAGCGAGCATACCATAAACAGATGAAGTCCTAGTGAAGACAGTAATACTCAAGTGGGATTGCTGTGTTTGAGACATGTTTCTGAGGCAAAAAAAAAAAAAAAAACATTGAAAGGAACTTTGTGGCCAAATATATTGATAACTAGATCTACCTCCATGATCTACAGTATAGGCTAATGTTGTCCAATAGAATTTTCTATGATGATGGAAATATCCAAGATCTGCTCTGTCCAATGTGATAGCTAGCCTCTGGCCACATGTGATACTTGAAACATCCACAATGCAATTAAGGAACTGAATTTTAAATTTCATGTAATTTTGATTAATTTAAATTTGAATGGCCCCATGTGGCCAGTGAATACTGGACTGGATAGCACATGTCTAGACAATGAATTTGAGTGGCAAGGTGAATATCTCCACATAAATTTTACAAGCACTTCAAATGGCATAGTTAATTTTCAGCCTCCTACCACACAACTTCTGCCTAATGTTTCCTATGTTGTTCAAAATGCCATCATCTTGTTAGTCGTCCAGGGTTAAAATTGAAAAGTCATTTATTCATTTCGCAAACATCCAGGGAGCACTTACTAAATGCCAGGCAGGATACTAGGCCTAGGGAATACAAAGATGAATATAGACCTTGTAGGAAAACAGTGATAATATTTATAATTAACTCTTGTATTTGAGGTCCGATCAGGAATAAAACCAGACTCAGTCCCTTCCCTCTCTTTCTGCTTTACTTTTCACATCCAAACTTTTGTCACAATAGCCCCTGAGGGCAAAGATTTTTGTCCCTTCCACTTACCGCTGTATCCATAGAGCCTAAAAGAGTGCCTTGTACAGGGTGGTGGTGGTGGGTGGTCAACATCTGAGGAACGAATCCATGCCTCTCCTACCATCCTGCTTTAATTCCCTTTCCCTCCTTCCCACTACCTCGTTAACAGTCTCCAACTGGCTTAGCTACCAGACAACTGCCATAGACACTTACTGGCGTTATTTTAAAGTTTCACTTTCAAACTGTGGTCCTGGGTCAGTAAGGGAACAGTATATAAAATCAATACGCAGAAATTCATTGCATTTCTATATACTAATAATGAAGCCATAGAAAGAGAAATTAGGAAAACAATTCCATTGCAACTTCGCCAAAAATAATAAAAGACCTAGAAATAAACAACCTAGAAGTAAACAAGGAGGTAGGAGACCTGTACTCAGAAAACTAGAAAAGATTGATGAAAAAAACTGAAGATGGCACAAATGGAAAGATATTCCTTGCTCCTGGTTTGGAACAACAAATATTGTTAAAATACCCATGTTACCCAAAGCAGTCTACAGATGTAATGTGATCCCTTTCAAAAAAATCATCAGCATTGTTCACAGAACTAGAACAATCATAAAATTTGTACAGAACCACAAAAGATCCCAAACTGCCAAAACAATCTTGGGGGAGGAAAAAAACACATCTGGAGGTGTCACAATCCCAGATTTCAAGGTAAACTACTACAAAGCTATAACAATCAAAATAGTGTGCTACTGGCACAAAAACAGACACACAGATCAATGGAACAGAATAGAAAGTTCAGAAATAAACCCACGATGATATGGTCAATTAATCTTTGACAAAGGAGGAAAGAATATGGGATGGGAAAGTCTCTTCAACAAATGGTGTTGAGAAAACTGACTAGCTACTTGCAAAAGGATGAGATTGGACCATTTTCTTACAACATACACAAAAATAAACTCAAAACGGGTAAAGGACCTCTATGTGAGACCTGAAACCATAAAAATCCTGGAAGAGAGCGCAGGGAGTAAGATCTCTGACATTGGCCACAGCAACATTTTTCTAGATATGTCTCCTGAGGCAAGGGAAAGAAAAGCAGAAATAAACTATTAGGACCACACCAAAACGAAAGGCTTCTGCACAGCACAGGGAGCAACCAACAAAACTAAACAACAACTTACTGAATGGGAGAAGATATTTGCAAATGACATATCCGATAAAGGGTTAGTATCCAAAATATAGAGAGAAATCACACAATTCAACACCCCAAAAACCAAATAATCCAATTAGAAATGGGCGGAAGAGAGGTGCCTGGGTGGCTCAGTCAGCTAAGTGTCCAACTCTGTATTTCAGCTCAGGTCGTGATCTCAGAATCCTGAGATCAAACCCCACGTTGGGCTCCACACTCAGGGCTGAGTCCGCTTGAGATTCCCTCCCTCTCCTTCTGCCCCTCCCCCACACTCGTGTTCTCTCTCTCTCTAAAATAAATAAGTAAAATCTTTTTAAAAATTTAAAATAGAATTATATCATCCAGTAATTGCATTATTGGGTATTTACCCAGAAACTTTGAAAACACTAATTCAAAAGGATATAGTACCACTATGTATATAGCAGCATTATTTTTTTTAAAAGATTTTATTCATTCATTTGAGACAGAGAGCATGCATGAGTGAGGCGGAGGGACAGAGGGAGAGAGAGAAGCAGGCTCCCCCTTAGCAGGGAGCCTGACATGGGGCTTGATCCAGGACCCAGGATTCATAACCTGAGCAGACACTTAACCAACTAAGCCACCCAGGTGTCCCTAGAGTACCATTATTTACAATAGCCAAATTATGGAAGGACTCCAAGTGTCCATTGATGAATAAATAAAGAATATGTGATACACACACACACACACACACACACACAATGGAATATTACTCAGTCATAAAAATGAATGAAATCTTGAAAAAAATGAATGAAACCTTGTCATTTGCAACAACACGGATGGATCTAGAGAGTATAACACTAGGTGAAATGAGGTGGTCAGAGAAAGACAAATTCCATGTGATTTCACTCACATGTGGAATTTAAGAAACAAAACAAATGAACAAAGGAAAAATAAAGAGAGAAACCAAAAGACAGACTCTTAACTACAGAGAACAAACATGGTTACCAGAGGTGGGTGCTGGGGGATGGGTGAAAGGGATTAAGAATACACATATTTTGATAAGCACTGAGTGATGTATAGAATTGTTGAATTACTATATTGTACACCTGCAACTAATATAACACTGTATGTTAACCATACTGCAATTAAAATTTTAAAATAACAAAATAATTTAAAATTTTCCTATCTTAAAAAAAAAAATGTGAGCGGGCACCTGTGTGGCTCAGTGGGTTAAAGCCTCTGCCTTCAGCTCAGGTCATGATCCCAGGGTCGGGGATCGAGCCCCACATTGGGCTCTCTGCTTCACCCTCTCTCTCTGCCTGCCTCTTTGCCTGCTTGTGATCTCTGTGTGTCAAATAAATAAATAAAATCTTAAAAAAAAAAGACGTTAGACTTTTTTTTTTAAAGAATTTACTTATTTATTTTAGAAGGAGACAGAGTGTAGAGCAGGGGGAAGGGAGGGAGAAAGAAGGAAGGGAGAGAGACAGACTGCCTGCTGAGCGCAAGGCATGACACAGGGCTTGATCTCCCAATCCTGAGATTATGACCTGAGCCTAAATCAAGAGTCACAGACCAAGTGAGCCACCCAGCCGCCCCATGACAACTTTCCATTGCATACAGAATGAATATATATATATATGTACACACATATATATATATGTATATACATACATATATATATATGTATACACACACACACACACACACACACACACACACACACAAACTCTTCAGCCTGGCAATGAAAGCCCTCTACAATGTCACCTCTGTCAATTCTCCAGATTTTTCTCTCACTGACCTCCCTATACTTCTACATTCCAACCACACAGGTGTCCTCTCTTCAAACATATCCAACCCTCTTCAGTTTCCCCTGCTTTTCCCCAATCCATTCCTTCCATCTGGAAAGTCTTCCCTACTTCCTTCCATCCACCCTATCCATCTTCAAAGCCCTTCCCTTCTTCTGAAGCACAGTTCAAACCTGAGCTCCCCCAGAGGCATTTTCTAGGTCCCCCTGCTTCAAAAGACAGCCTCCAACCTCTTCAGCAGTATTTATACTTCTATTAACTCTTACCATTTTCTCTTTCATTATGTATATATCCATCTGTCTCCCCAGGTTCGCCTAGAGCTCCTAGAGGGTGGGGTTGGGGATTTATTTTTCCTCAATGTCTAGTATGCCACCATATATAATAGGAGCTCGTGGTTTGTTGAAATAAACTGAAAGGAACAGGATTGAGCATGATTTACACTTATAGGAAGACATCCACAGGCACTGTCTCAGGCACTGTCTCAACTCCCCTCTTCCCCCACCCAGTTCCTCCCCTGGCCCAAGAGGTCGGAGTTTCCAGTGCTTCCAAGGCAGGGACGGGGAGCAGTGGATTTCCAGGGAAGGTTGCATCACATACCTCTGAGGCTCTCTTGGCTGCCACCTGTTCCCTGCTCTGTCTCCCAGAGAAGAGCAGCCAAAGCCCCCAAACGAGGAAACCAAATAGTAGTAGAAGGCTGACACATGACGGAGGCGGTATGGCCAGCCCCCAAATCGGTGCCATTTCTCAACCCCCTGCCCCTCTCAGCCAAACAATATTACCCCTCAAGGTTGTGACTGCATATGACAGCACAATGGTCATTGCAAGGTAAACCTGACAGGGCCCAGCCAATGTGCGCCGCGAGCTGCTTGGGTCTCTTCTCTGAGATGTGTCCATCAGAGGCCCCTTCCTGCAGCTGCCCATGGGCTCTGCCTTGGCAGCCAATGCTCAGGGAAGACCTCCTTTAGCATTCTACTAGGATTGGGTTGGACAAGGTGGCATAGAGCGTATGGAGGCAAGATTTCAAAGGAGCAGCCCCTCCAAAGGGCTTGTCTTGTCCTCTAAGCATCTTCTCTGGAACCATTCACTCCCTAGAGGTCCAGGTCTGCTGTCGTATGTTCCCAATCACGAATTAGAATACTGAGGCAGGTACATTTAGGAAAGCTAGGCTATCTTAAGTACAGATACTCTCAGGAAATGTGATTATATATGGTTTCCTAACTCCAAAGTTTGACCCATTTCTTAGTTGCTAGAGCATTGAAACAGAGATGAGATGTCACTTAGGGAAATTAAAGGATCTTAGAGGATCACTCAACTCCAAAATCCATAGTCTCACTTTCTAGAAGATTTATTATGTCATTACACCCAGAGTTAACTCGATTCTCTATGGTTAACTCACTGTAAACAAAATTTACAAAGAGTCAACTTATGCTATACTAAAGATGAGTAAAACTGGCCAGGGTATTTTTTTTTTTTTCCTGTAGGAATGTTAATTTGGAAGATCAGTTCAATTAAATAACTATTGAATAGCAGGCACTGTTTTTGAAAAAGACAATGATGGTATCTCACCTTACAGAATTTTCAACCCACTGGGGCAGCCAAAGTAATATTCTCAGTAAGCCCCTCATCAAGGAAGTGGTTAAAAAACACATGATACGTCCATATTATGAAAGACTTTGCAGTCACTATAAAGATTATTAAGAATGATACTTGATAGGCTGAGCACACCTTCTGTGGAGGGTTACTAGTATATGCCAGCCTGGAGTTCTAAGGTTAGGGGTGGAGGTACAGTTTTGGTTCTAAGAACACGTGTGTACAATTTGACAAACACGTTTAAAAAAGGATTTCATTTATTTATTTGAGAGAGAGTGAGAGAGAGAGAGGAGTCTCTAAGCAGGGGGAGGGGCAAAGGGAGAGGGAGAAGCAGGCTTCCCACTGAGCAGAGAGCCAGACACAGGGCTTAATCCCAGGACCCCAGGATGGTGACCTGAGCCAAAGTCAAGACACTTAAGCAACTGAGCCACCCAGGTGCCCCACTTTTTTCTCTATGTGTTTAAAATGTATTCTTTGCGGGTATCTGGGTGGCTCAGTGGATTAAGCCTCTGCCTTCAGCTCAGGTCATGGTCCCAGGGTCCTGGGATCCAGACCAGCATCAGGCTCTCTGCTCAGCAGGAAGCCTGCTTCCCTCCCTCTCTCCCTGCCTCTCTGCCTACTTGGCGATCTCTGTCAAATAAAAAAATAAAATCTTTCAAAAAAATGCATTCTTTGTGTCTTGAATATTCACTCACCATTATGTTTGAGTTATCCACGCTACTCTGTACCTCGCGGATTCATTTTTAGTACTTCATTGCATGGTATAACCATTGCATATCTCACTTTTTTCTTTTTCTACTTAAAATCAATTAGCCAACATATAGTACATCATTAGTTTCAGATGTAGTGTTCTGTGATTCATCAGTCATTGCATAACTCATTTATCTATTACAATATTGATGGACATTTGTTTTCCATGTTTGGCTGTTATAAACAATGCTGTTAAAAACATCCATGTCCTTGTATCTTCATGGATATATATTCTTGTTTCTCTATGGCCATGGCTCTTAAGCTTTAACATACATCAGAATCACCTGGACAGTTTCTAAAAAACACAGACTGCTGGGCCCTACCCCTAGAGTTGCTGATGGATTGACTTTGGAGTAAATCTCAGGAATTTGGCATTTCTACGACATTTCCAGCTGTTGCTGGTACTGTTGGACCAAGGACCACACTTTAAGGACCCCTGCTTACAGTATCAACCAAGGAGTGGAATGGCTGGGTTCTAGAGTATGTGTAACTTAAGCTTTAGGAGACAGTGCCAAACTGTTTTCTCCGGAGTGGCCGTGTCAATAGCTCCCCCAGTGGTGAACGGCAGTTCTTCCTGCTCCATTTTCCTGCCGACGTGTGGTACCGGCAGGCTGTTTCCGTTTAGCCAATCTGGTATATGTGGTACCGGTATTCCATTGCTTAACTTAAATCTCTCTGGTTACTAATAATTACTAACTTGTGAACACATTTTCATGAGTTAAATGGGTATTTTGTTTTTCAACATAATGCTGCATTCCAGCTGCTAATATTTTGTTTAGGATTTTTGTTCCCTACTTTCATGAATGAGGCCATCCTGTGATTTTTCTCTCTTGTTCTGTGTTTGTCAGGCTTTTGGTATCAAGGTCAGGCTAGACTCCTGAGTTGGGGAATATTCCTCTTTTTTTTAATGCTGAAAAAGTTTGCATAAGATTGAAACTATTTGAGGGGCGCCTGGGTGACTCAGTGGGTTAAAGCCTCTGCCTTCGGCTCAGGTCATGATCTCAGGTCCTGGGATCGAGCCCCACATCGGGCTCTCTGCTTGGCAGGGAGCCTCCCTCCCCCTCTCTCTCTCTGCCTGCCTCTCTGTCCCCTTGTGATCTCTGTCTGTCAAATAAATAAATAAAATCTTTAAAAAATAAAAGATTGAAACTATTTGATTCTTCAACATTTGGTACAATTTGTCAACAAAGCCATACAAGCTTGGAGTTTTGAGTGAAGATTTTTTTTTTTAAGATTTTATTTATTTACTTGACAGAGATCACAAATAGGCAGAGAGGCAGACAGAGAGAGGAAGAAGCAGGCTCCCCGCCGAGCAGAGAGCCCGATTCAGGGCTCGATCCCAGGACCCCAGGACCATGACCCCAGCTGAAGGCAGAGGCCTTAACCCACTGAGCCACCCAGGCACCCCTGAGTGAAGATTTTGACCAAAGATTTCATTTATTTAAAGGTTATAGTGCTATCGAGAATTTATAAATATTTTTAAATACTTTATTATTTATTTTTAAATCAGAGAGAGAGTGATCACAAGCAGGGCGAGCTGCAGGCAGAAGGAGAAGCAGGCTCTCCACTGAGCAAGGAGGCCCATGTGGGACTCGATTCCAGGACCCTGAGATCATGACCTGAGCGGAAGACAGCAGCTTAACCAGTTGAGCCACCCAGGCATCCCAAGAGTTTGTAAATTTTTTTGAATTTTCTTTGGTGAGTTATATTTCCTAGTAATTTTTTCTGTTTAATCTACATTTTCAAATATATTAACATAAAATTAGTCAAATGCAGAACTGTCTTCTTGTTTTCATGATATTGGTTATTTGAGTCTTCTTTTTTCTCTTAATTTTGATCTTGCTAGAGATTTGTTGATTTTATTTTATTTTTTTAAGGATTGTATTTATTTGAGAGAAAGAGTGAGTACGAGGGGGGGGAGGGGCTAAGGGAGAGGAAGAAGCAGATTCCCTGCTGAGCAGAGATCCCCGCTGTGGGGCTCCACCCCTGGACCCCAGGATCAGGACCTGAGCCTGAGGCATCTGTTTAATCAACTGAACCACTCAGGTGCCCCATGTTTTGTCGATTTTAATTAATAATTTCAAAGAGCCAACTTTCTGTATGTTTGCTTTCCATTTCAATAATTTCTCCCTTTGTCTTTATTATTTCCTTACTTCTACTTTCTTTTTTGCCCCAGTTTTATTGAGATATAATTGACAATTCTACTTTCTTTGGATTTATTTGGCTGGGGTTTTTTTTCTAACTTCTTGAGATTAATGCTGAGATCATTCACTTTTAATCCTTTTTCCCTAATATAGGCATTTGAGAGTATAAATTTTCTCCTAAATACTACTTTAGTTTCGTTCTGTAAGTTAGGACACATAGAATTTTTATCATTCTGTTCCAACTATTTTCTAATTTCTATGATGATTTCTTTGATCCATGCATTATTCATAATTCATTTTAAGTTTCTAGACATATGGGGATTTTTCAGTTATCTAACAAAGTTGGACTGTGGCCAGAATATATACTTTAATTTCACTCCTTTAAATTGTTCTAAGGCTTTATTCCCCATTTATGGTCAGTTAAAAAAAATTCTCTGTCTGCTTAAAAATTCTGCAGGTGTAGAAAATAGTCTCTTCAGGGGGCACCTGGGTGGATCAGTCAGTTAAGCACTAGACTCCGATTTGGCTCAGGTCAGGATCTCAGGGTCCTGGGTGGGGAGTCTGCTTGGGAGTCTCTCTCTCCCTTTGCTTCTGCCCCTCCCCCTGCACCTGCGTGTGTGCGTGTGTGTGTGTGCGCTCTCTCTCTCTCTCTCTCTCTCTCTCGTCTCTCAAAGAAATAAACCTTAAAAAAAAAAAAGTCTCTTCAGAGTTTCCTCTTCTGCCTGGGGTTGGGGGGATGTCTCTATGACCATTCGGTCAATTCTGTTCATCTCCATGTTCAAATCTATATTATTCCTAAACTTTTGTCTGCTTTTTGTCCACCAATTACTACGACAAGTATGTCAAATTTCTCATCACGATTGTCGATTTGCTTATTTCTCCTTTGAATAGCGAGAATATCTGCTTTATGTATTTGTAAGTTTTGTTTAAAATCATCATTTATTCCTGGCGAATCAAGGCTCGTATCACTGTGAAGACCGTCTTTATCTCTAACACTTTTGGCCTTTAGTTCTTTTGTCGGATACTAGTACTGCTTTCGCGATTTTCTTTTGATTGGTACTTGTAGAGTGTATCTGTTCCCATTCTTTCAACCTTTCTATACATTTTTAATATTGGATAAGTAAAAAAATCTAAATATATGCTATTGGCAAGAGACACATCTAAAACGAATAGATTTTAATTGGAGCACTGATAAGAGTAGGCAATTAGGCTGGACAGGGGCTGGAGGCAGGGATGGTGATAAGGAGGTTACACATTAGAAGCCTGGGGGCACGACATCCTGACGTTGTGGCTTCCAAGTCCCCTGGGCTGACAGACAAGAGCCACAGGTGCAGAACAAGCCACTCTCCTCTTCCACCTCTGCCCCAGGGTAACCCCTAGACTCATTACAATATATTTGTGATGGGCTTTTAGCCCCCCACTCCCCATGGGGGAAACCTGCCCTGATGGTTCAGGGACAAACTGTGTAGGATCAAAAACTAACCTCCCGGGGCGCCTGGGTGGCTCAGTGGGTTAAAGCCTCTGCCTTCAGCTCAGGTCTTGATCCCAAGGTCCTGGGATGGAGCCCCGATTCTCTCTGCTCAGCAGGGAGCCTGCTTCCCACTCTCTCTCTGCCTGCCTCTCTGCCTACTTGTGCTCTCTCTCTCTGTCAAATAAATAAATAAAAATCTTTAAAAACAAACAAACAAAAACCTAACCTCTCTCAACCTATGGGAGGACTCTCTCAAAGGATTGGACGCAGCCTCCATTAGAGGCTCACCAATGTATGATGCAAGACGCCCTCCACCCCCCACCCAACACACACACACACACACACACACACACACACACACAGGCTACTCCTGTAGCCTCAGGGCAGTTGCCTTCTCTGAGCCTTCCCCCTTCTCCCACCTTGAGAATGTACCGTCTTCAATAAACTGCTTTGTGCTTACTACTTTCTTCTCTCCTTATTTAAATTCAAGTTAGTTAACATATACTGTATTATTAGTTTCAGGGTAGAGTTTAGTGATTCATCAGTCACATATAATACCCAGTGCTCATTATATCATGTGTCCTCCTTAATGCCCATCCCCCCACCCCAACCCCAACTGTCTTTATTAGAGCACGGATCCTCACAGAAATCTTTCGTGGGGAATCCAAGAACCAAGACCTCCACTCACACAGCACAGACTCTCCCACCCCAAACAGCACGCCCTCCATTTCCAGTTCCATTACACATCCTATTATATTTAATGCAGTTACTAAAACATTAGGATCAAAATTACCCTTTTATGAGGCACTTTCTATTTCATCCTGTTTTATATTTCTTTTTCTCTTGTTTCTTGCCTTTTAGTTGGATAACCAAGTATTTTTAATTAATTACTCCATCTTTTCCTTTACTATGTGGAAGTTCAATTCTGTTTTTGTTCTTTTGGTACAAGGGTTGACAAACTGTTCTGTGGGTCAAGGCTAGCCTGATGCCTGTTTTTGTAAATATTTACTGGAATCCAGCCACACTCATTTTACTTATTGTCTCTGCTCTCATGCTACAACAGCAAGCAGTTACAATAACAACCATAGGGGGTTTGCAATGACTAAAATATTTACTATCTAGCCAACCCCATTTTTAAAAAGATTTTATTTATTTATTTGACAGAGATCACAAGTAGGCAGAGAGGCAGGCAGAGAGAGAGGGGGAAGCAGGCTCCCTGCTGAGCAGAGAGCCCAATGTGGGGCTCAATCCCAGGACCCTGGGATCATAACCTGAGTCGAAGGCAGAGGCTTTAACCCACTGAGCCACCCAGGTGCCCCACCAACCCCATTTTTTTAATGCAACCCCTTTAAAATGCAATATACACACTTAATGTATCAAATTCTTAAATTAAAACCCCCATCAATGCCCTCTGAATATTTTAATTATATATACCCCTTTCCACATATAGGTTACTATGGTCAAGAATTTTATTTTCTTAATAAACTCCATTTTGGAATAATTTTAGATTTACAGAAAAGTTGCAAAGGGAGCCCAGTAAGTTCCCATACGCCCTTCACCCAGTTTCACCCAATGTTAACATCTTATAGAATTTTGGTACACAGTGTAAAATCTATGTGATTAACACTGGCACATTTACTTTTAACTGAGTGCCAAACTTCATTCAGTTTTCACCAGGTTTTCCACTAAGTCCTTTTTCTGTCCAGCATCCAACCTAGGGCCCACACTGGATGTAGTTGTCATGCTTCTTGAGTCCCCTCTGGTCTGTGACAGTTTCTCCGACCATGACAGTTCATAGGAGCACTGGCAGGCAGGTTCTTACATTTGGGTTTCTCTGTTTTCTGGAGGCTTAGACCGAGGTTATGTACTTTGGAAAAAATACCACAGAGGCAACATGACCTCCGTCTCAGGTAGTACATGATAGCCGCTGGTGTTTTGAATCTTCATTACTTGGCCAAGGTAGTGAGTGCCTGCCAGGTTTCTCCCCAGTGAAGCTATCATTTTCCTCTTTCCATACTCTGTTCTTTGGAAGCGAGCCCCTATGTATAGCCTACGTTGGAAGGAGAAAGGGGTTGTTAAGCTCCATCTCTTGCAGTGGGGTATGTCTACCTATATTATTTGGAATTCTTGTGTAGGGAAGATTTGTTTCCTCCTCTAATTTATTTATTCAATTAATTTGTTATATCAGTATGAACTTATGCATACTTATTTTAACTCTGTGTTATAGTCCAGTCCAACATTATTTCGTTTGTTGCTCAAATTGTTCCAACGTTGGCCACTGGGACCTCTCTCAGGTTGATTCCTATGTCCCTTTGATATGACCTGATTGTTTTGTTTTTATGGGCGCTTCTTTACTTTCTGGCATTACAAGATGCTCCTGGTTCCCCTTTCTGTCTCTTCCTCCCATGACAGAGCACACCAGCCTCTAGTTTATAGGTAAGCCCAAATCTTCTCTCCTCCAGGATGGAAGCATTTCACACCTCCTAGATTCAGTGCCTGGGATTTGACCCCCTCCCTGTCCAAACCATAGCTGAATTTGGATTGGATCTTAGACATTTTGCTGTGCTTTAGGGCCCATCACTGGAGTCCTATCAAGGCCCCATGATCACCTACCTGGTCCCAATGTCTTCTTTCAGCCTTGCTGTCCCATGTGGCTGGCCCTAGCCTAATATTCAAGACCACCCATGTTCTGAAAAGAATGACTGATTGAGAGGAGAGATCCTGGGCTCCAGTTTTTAATATATTAAGTTTGAAGTATATGCAATATCTAAATATCTCCCACCCTTCACCTCTTACTTTTGATTGAGCAAATGAATATAGCAGGAAATTGTTTCCTTCATTTTCCACAATCCAACCCAATCTTCTGGGATAGATCCTTTCATCGCTTCAGCAGAATTACTGCCTCGTGTTGATAATAGATTACAGCTTTTTTAACCTCAGAAGTTTGCTTTATTCAAAATAATGGTAAATCTTGTCACCCTGCCATTTGTCTCTGGATAATTCTAAAAAGTCTTTGAACCTCTTTAGCTCTGCCTAGAGGTCAGGTTCCATTGACAATGACCTGACTCTCTGATATTGGACACATCAGTACAAGTGTCCAAACATTCCCAGGTTTTCTTTGGAAGTTCCCTCACCCCACCCCAACCTCCTTTCTTTCTTTCTTTTTTTTTTTTTTAAGATTTTATTTATTTATTTGAGAGAGAAAATGAGAGAGAGCATGAGAGGGAATAGTCAGGGGGAGAAGCAGACTCCCCACTGAGCAAAGAGCCCGATGTGGGACTCGATCCTGGGTCTCAATCCTGGGACTCCAGGATCAAGTCCTGAGCTGAAGGCAGTCGCTTAACCAACTGAGCCACCCAGGCACCCCCCAACCCCCTCTCTTCCAAAATTTTCCTTGAATCTTGGGCTATCCCGTAATCTCCCCAAATAAGCCTGTTTTTTTAATCCATTTCAACTCTCTCTGTCTTGTATTGGAATTGTTCTTTTGTGCTTGTGAATTCCTAGGGGGGTGGGGATCAGACCTTAGCCATCTTTGTCTCCTCCAGCTGCTACTCCATCAAGTTCATTATACCTGAACATCACACACAACTGAACCAGACTTGAACTGACTTGATACTACTGCACCACCCAAGTACTTGGCAACAGAACACAACAAAACACCCTCTGGACTTCTAGAGTCCTCCTGCATCCAGCATTGGGGAAATCGGACCCTGAACCATATCCATCCCACATCTGGGAGCGAGGCTACGGCAGGCCGGCATCATCAACAGCATCAATGGGGTACTCTGCCCTCTCCCGTGCTAGAGAGCTGGGTACCTCTTCTGATGACCCTGCTCACGATGCCAAGAAGAAAGAGGAATTGACCCAATGAAAACAAGCAGGAGAGTTCTAGGTAAAGAGAAGCAGAAATCTTTTGCAGGACCCTTTCCTCACTTTACCCATCTTGAGCTATGGAGTTAGGAAGATGCATTTGTGGAGGATGAAAACCAAAGGGATGAAACTGAAAAGTGAGGGGAGTGGTGGTTGAAGAAAGTGGCCCTGGTTAAGGATCTCAGGTCCAACGTCAGTGCCAACGTATGACAGGGAAAGAGCGCTCCGATAGAGGCTGGAGGCCCCCAGACATTTTAGGGGCACTTATGGCTGCCTTTACAAGGCTGGTGACTCTATCCTCATAAAACCAAAATCTCCTTGGCTCCTTAGTGGTCACCCTACAGCCTGAAGGTTCCAGGGAGCTCCAGAGTTTTTCCCTGTGTATTTCTCGGGCACAAGGGGGAGCCAGCGCTCTTTTATCAGAGTCCTACGCCCTAGGCACTGAAGGACTGGAATGGGTCTGCGATGGGCAAGGTTTGCCTTCCCCCTGTCCAAACAGCCAAAGCTGAGGTCTAAAATGGACGGACCCGGGTTTCTAGTGTTCGTCGCACCGCACCACCAGAGGCTGTTCAACATCCCCAGAGTTCCGTATGTCCCCCTTACAAAGTAGGTCAGGGGAAGCAGCTCTCACTTCGGGGTCTACTCTGTGGATGTAGCTTTCAATTCTAGTGATGAGGAACCTGCTGTCCTGTCTAATTGGGATCCTTTCTCTGGGAGTCCTATGTTGGGGATACAACTTTTCCCCTTCCTCTGGAATCACCTAGGTTCCCGCTTCTCCCTGCGTGTGTGAGTTCGTGCAGGAGCCAAAGGTATGCGCAGGTGCGCGCACACACAAATCCACATGTTGGAGATGAGGGATACAGAGATGCTGGGATAAGGTCTGGATCAGTGGCCAAAGAAATGGGTTTGAGGGGCAGGGCGGATGTAAAGAAATAGACCGGTTGTTGGGACCAACCCATCCCACCCGTCTTGTCCCACCTTTAATTTATTGATTCTGATCTACTGAGATCGGAAGTTTAACTTTTCAAAACAAGGCATTTCATTTTATTTCTGAAATCAGAATATGCCAGTGGGTCAAGAGCAAGGACCCTCCCTCCCAAAGTACAGAGCCTCTTTTCTCCCACCATGGGCTGCGGGTGGCCCCGGGAACTGGGCCTCTCCTCCTGCTCCCGTGCTTCGAGCCCACCAAGCCTCCACCGGCTTCACGCGCCCAGAAATACCAGTTCACAGCGGGGTAAGCTCTGGGGCTTCCAGGAGGTCCGCGCTGCGCTTCCGACCTGGCCCAGAGAGGGCGCTCCGGACAGCCTCACAGACGGACGGAGCGGCAGCCGGCTGCGCCTGCGCCTCGGGGATGGAGCAACCACATAGAAGGCTGAGCAGGGCTACGGGGATCACCTGTGGGGAAGAGGCAGCGAGAACTGAAGTCAGAGAGAGTGAGGCCATCTGAGAAGAGTCCCGGAAGAGCCAGAGCATTCGGTGTGGGAGTCAGAAGCCACTAGGTTGGATGCAAGCCCAGAAGGGAGGTATCAAGACCAGAGATTGTAGTGTGGTGGGTTAAGAACAGAAAGACACTTCCCCCGGACCCAAAAAACTCCTACTCATCCTTTAAAACCCAGCTCAAAGGCCCTTCCCCCTCTTTCCTGGCTCCCCTCCTAAACAGACCCCTTTTCTGCACCCCTGCAGCAGCCTTTCCACACCTCTGTGCCTCCTTGTCACCATCACAATGCCCCGAGAAACAGGGAGCTCGTTGGCAGAACATCTCTACCTTTGTTAACCCAGTGCCAAGCAAGATTCCTGAAACACTGAGTCCTGAGGACTCAGTAAATGATTGCTGAATGACTAGCTGTCGGCAGGATACCTGCTCCTTCTCGTGTGCGAGCTGGATGTGGAAGGAGATGGGAGCAGCCAGAATGTCATCCGACAGTGGCTGGGGGAAGTGGATCACCTGCAGGAGGGTCTCAATGCATCGAGCCTTGGGCTGTCCAGAGAACGGCTGTGGAAGAAGCAGTAAGGTCAGTGTCCGGCTAGAAGGCAAGGGGGGCGGGGGAAGAGAGTGGAGGAGGAGAAAGTAGTGGGAGAGTGGCAGGCAGGCGCTGGGGATCCTGAAGACTGGCGGCAGAGGCTGCAGAGAAGTGGTCCCCATAGGTGATCCCAAACTCACAATCCCCAGGTGTGAAGAAAAAGGGTTAGTGGTGGGCTTTGATTGGCTGGGTTAAACTGGAGGATTAATGGCAAACTGGTCACACTTTCAGCGGTGTGCCTCCAACCCCATAGGCGGGTCATCTTAAACTGAACTCACTCTTCCGGTTTCCTCCTTAACCCTATCCTTCTTTTATACCCTGCCAAGGTGGCTCGTTGGCAAAGATCTTCCTTTTTGTCACCCTCCCCTCTCCTCCGCCTAGCTCAGCACTGCCCAAGAGTAATATAATGCGAGCCACGAATGTAATTTAGGATTTTCTAGTACTGCATTCAAAAAGAAACATGTGGAATGCAAAAGAAACAGAAAATTAATTTTAATCATGTTTTATCTCACCCAGTATATCTAAAATATTATTTCAACATGTAAATAATATTAAAAATAACCAGTAGGATATTCTACAATATTTTTGTATCATGTCTTTGAAATCCAGTGTCTAGTTTATAATCCCAGCTCATCTCAGTTCAGGTACTGAATTTCGATGTAAACGTAAAATGTAGTTCTACCAAAACAATGAAGTCGCATTTAATGAAGAAAATTACCCTGCTTCAGTTTTTTTTTTTTTTAAGATTTTATTTATTTATTTGACAGAGAGAAATCACAAGTAAGCAGAGAGGCAGGCAGAGAGAGAGGGGGAAGCAGGCTCCCCGCTGAGCAGAAAGCCCGATGTGGGGCTCGAACCCAGGACCTGGGATCATGACCTGAGCCGAAGGCAGCGGCTTAACCCACTGAGCCACCCAGGCGCCCCCCTGCTTCAGTTTTTAAGCAAAACTTCAAGTTCAGCTCCTCGGACACACTAGCCACATTTCAAGGGCTCAGTAGCCACATATGGGTGGTTGCTGCCATTTTGGATGGCTCGAGTCTAGCTATGTTTGGCAAGCTCAAATTCTGGTCCAGGTTTCAGTCTCCCACGTAATCCTCAGGCCACTCTGTGATGGCGAGGCCTGGATCAGACATATCTCTGATTCCCCCTACCCACCCCAACCCCAGGATCTTAAAGAGCATAATGCACTTTTCTTTTTCTCGTTGGTTGGTTCTATTGATTTGAGAAGGTTTTAGGGACCTGGTGGGTCCTCACTAAAGCTCTTTGATTGATTCCCTTTACACAGGGTTGTCAGATTTAGCAAATAAAAATACAGGATACACAGGAATAAGAATTTCAAATGAATAATGAAAATAATACTATAAGTATGCCTCAAATATTGTATGAAATACACTTATATACCCCCAAAAATCCTTTATCTGAAATTCAAATTTGTCCTGGATTTCTATTTGCTAAATGTAGCAACCCTCCTTTCATGACCAGCTGTTGTGTTATGTGCTCAGCAACCATTCCTCCTCCTCCTAGTACAAGCACCTTGAACTTCCTCCAGAAAAATATTGTTCCTCCGTTCTCAGGTCAGGCTGTTTGACTGAGACTCACTTCCCACCCTTTCCTCCAGTGCCATCCCACAGGGAGAGCACATGAGCCAGGCCTGGGCAGAGGGCTGCTTTCCCCTGGAGAACAGTGACCAGCTCAGGGATGACATGTGACCCAAGACAAGCCACCAAGAGCCCTTCCTCCCAGGCATGCATGGGAATCACAGGCACAGATAAACTCTCCTTCCATCCGGGTTGCTAAATTGGGAGGATGCAGGGCCGGCACTGCTGGGACCCAGTTTGCCACCTGTTGTCAAAACGCTGCCTGAGAAGGAGAGCAACACAGAAGAAAGTTCAAGGCTGACATTCTCTGGAGTACATTGTTTAGAGTGCTGGGATCTGGCTATCCTGGGACCCCAGTTACGTGAACCAGTCATGTGCCTTGTTTAGCTTAAAGCAGAATGAACTGGGTGTCTGTCCCATACTTGTAACCGAAAGACCTGTCTGATAGTTATAATCTCACAGGCACGCCCCAAGCACGCACATGCGTTCCCTAGAGGAGAGGATGAGCCCAATAAGACAACAGCAGGAGGAAAGTCAGCCCTTAGCCCCACCCGCGTCCATAGCTCCGTGGCAGCCCAGGCAGGAGGCCAGGCCCCAGCCAGCCACGTCCCATCGCTGCCTACCTGCAGCACGGCCAGCGCCCTCCAGAAGAGCTTGGAGTTGCAAATGCGCAGGTCTAACATGTGGTTTTGGAGGATCTTCCCAAGAAGCACATGGGCCCCCTGTACTCACGGTATTCAGCACCCACTTGGCGTTTAGCTCATGCTGGAATTTCTAAACAGGGCACACACACATGGGGGTTTGAGAAATGAGAGGATGGGAGAGCAACAGGGTGCATAGGGCCCTATTGTCAGACAGGAATCCAGGGATCAAAAATCAGGGACCTAAATACAGATGGAATTTGTTTGACCAGCCCCGAGTTTAGATGTTAGGACGGTAGTTGTAAACCAGGACTGTCCCCGGCAAAACTGCTGGCGTCACACATTTGTGGTTTTGACCCCCCAGGACACACATCTCTTCTCTGAGTTCTTGCACAGAAGGGTTTTGCACTTATCAGAACATTCCTTTTGCCCCCCAGGTGCCTGGCTGGGGAGGAGTGAAGGTCCCAGGATTCATTCCACTAAACCAAAGGCTCCTGGAGCAGAGGTGGTGTCATACTCTGCTCCAGAGCCCCAACCTTTTTGATAATGGCTGATACATGGTTATTGATCAATACACATTTGTTGAAAATTAGTTCAATTTAACCCCTATAACAACCTAACGAATTAGGCTTTTTTATCCCCATTTCTACCTCTGTGGAAACTAGAGGTCAAAAGTAAAGTAACTTGAGGGGCACCTGGGTGGCTCAGTCGGGTAAGCCGACTCTTGAGTTTGGCTCAGGGCACGATCTCAGGGTCAGGAGATCAAGCCCTGCATTCGGAGTCCACAAGCCCTCCCACTGCTTGTACTCTCTCCTTCTCTCTCAAATAAATAAATAAATCTTAAAAAATAAAAAGAAGTAACTTGAGGGGTGCCTGAGTGGCTCATTCGTTAAGCGTCTGCCTTCATTTCAGCTCAGGTCATGATCCCAGGGTCCCGGGATCAAGCCCTGCATCCGGCTCCCTGCTCCGCGGGAAGCCTGCTTCTCCCTCTCCCACTCCCCTGTTGTGTTCCCTCTCTCGCTGTGTCTCTCTCTGTCAAACAAATAAATAAAATCTTAAAAAAAAAAAAAAAAAGAAACCACTTGAATAAGTTTATATGATAGTGACATGTAGAATCAGGACCTAAATCCAGGTCTTCTGATCTGTGATGAAGGCATTTCCTACATGGCCACAATCATCTCCTTGGGGGAATAAGATAACGTATATGAAAGCACACGAATACTAAAACACTGTGCAAACACACAGTACTGTGAGTGAAAGCCCACCTGTCCTTGGCCCTCATCTCTTGCCCTTGTATAACCTTCTATTACTGCACTTTGCATCTATTCGTGTAACAAGAGTCCAGAAAACGAATTGAGGGGATTCATTACTGGGTCCTTGCTGGGCTAGGGAACAAGCTACCACTTGTTCCAATGCCTCCTTATGCTGGCATTCTAGAAGGAGCAGGTCACACACACCCCTTGCAGAGGGTATATTGAAAATACTTAACAAGCGATTGACAAGGACGTGAGTACTGAATAGGAACATTTGCAAGGATGTGGATGGAGCCAGAGACTATGAGGATAAGTGAACTAAGTCAGTCTGAGAAAGAGGAACACCATAGGATTTCACTTGTGTGTGGAACTTAAGAAATAAAACAAACAAAGGGGAAAATGAGAGAGAGAGAGAGAGACAGAGAGAGAGGCAAACCAGGAAACAGACTGTTAGCTACAGAGCAACGGTTAGCAGAGCGGAGGCAGGTGGGGGCGGGGCGGGTGGAGCAGGTGATGGGGATTAAGGAGTGCGCGTGTGATGGGCACCGGGTGTTGTATGGAAGTGTTGAATCATGATACTATACACCTGAAACTAACCTTACACTGTATGTTAACTAACAGGAATTTAGATTAAAACTGGAAAAAAAAAAAAAAACCAAGAAAAAGATATTGTGGCTCATTTGGTAAAAAAAAAAAAAAAAAAAGTGCACGCAGAAATCCGACCAATCGGAATGAAGCTAGCTAGTATGCAGTACACAGACTGCCCTGTGGGAAAGAGATCGGTCAAATCTGGGTTATATCATTTATGTCACTGACCATCAAATAACCATTTGTACCATGAACTATCATTAACACAAAAATATTTTCAAGTGTACATAATCTGAATCCAGACACATTCATTTTAAAGTCCATATAGAAAAAAGGCAGCAGCTGTACCTAGAAAAATCCTTAAAAAGAAGAGTGAGAGAAGCATTAACCTTTCAAATAGCCCACCATAAGCCTCTATATTTAAACTGAATGGCACCATCACATTGATAGACACACTGGTAGAACAGAACAGAAAGTCCAGAAATAAACCAGTGCACATGGGAACTAAGTATCTGATAGAAGTTGCATCTCAAATCACTCAGGAAAAGATGAATTTTAAAAATGTATTGAGATGGGGCGCCTGGGTGGCTCAGTGGGTTAAGCCGCTGCCTTCGGCTCAGGTCATGATCTCAGGGTCCTGGGATCGAGTCCCACATCGGGCTCTCTGCTCAGCAAGAAGCCTGCTTCCCTCTCTCTCTCTCTCTCTGCCTTCCTCTCCGTCTACTTGTGATCTCTCTCTGTCAAATAAATAAATAAAATCTTTAAAAAAAATGTATTGAGATGGGGCATTTGGGGGGCTCAAATGGATAACGTCTGCCTTCAGCTCAGGTCGTGATCTCGGGGTCCAGGTATGGAGCTCCGCATGGGGCTCCCTGCTCAACGGGGAGCCCGCTTCTGCCCCTCCCCCAGCTCCTTCTCTCTCTCTCTCTCTCTCTCTCTCTCTCTAAAATAAATTATATATATACGGAGAGAGACAATCAGATAGTCACATAGAAAAAAATTAAATTGGGTTCATACCTTAACCCATAGAGAAGAATAAACTAATGAATTGCAGGTCTAAGTGTTTAAAAAAAACAAAAAAGAAGGAAAGGAAGAAAGAAACCATTTTTACTAGAGGAAACATGTACTAGAAGAAAACACAGGTGGAACCCTTTACAACCTGGGGGTAGCAGAGAGCTTTTTGTGCCTCACGGTCCAGATTCAACAAAAAATGGATTAATAAGTTCTACCCCAGTAGAATTAAAACAAAGACATTTGCATGGTTAAAGCCCAAATGAAATATTTACAATGCATATCAGAAAGAAGGAACTTATGCCCCTGATTTATAAAGTACTAAAAATCAGGGGCTCAGTCCGTTAAGCCTCTGCCTTCAGCTCAGGTCATGATCAAGGCCAGCATCGAGGTCATTGCTTAGCGGGGAGCCTGCTTCTCTCTCTCTCCCTCTTCATGTCACTCCCCCTGCTTGTGCTCGCTCACTCTCTCTCTCAAATAAATATATTTTTAAATAGAAATAAAGTACTAAAAATCAAGGGAGCATCCAGACCCCAATACCATTAGAAAATGAGTGTATTTCATGTATTTTCATGAATACACAGTTCACCAAGAACAGATTTACTAAAGGCCTTTAAGCATGTGAAAAGATGCTCAACCAAACACATAATAAGTAAAATAGAAATGAAAATCTGGTAGATGAGAAATTCTATTTCTCATCTACCAGATTTGCAAAAATTCAAAAGCTTTTGAATGCTTTTAAAGAGGCCATGGGGAAGGGGCGCCTCGGTGGCTCAGCTGCTGAAGCATCCAACTCTTGGTTTTGGCTCAGGTCCTGCTCTCAGGGTCATGGGATTGAGCCCCATGCTGGGCTCCACACTCAGTGCGGAGTCCGCATAAGACTCTCTCCTTCCACCCTCCCCTCCCTCAAATAAATAAATCTTTTTTTAAAAAAGGAACTATAGGATACGGGCATTCTCCTATATTGCTGGTACAAGAAGCAAAATAGAACAATCCTTCTGAGGGGAAATGCTGCCGTATCTAATGGAATTACGTATGTATTTGTCTTTTCATCCAGCTCTTGTTCTTCTAGGAATTTATGCAAAGATACACTTCTACATTACAGAAACACATGCATGTTCATTAAATCATTATTGGTAATAGCAAAACGCCGGAGACAACCAAATGCCTTACATCAGAGACTGCCCCAATCATTCTTGCACATGTACAATCTACACACAAATGTAAAAAATAATGAGGAAGGGTTTTATAAACCCAAGTGGAGTTATTTTCAGGATATCTCATTAAAACACAAAAGAGTATACATAGCACAGTGTCTCTTGTAAAAGAAAAAATTGCAAAGTACAAACAAATATGCTTTTTTTGCAAAAAGAAACATAGGAAGGCAAGTCAGTAACTAATGAAATTGTTTGCCTGCAGGGATGAGTGGAAGGAAGAGTGAAGGGGATGGGACATCTCCTTATTATACAGTTTGACTTTAAACCACGTTATGTTTTACATATTCAAAAGATGAAGTGATATCGAAAACAAAAAAACTCAGGGACACCTGGGTGGCTCAGTTGGTTAAGTGTCTGCCTTTGGCTCAGGTCATGATCCCAAGACCCCAGGATGGAGTCCTGCAATTGGGTTCCCTGCTGAGCAGGGAGCCTGCTTATCCCTCTGCCTACCGCTCCCCCTGCTTGTGCTCTTCCTGTCTCTCTCTCTGACAAATAAATAAATAAAATCCTAAAAAAAAAAACCAAACCCTCTAAAATTAAAAAAAATAATAATAAAGGAAATGAAACTCACTATATATCATATTGATAACATAACTACAGAGAGAGGAAAACATTTAATCCTAGTGACTTTTTTTTAAAGATTTTATTTATTTATTTGACAGAGAGATCACAAGTAGGCAGGGAGGCAGGCAGAGAGAGAAAGGGGCAGCAGGCTCCCTGCTGAGCAGAGAGCCCGGATTCAGGGCTCGATCCCAGAGCCCTGGGATCATGACCCAAGCTGAAGGCAGAGGCTTTAACCCACTAAGCCACCCAGGCACCCTAATCCTAGCAACTTTTGAACACTTTATGTGTCTTTTGTGGAATATGGTCAGAAAACAAAAAGAACTGCAAAGAAATCTTTACTGTTTCTTGGTAAGTTTGTTGATGGTAGTGGTATCAGGGTAGCAATTTCAAAATGGTTATTTATTGTAGGACTAAGGAAATGGACAAATAAATTGACGATGTTGGGAATCAACGTTCTCATTAAGGGAAAACAGGTAGGAGAACATATATAAATTAATAAATATGTATGTATGTATATATACATATATATATATCTACTTATGTGAAAAAAACATATACAGTTGACCCTTGGACAACAAAGGTTTGAACTACACAGGTCCACTTATATGCAGATTTTTTTCAAAAATACAGGGTGGTGTACTATAAATGAATTTTCTGTATGGTTTTCTTTTCTTTTCTTTTCTTTTTAGGTTTTATTTATTTATTTGACAGAGAGAGACACAGCAAGAGAGGGAACACAGCAGGGAGAGTAGGAGAGGGAGAAGCAGGCTTCCCGCAGAGCAGGGAGCCAATGCGGAGCTTGATCCCAGGACCCCGGGATCATGACCTGAGCAGAAGACAGACGCTTGACAAATGAACCACCCAGGCACCCCTCTGTATTATTTTCTTAACATTTTCTTTTCTCTAGCTTATTTTATTGTAAGGATACAGCATATAATATATAACTTTAAAAATATGTGTTGAGTGTTTATGTTATTGGGAAGGCTTCTGGTCTAGAGTACGCTATTAGTTAAGTCTGGGGGAGTCAAACGTTATACAGGATTTTCAACCGTGGGGGTTGCCAATGCTTCTAACCCCCATGTTGTTCAAGATAACTGTATTTCCTTGTTCATTCGTTCTTTCTTTCTTTCCTTCTTTTCTGAGACAGAGGAGAAAGAGCGCACGCGCGCATATGCAAGCAGGGAGAGGGACAGAGGGAGAGAGAGGATCTCAAGCAGACTCCACGCTGAGCTTGGAACCAGATGTGGGGCTCAATCTCATGACCCTGAGGTCATAACCTGAACCAAAATCAAGAGTCCAACATTTAACCGACTGTGCCACCCAGGTGTCCCTGTATTTCTTTGTTCTTTCTACCAAAGAATTTTGCTTAGAGGCAAAGTCAGCAGTAGCAGTGAGCATACCTAGCACCTAGGTTTCTAAATATGGCAGCCCCCACTTACCCCTGGGGATAAGTTCCAGAGCCCCTGTAGATGTCTGCTACTGCAAACAGTATGGAGCCATACACATACCATTTTTTCCTATACATACATTCCAACGATAAAGATTAGTTCATGCATTAGGCACAGTAAGAGATGAATACCACCAATAACATAATAGAACAATTATAACAGCATACTATGATAAAAGTTATGTGGGTCTCTCTCACAAAATATCTTATTGTACTGTATTCATCCTTCGCCTTCTGGTGACGATATGAGATGACAAAATGGCTGCTCCATGACGTGGAGGGACGGGTATGACGTAAGCATGGTGACATAGGGTTAGACTACTACCGACCCTTTGGCAATCTGTAAGGGGGTGATCTGCTTCTGGACTACCAGTAGATTAGGGTAAATGAAGCTGTGGAAAGGACAACCGTGAGAAGGCAGGACTGCTGTACCGATCCCCAAGGACAACCACCAGCACTCCTTGAAAATTACGGATTCCAGCTAGGACTGGAACTAGGAAAGTACAAGGTGAAACTGGGACAACATTTCTGTTCTCCTACATAGATGTCTGGAGACACTAGTGTACAGACACACATCTATACACACACACACACACACACACACACACACACACACACACACACACGTAAGTAATAATTAACAGAGTTAGAAACTGAAGTGGAGTGGTTTCTAAGATATCTTGTTAAGAAAAAACGCAAGGCACAAAAGACTATCATACGCTACTCTTCTGCATTAGAGAAAAGGTGCTTTTTTTTCTTTTTCTAAAAAGAAATACAGCAAAGAGTGTTCCAACATTAATGTGACTATGTCACAACGACAAAGGGGCCAGCTGGAATAAGCTCACATTTTGAGTATTAAAATCAGTAACGACAAGAATGGGTTAAAACACATTTAACAACAAAAAATTCATGACTCCAAACTGAGTCTAAATAAATGTAGATGGTGTGGGGAGAGAAGGGAGAGATTTTCTTTACAGAAGAATCCCAACTAGTAAATGTAGACAGAAAGATAGAAAAATCACCATTTAAAAACCACCATAGTTATAAATTGATTCGACCAAGAATGATCTGTGGATGCTAAAACCATTGGGTGAAAGATCACTAAAGAACAGGATGCAAAGAAATCTGACACAACCAGGGTGCCTGGGTGGCTCAGTTGGTTAAGCTTCTGCCTTCAGCTCGGGTCATGATCTTGGGCTCCTGCGATGGACTCCCTGCTCAGTGGGGAGTCTGTTTGCCCCCTCCCGCTGCCCCTCCCCTGCCACTCGTATTCTCTCTCTGCCTCTCTCAAATAAATAAATAAAAGCTTAAAAAAGAAAAAGAAAATAAATCTGACACTACTTTGAGTAAGTGATAAAACATAACATCACCAGTAAAGGAATAAACTGACATCAGGCATCTCCCGATGTGATACACTCATCTATGAGCCTCATCTCTGAGGCACTCCTGCCAAAACACTTCACTTGAATATAATGAAGAAACAATTGGGCAAATCCAAGGTGAAGCACATTCTGGAAAATAATTGGTCAGACTCCTGTACTATCAATGTCATAAAAGACACAGAAAACAGCTAAAGAATTAATCTAGATTAAAGAAAACTAAGGAGACCTAATAACAAAGTGCAATGTGTTATTTCTGATTGGATCCTGGACCTGGAAATAAAAATAATGCAGAGATAATTGGGGAAATTTGAACGCAGTCTGCATATTCAATAATCGTACTCACGGTCCTTTTTCCTGAGTGTGAAAATTATATTGTGATTATGTAGACAAATGTCCTTGTTCTTAGGGGACACAGTAATTTATGTCAAATGTCATCTTATCTCTAAGTATCTTTCAAATAATTCAAAGGAAAAGACGGATGAAGCAGATGTGGCAAAATGTTAAATATTGGTGAATTTAGGGGCTCCTGGGTGGCTCAGTCAGTTGGGCATCTGCCTTCAGCCCAGGTCTCAATCCTGGGATCCCGGGAGCAAGCCCCATGTCAGGTACGCTGCTCAGTGGGAAGCCTGCTTCTCCTTCCTCTCCCTCTGCCTGCCACTACCCCTGCTTATGTGCTGTTTTTCTCTGTAAAATACATAAATAAAATCTTAAAAAAAAAAGATTGGGGAATCTTGGGAGAATTGTATGGGTGTTCACTGTTGTGGCGATTTTTCTGTAGGTGGAAAAGTTTTCAAAATAAAAGTGTGGGAGGAGTTTACATCAACGATATTTCTGCAACTAGTTTACTAATGGAAGCCTCTTTATTTCAAACAATCGCAATATATTTGGAAAGATACAAACCAGAACCAAGCAAAAGACAGAAGCTATACACACCACCAAAAAAAGACTGATTGATGTGACCATGTAAAAATGTAAAGAAAACAACTCTCCATCTACAATGGAAAAATAAAAAATAGTCATAAACTAGAGGAAAACATAGAACAGGAATTTAAAAAAGGCTACTGTCCTTGCTATATACACTCCCTCTTATAAATTAGTAAGAAAAAATTAAATATGCCCAAAAGAATGGATGCATGTGCCCAGAAGGCATGAAGAAGTAACACAATAAAGAAAAAAAAATAATAGCCAATATATATCTTTAAGCGGCCAATCTCCATAGTCATCAAAGGAATTTGAATTATTAGGGCCCCCCCCCCCCGGGGGGGGTGGCTCGGTTACCTTAGTGTCTGACTTCAGCTCAGGTCATGACCTCAGGTCCTGGGATCCAGCCCTGCCTTGGGCTCTGCCCTCGGCAGGGAGTCCGCTTCTCCCTCTGCCCTTCTTCCCCTCCCCCTATTCATTCTCTCTCTCAAATAAATAAATAAAATCTTTTAGAAAATGATGATATGGATATATTTGTACAGAAAGGTGTTCATAATTTTCAGTGAAGAGAAGCGAGTTAAAAACAGCATGGCGAAGGGGCACCTGGGTGGCTCAGTGGGTTAAGGCCTCTGCCTTCGGCTCAGGTCATGGTCCCAGTGTCTTGGGATCAAGCCCCACATCGGGCTCTGTGCTCTGCGGGGAGCCTGCTTCCCCCTCTCTCTCTATCTGTCTGCCTCTCTGCCTACTTGTGATCTCTGTCTGTCAAATAAATAAATAAAATCTTAAAAAAAAAAACAACAACAGCATGGCGAAGATGGTCCTATTTTTGTATAAATATATTTACATACGTACATATGCATAAAAAAGCCTAAAGGGACATTCTCCAAAATTTGTCTAAAGTGGTTTTTTTGGAAGAAGGTTGTTTTTTTTTTTAAACAGATTTTATTTATTTATTTGACAGAGAGATCACAAGTAGGCAGGGAGGCAGGCAGAGAGAGAGAGGAGGAAGCAGGCTCCCTGTGGAGCAGAGAGCCGGATATGGGACTTGATCCCAGGACCCTGAGATCATGACCCGAGCCAAAGGCAGAGGCTTTAACCCACTCAGCCACCCAGGCGCCCCATTCTAAGGATATGTTATAAAAATGGGAAACTGGTGTTTTGTTTTCAATAACATTAAAGAAAAAAGCATTTGTATCTGAGATTTATTCTTTTCCTTGGCACAGTCAAGGTCGAATTTAAGGAATATAAGGGATCCCTTAGATCCTCTAGTCTCCTGAGAACACTGGGCTCAGTGAGCCCACTGAGACATCCAGGAGCCCCTCGAAGAAGGTTATTATGAATGCTTTTCTCCTTTTGATTTCTGTATTTTCCAAAGTGTTTACAATAAAAATATTGCTACTATAATTATAATTTTCTTTAAAAACACAGATCTTTTTCAAAAGATCACAGGTTAACATTCCCTACTATATCCCCTATCCCTGGAATAGGACTTGGCACGTGATAGGTGCATAATGAATGAATGAGTAAAAGAATCTGGCTCAATTCATGGATATGGTTGAAATTTATACTGTAAAGTGAAATAAACCATGGACTTAGAGTCACAAGGCCAGGGTTCGAGTCCTGACTCCTGCTTTAGCCACGTGGCTATGATTACAATGCCTTAATCTCTTAGTTTCAGCTTCCTTATCTGAGATGGGGGGAAAAACTACCTCTCTTAGGAACCTGTTATGAGAAATGATATTATAAATGAAATAGTTTGTAAAGTACAGAGTCCTACGTGTGTATTAGGTATGATGACGGCACAGTGGAACCTGGAAGAGGTATCTCACATCAAGGAGGGTTCTAGACAACGTGGGTTCCATCGGAGAAGACTTCTTAGAAGATGTGAGATGTCAAAGGAGACAACGAATGTAGAAAGTATGCCACAAAAGTAGAGCTGTGACCCATGAACACCATTTGGAAGGGAAGACAAAGGTACGCACTGGAAGGAGCATGGACCCCCCGGCTCCGGGGGAAGGGCTTCCTGTGAGTGCTGAGTGCAGGTAAGAAAGCACGGCAGCTGTTCAGCCAAGTCAGGAAGCTTCCTGGAGGAGGTGATCTGAATAATGGGTGAGACCACATGTCTCCAGCGCAACCTTTCAGGGCCCTGGTTGTGCCCTGTGGATGGTGGGCAGGTGTCAGGTGAGAAAACGGAGGAACCACAGATGCAAAACTGCCTTCTTTCTTGGGCCACAGAGCACAGGTGAACTAACACTCAGATGTCCCAATGCCCTCTCCAGACCAAACTGCAAAGTGTACCCAAATTGATAATTACTTCTATGATAATTGTCAGTGCTTGTACTGATAATGCCTTGCTAAAGCATTATCAGTGCTTCAGCAGTGAGATTATAATTAGTAAAATTATAATTACAAATATTATAATAAAGTATAATTAGTGAAATTATAATTTCATTATATTACAGACAATATCAGTAATTCAGCATATTCTGTCTGCAGAATGTCTGTCTGCAGCATACACTGTCTGCAGTGAATTCAGCATAGTGAACTTGCAAGGATATACCTTAAAGACTTCTGTATAGTGAGGATGACTATAACATCAACAATGAACCTGAAACGAGGGACAAATGAGTGTCTGTCAGGTGACTGGTGGCCTGGCCTGTCTTTTTCACATATTCCTGGAGAGAACTGAGCCATTGCCTTGGAAACACTGACCAGTGACCCGGTAACACAAGAACTTGCCCAGCTGTTATTCTGGAAGTCCAGCAAAGCTTTCCACCCTCCAGCCTTGACGGCTTTTTTTTTTTTTTTTTTTTTTTTAGATTTTATTTATTTATTTACCAGACAGAGATCACAAGTAGGTAGGGGTCGGGGGGAACAGGCTCTCTGCTGAGGAGAGAGCCAGATACAGAACTCGATCCCAGGACCCTAAGATCATGACCTGAGCCAAAGGCAGAGGCTTAACCCACGGAGCCACCCAGGTGCCCCAGCCTTGAGTTTTCTAATTTCTGGAACCCTTCCCTCTCTTCGTCCCTCAGCACAGATAATACCCTCTCATTCCCCATACCTGGATGAAGTTCCCTTCGTATTCAAAGGAAAGCAGTGGCCACGTGATGCTGATGATGGAGGGGAAGAGCTTCTTTAGAGGGGTCTGGAGAAAGAGAGAGAGAATGGAGCCAGAGCAACATCCTCAGGAAGACCTTGCTGTAATTGCCACCCCAGGTTCCGTCCCCAAGGCTGGACCCTCACCAGCAGGGTCTGCCCCACGGTGCTATGCGCCAGAGCCTGGATGTTGGCAGTCTTCTCCTTCACCTGCTCCACCAGGGCCTGCACCTCCGTGAGGTTGTCTAGGAGAGGGGAAGGGCACCAGAGATGAAAGCTGTTCTTCCTGTTCCCTGCGGTCCAGTCAGGACACGCGCCCCTCTCCCTCCCTCGGAGCAGGTGCTTTAAGACCCAGAAAAATGACAGTTCCCCTGAGTCACTCCCCTGCCTCCGTCTGCTCACCCCACCACTCCTGCCTCTCACCATCCAGGGCAAAAATGAAGACCACAGTGTCGATTTCTGTTAGGGATGGCAAGATGGAAGTCAGGGAGTCCTCTTGGGAGAAGGAGAACTGGGGACCCTGGGCACGAGAGGAAATGCCTATTCAAATAGGACAGTCTGGACATCGAATGAGGAACCCCCATGGGCTGGGGATGAGGGGAGGAAATCGGTTTGCATTCAGGAGGAGCCAGGAAGAAAGTCTGGACTGGGATCCCACGGGCACCAAAGGTGTGGATACACTCCACTCCATCCATGATGGCAGTGATGCCCGGGTCTGCCAGACAACCAGGTACACCCGGCCTTTTTTCTCCAGGCTGAGCACCGGCCAGAGGTCAGGACAAGAGAGGAGATATCGCAGTGAAAAAATATCAGGGATCAGAGAAAGATGCACACGGCCAAGCACAGGTGTAAACCAACAGAAAGGTTACCGCGCCCCTCCACCATGCAGACCTGCTCCCCTCACCGTGTTAAGGAGTCCTGTAGAGTCTCCGCTGTTCTCAGGACAGTCCCCCATCCACGCCACCTCCCCACTCCTAACACGTTTCCACACACCTGGTGCTGGCTTGCTTCGTCAGGGCAGCGATCTTCGGGCTTTGACTCTACATCACCTGATGAGCCCGCTCAAATGTCCGCAGGATTTCCAGAAGGCACCTGGGAGAAAGGCCACCAGCTCCCGGGGTGGGCCCAGGGCCCCCTCTAGATAACATGGGTACCCACCCTTGCCCAGGGGAAGGCACAATTCCCTGAAAACTTAGTTCTGCTGGTCCCTAGTGGAGGCAGAACGCATGACAGAGGACAGAAAGGGCTTCAATGAGCAGAACACAAAGATACAACAGAGGCCGAAGGACATGAAGAGAGCGGTGAGAGGAGGATGGGATCGGAGTGGACGAGGAGGTAAGTGGGGATTCTGGGAGCCAGGCCAGAGACACAGGCCCCCAGCAGAACGAGTTCTTCCTGCATGACCTGGACCATCCCCAAGCCAAAGACTCGCTGAAACTAGGTGAGCTCTCGTGTCCCAGGTGGGCACAGAGATCAGTGGGACCTGAGGAGCCCAGGGTCCACTGGAAACAAGTGAGACTTTGTGTGCTAAGAAACCGAGGCCAGCTCTTTACCCATGGCCCAGGGTGCGTTGGGGGTGGTGGTACTGGGCCTCCATCTTGCTGCCATTAACCCGTCTGTCTCTGCATCTGCACTTGCCATCCCCCAGCCCGTACCGACCCCCTCCCTGCCTGACTCTGATTTCGCTCTCCTACCTCTAAGAGGCTGCGATGCCTCAGTCCACAGTCTTATGGGCAGCCAGTAGCAAGGTTTCCAGCAGGATCTTGGTCAAGCTTCCACCTTTCATCTGGGAGGAGCCACTGAGGCCCTCAGGCTAAGGAGGTGATGACACCCGGGAGAGGTTGGGAGAGGAAGGAGGATCCTGTTGTTCAGGAATTAGTGGCTTCTGGGCATGTGCTCTGGCTAGAGGCCCCTGGCACAGAGTCTGGTTAGTGATTCCTGGGCATGTACGCTGGTTAGAGGCCACTGGGCCTGCATTCAGCAGGACTGGGGGTGCCCAGTGCGCTATGAGGAGGGCTGGGTTGTGGGCTTCACTGAGACAAGCAGAAAGAGGGTAAGGGCCACCTCTGGTCATTTCCATGGCACATTTAGGGCTCTAAGGAGGAGGCCACAGTGACTAAGTATCCCGTTAGCAGGAAGTAAGTGTTTTTTGGAGAGGGTTTTGTTTTGATTTGTTTTCTCAAGTAGTTTCTTCCAACCCAACCCTCCACTTTTTTAATAGCAGTTTGTCAATGCAAACGTCTCATTTCAGGTTCTTTGGACAGATCAATGAAGCAGCCATTGTAATGGACTGGGATGTAACATGACACACCAAGCATAAAGAGATTATTGCAAAGAGAATGATCAAACTGGTGTCTGAGAAAGGAGATTAAAAGTAAACATCTGCAGATGGGAGGAGAGATGCGCGCCTGAGAGCTGAAAAATACGGACCTAACACGGGGCGGCTGCCTTCCCATCTCACAGAAGGAAGAGCAAGGAAAATGTCACACATGGGTCCATCCCTGGCAGAGAGGTCCAGGGCCAGGGATTGGCTCAGAGCCTTGTGAAGTCAAAGTGAGGGTTGACCACACTTGAAAGAAAGAGGAGCACAGAGGCTTGGAAGGTCCACCCAGTTTTGGAGAGGATTAGAAAGGCAGAAGAATGAAACTGCAACCCATTGTTTTAAAGCCCGCCTTTGAAATGAAAATGTAAGAGAAACAGAAAGCAATTCACCTTTCCATTCAATCCTCTCTACTCACAGATGCAAAAGAGGTTCTTCAAATGGGAAACCTGCCCTAGGTGGGTTAGCTGTTTAATAATTATGGATTTAGCAGACAGGGTCAGGAAGGGACTGGGAAAATAGGATTTGCTTTACAACATTTTAGTTGACACACTACGCCAGGAATTCAGACAAGATGTAACAAGATCGGAGGCATCCAGGAGGCTGCAAGCATTCCCTAGGTGAGGGTGGGGAGGATCCTACCCCAACAGCAGGATTGAGCACAAAAGCTTCCTGTTTCTCTTGCAGCTTCTGCATACGCTCTGCTATTTGTCGGAATGTGGAACTGCAGTCTTCTATGGGGTTGTTTCTGGGGCCCACAGAGAGAGAGACGTGGGAAGATGGTGAGAATCTAAAGGAAGGGCCTCAGATGAGAGTCGGGATCAAAGACCACATTGGGATTGGGGTCTAACGTCAACATTCTCCTAGAGATGTGCTTTGGAGCTCATAGGGGCACCGTGTCCCTGAACCCCAAGGAAAAGGGTTACTAAAATATTCAGCAATTTAATCCCACAGCAAAGCCAACACTCAAGTTTAGCTCCAGCCTGATACCAGAACTTTCTTGTGCCCCCGTCCTTGCCCGTGTCCCACTGCCATGGCCACAATACCCACAACTCTCTGTAGGAGGAGTGCCTATCATCAGAATGTCAAAACTGCCACTTTATTTTCAGTCTTAAGGTCCATCAGAAGCCCTTCTCATTCCTGAAATATATTCTGGCCATCTCCCCAAAGAGTGAACCCCTCACTACCTGAGGGAGGGACAACCACTCCTACCAAAGGAGCACAGCTACAAGGCATGAAGCGTAGCATCCAACAGTTGGCAAATAAATTAACCATGAACAAAACAATGTGCTAAGGGGACGAGAGAACATTAGGCTTGTTACCTGCTTAGGTGAAACCATGGAATCTCAAAGAACAGGGATCTTCTGTAGTTGACCTCTACTGGTCAACTCTGCTAGGGGATACCCGGCCAATGACCCACTGTGGCAGGAGCTCAGAGAGTTATCTTTGTATAAGGCCTCCCTAACCTCCCCTCATCATCCCATCTGCAAAATGTCTACCCCTTCTTTATTTTTTTTTTATTTTTTTTTTTAAAGATTTTATTTATTTATTTGACAGAGAGAAATCACAAGTAGGCAGAGAGGCAGGCAGAGAGAGAGGAGGAAGCAGGCTCCCTGCTGAGCAGAGAGCCCGATGTGGGGCTTGAACCCAGGACCTGGGATCATGACCTGAGCCGAAGGCAGCGGCTTAACCCACTGAGCCACCCAGGCGTCCCCTCTACCCCTTCTTTAACTATGTTTGTATTTTTTCATTTGTATTTCCTCGAGGGCAAGCAAATTTCACATATTGCACGCCCATTTTGTAAAAGTGTTTCCTGTCATTTGTTCTCCAACTACTTCGGAAAGTCCCTAGAGACCTAAGCAGAGCCCTGAGCCAGGGTTCATTATGCGGTTTAACACTGAGATCCCCAAACTTAGCTAGTCATCAACATCACCTGGGGAGTTTGGGTTGGTGCTTTTTTTTTGTTTGTTTTATGTTTTTTTAAACTACCCATTTCTGGATACCACGCCCACCCTGAGAGTCAGTTTCAGGAGTTCTGGAGTGGAGCCCTCAAATCTGTATTTTTAAAATGCTTCCGGGCGCCTGGGTGGCTCAGTGGGTTAAGCCGCTGCCTTCGGCTCAGGTCATGATCTCGGGGTCCTGGGATCGAGTCCCGCATCGGGCTCTCTGCTCGTCAGGGAGCCTGCTTCCCTTCCTCTCTCTCTGCCTGCCTCTCTGCCTGCTTGTGATCTCTGTCTGTCAAATAAATAAATAAAATCTTTAAAAAATAAAAAATAAAAAAAAATAAAATAAAATGCTTCCCAGGACGACTCTGAAGATCGGCCAAGTTTGGGAGCCACTGATTTAAGGAACAACTGGAAGATCTCCACGCCCACATTGTTTGAAATCCGTCATTTCACTTAGTCACAGGGCCTGAAATTAGCATCCACTGCAGCACATACATTTTTGGTGAAGGAGAGTCCTCCATTAAAAGGAGCAGGGTTAAAAGTATCTCAGACTCATTTATATCTTCACATGAATTACGCTACAAGCCTGGAATCTGGGAGTTGAGAAAAGGACCTCAGAAAGCACCCGGCCACCCCTCCCCCCAGGACCACCACTGCATGTGCAGAGCTGCTCTTGAGGAATCAACAAGCCTTCCCTGGAACATTCCCGCGACAGGAAGCCTTCAGCTTCATCAAGAAGCCCACTCCAATGGTGAAGTCAGCAGAGCTCCCCGCACCTGGCTGGGCACCAGCATCTCCAGGGATGGTCTCAAAAAATAAGGTATTTCAGGGCCTCACCCCAAAGGGACAACATCTGAGCTCTTGCACAAGGGCCTATGAATCTACTTTCTTCTTGCTTTAACACTCCTGAGGCTGAACATCCAGGGAACCACACCTGAGCACTATCGGTTTCACACACTGACCTCTGGGATCAAAGCGGCCATCTACATAGAGAATAAGGCAGAGGTGATTGGGTGGCACAGAGTTCTCAGGAAAGGAGGACAGGGTGGGGGTTTGAGTAGCCAGAGGAGGACCCAAGGAGAGCCTAGGATGACAAAGGAGAATGGTTGCTACAATAAGGGAGCTGGGCAAAGGGGAATCAGAGGCCACTCAGCACCCAGGGCTCCTTTGAAAAGATGTTTCTCTTTGGGGTACGCATCTTCCCGACCCTATTCTATCTTCTGGCCCTTGTTTTCCTTGTCTCTTCGCTTCCTGTTTTGAATGTCTGCTTTCTGGTATTTTATGTGGCCTTGTAAGCTGCCTTCAATCTTCTCCGAAACGAGACTACATCAACCCGTGGACCAAAACAACGAAACAAAAACAGAAACAAAACAAAACAAAAACCCACCAAAAACAAAAACCTCATAAGCTCAGGGACAGTCCGTATTTATTTTAATGTTCTGAGATGCGGTGAATAAGACCATAGCCACCATGCCCTCCTCTTTGTGGCTATACTGTAGAATTTGTTTTTTGATTGTTTGTTTTGTTTTTTAAAGATTTTTATTCATTTATTTGACAGACAGAGATCACAAGCAGGCAGAGAGGCAGGCAGAGAGAGGAGGGGAAGCAGGTTCTCTGCTGAGCAGAGAGCCCGATGTGGAACTTGATCCCAGGACCCTGGGATCATGACCTGAGCTGAAGGCAGAGGCTTTAACCAACGGAACCACCCAGGAGCCCCTGTACTGTAGATTTTGACAGGTTTCCTCTCAGCCTCCCCCAAGCCTAGCCAGTCACTGCCTTTCATTACTCACCTGGCCATGTTCACAGGGTTGAAACCAACCAGGACTGGCAAGAAGGTGGCTGGGTTGTCCATGTGTAGTCCATCTGGCCTGCCACAAAGGGAGCCTGATGGTAGGGGGAGAAAAAGGGCATGATGAGAGGGGAGGGGTTACTCTAGTGTTTCCTGAGGCCCAGGAGCATCAGAATCCCCCTGAGTACTTGTTAGAAATGCACAGTCCCAGGCCCAGGTAAGATCTACTGGATCTGCCTTGGAAGGGGACAGCCCCAGGCCTGGATTTTTAACAAGTTCCCCCAAGGAAATCCTCTGTATGGTAAAGTTTCAAAACTACTGAACTAAATTGTATGCTCCTTAAGGTCGGTGTCCTGCCCTCCTTGTGTGCCTCCTTCTGCATCTAGCATTGCTGGACCTGTTTCTGCTTAGTGAATTGTTAAAATTGTATACTACAGTGGTGAGAGAAAATTGGGGTCACCAAATCCACTGCTTGGAATCTTGTTAAAATGCAGATTCAGACTCAGTAGGTCTTGGTGGGGGGCAAGATTCTACATTACTAGCAAATCCTAGGAGATACTGATGTTGCTAAGCAAGGACCATGCTTAAGTAGCAAAGGACAGGTCCAGGGGTCAGCTTCTTCTGTAAAGAGCAAGAGAGTAAATATTTTGGGCTTTGGGGCCCCTATGAACTCTGTGCAATACTCAACCCTATCGTTGTAGCATGAAGTGGCCATAGATCTTATGTAAACACAAATGGCTGTGTCTCAATAAAACTTTATTTACAAAAATGTGCAGCGGCATGATTGGCCAGTGTGGTTTGCCGAACCTGGGACTAGTCCATCTACCTTGGTTGTTGAATGGACTGATACACAGGTATTCTGGAATAGGATCCTTTCCCTGTCATTCCACATTCATGCAGCTGGGTCTCAATTAGTGAGAGTAAAATCAAAATCCCTTGTGCGAACCCTTTCTGTTTTCTAGTACCCACTTTGTCAATCTATTTTCCATGCTGTTCTGCCCCCACCCCCTTCTTCCCTGTAGAATGGATCCCCCCAGGCTGTCTTCACACTCAGAGAGAGTCCCACTGAAATGCCAATGACAATCACCCTCTTCTTCCCAGCGGCCACCTACAAGAGGAAGGTGGGTGAGATAGTGCCACCAGGAGGATTCTAGGATATAAACCTATTGCATGGAGATGTCAGGGTCAGGACTGGGGAAGAGAACGGGCTTTGGCGATGGGAATTTTGTGTCCTCGTGAGAAGGAACAGACGGAGATGTCTGGTTGACTATCAGGGGAAAACACAGATCTTCTTCAGTTCTTCAATCCCGTGCAGGGCACTATCTTCTGTCCCCTCCCTAGAGGCCACCACAGAACCAGGAGGACAGACTCAAAGTCAGTGGCACTGGTTTGAAAGCAGAAGGTTATGGTATACTAGGGAAGAAAAGGGAATGCTTTAAGAGAAGGGAATGATGGGAAAGATATCTTTGAATACCTACTATTTGCTAAACACGATGATAGACGCTTTCTAGGGCTAAAAAAACTCCAATTCCTACAAGGGCCAGTCAGGTGACATGAGTATGTGAAGAGGGCCAAGGATAAGGCAATAAGAAATGATGGGGACCAAAGCAAACTGGGCACAATCTCCACCTGAAAGCCTTAAAATTCTATTTCTAGAAAACACTATTCCAGGCCAAAGAAAATATTCATGGGCCAACTTGGCTTACCTATCACCGCCTGCAATGAGGTAGGTGTAAAGAGGTTTCTGTCCTAGACCTTTCATCAGCTGGTTGAAGGAGACCTGTCATGGGGGAAGGACATGAGGTAGTGATGAAAGTGAAGGGAGCGGTTACCTTGGATTTTGACAACTAGTATGAGGATTCCCTCAGGCCAACGTTTAAGCCAGTCCTGCTTGGAATTGGGCATTTCGAAAGCTACTTGCAGATGACGGCTTGAGGTGCATGGGATGTAGAGACACGTGCAATAGACGGAGTGGGGCCCAAGTGGGTTCCAAAGATATGGGGGTTCCATGGTGAGATTTAACTTTGAAAAGAGAAGGAGCCTGGCCTCAAGAGGGCCACCTAGGAGCTTAGCTATCATGAGCTTTATGGTCCTGAGGTTACCCTGAGAAGGCAGAGGAAGGAAAATTGGGGAACAGGGTACTCACTGACATGAGAAACGCCATCCTGCCAGAGTTGCCCCCTCCACTCAGCACCACCAGCCCCCCTCAGGTTCCTGAGAAAGAAAACATTTCCTGTGTCGCCAGGGCCTAGCTCATAGCTCAGGTTGGGCGAAGCACATTCCTTCTTTGTCAGCAGCAGAAGAGCTCCTGGGGAGACTCCTTAACCCTCCTTTTACCACAAAAGGGAACAGAAAGATGCCTGGATTTGAGAACGAAATTTCAGTCTGACTCCCAACTCTGGCTTAGCTACTTACTCAAACCCTTACTCATTCCAGAAAGGACTGAGAGCAGCTTTGTCATCCACCAATCACTCAATAAAAAACAGCACTACCCAGCAATTATTAGCTGGATATATTTGGGCAAGCTACTGTGATTATCCTTTGTTTTCCTATCTGAAAAAAAAAAAAAAATGGAGACAATCACACTCATTTCTCAGGTTTTTGCAAAGGTAATGAGTGTGAAAGCACAATGTCAATTACAGAGTGTGATGTAGATAATAGTTATTATAATTACTGTTGATTAATAAGATGACAATAAAGAGGCCAGAGGGAGGACTGGGAGAAAGGAGAGTGGAGATGGAGTAAAATGAGAAGTGGAAGCCAAGAAAAGAGAAAGGGGGGGAGGGAGAGAAGTTAGGAGGGGAGAAGACAGAGAGACTGTACCTTCAGCACTTCCTGAACTTTGCCAGCCACTTGGACCATGGTAGTCAGAATTGATTCACTATACAGTCTCTGTAGGGAACAGGTGGGAATCAGAAGCCAAGAAAAGGATAGTGGATTTAGGGGAGGGGGAGGAATGATGGTGTGATGGAGGGGCTCTCAGGTCTCAAACACTAAGGACCATTGGCATGAAGTTGGCATCTTTATTTTCAGTGTCCAGGGGATGGGTCTGGGTTACCTGGTCTGTGGGCATGACTCGCCCCTCCTCCTGGAAGATCTCAGCATCACACTGTCCCAGCAATCAAACAATTTGCTCGGCATCTGCTCTGTCGAGGTCCTGGGTCAGTGGGTTTGACTTCTCTGTGATTGGCAGGGCTGCCTCATACCCAGACAACTAGAGGGAAGGGGGCACAAGGATACAGACAGGAAGCCCAGGCCTCACTCATGCCTCTTGATTTGGAGGTGGGAGTGCCAGCAGGCACAAGGTTTGGGGACACACACACACGCCATCCAAGGATTTAGCCTGAACTTGGTAATCTGGGCCTAATAGGGGAAGGTCAGGAAGGAAGATGGAAAGGAGGAGAGGGAAAACAGAAACCCAGGGTGGAGGGAAGTCCAGATGAGAAATGATTCTAGGAATCAGTGAAGAAGACCAACATGGAGAAGGGGTGGGGGATCCTCACCTCCCACTTGCCAGGCTCTGGGGTCTCAATCACGTGTTGAAACCGTTTTGTGCCCATCATGGTCGCACGCTGTGGACACCCTGTCGTGCCTGCATCTTCAGCCACACAAACCCTTCTGTCATGCTAACTCTGCTTCTAGCTGGCAGGGCCTTATCTGAGCCACAGTGATGATTAACCCAGGTACCCTGGCCTCTCTGAGCACCGCCCCCTCTGAGTATCTCTCCCCACACCCTTTCCTGATCAGTTGGCCACCAGCCCTCCGGGCACCCCAGGGAAGCTCCAGGGGTCCCTCTTTGCATGCATGCAGACTGCCCAGCCTCTGCTTTGCCCCATGAAGGGGGAAACCTGAGGTTTATTACTCTTAACCTTTGGACACAATGACCTCTTCTCTGGAGGGCCTGGAGCTCAGAAGTGCAGGGTAATACCCAGTCCCAGGACAATGAGAATCCCTGAGCAGAGTGCTCTGGGACCAGGATGCAACAGGAGGCCAGAGATCAGGGTCCTCAGGGACAGCAGAGGTCAGAGCACCTGAGCCATGGCTTGATCACATGTCCAGAACACACAGTCCTCCCTGAGCGTCTTGCTCCATTTCACTTTTTCATCTCAGAAGGAAGCTAACAGAAGCTTTGGAGCCCCAGGGGAACACACGCTGAACTGAATATTACAGGAAAAAAGTGCCACAGAAATAGAAATGCTGCAACGAGAATTAGAAACCAAAGTATCTGCCCTAAATACAACATAAGCCAACATTTATTTACACTGAACAATGCACTTTTCACATACAGTATCTCACTGGGTACATTCATACTAAGGAGACCATACTGACACCCTCGTTTTGCAGATGGTAAAGCAGAGGCTCAGAGAAGTTAGGTCATTGCTGAAGATCACACAGTTGACAGAAAGGGGACTCACACCCAGGTTGTTACTCCAGATCTCATGAAATAGTTTAAGGATTTATGTTTGTTAAACGAAGTAACCAACAGACTGGTGCAAATTAATGATAATCCCTCGCTCACACAGTGTCATAAGATTTATAAAGACATTCCCCAACATTATCTCACTGGATCCTGCCAACAGCCCTATGAGGTTCTGGACGCTCTGATTTTAGGAAACCTGACACTTAGACGACCAATTTCTCCACGCCAGGCAGGAAGAAGAGCTAAAAACCAGAGGTTGCTACTCTTTAGACTTCCGCTGCTATAAACCCAGGCTGCTGTCTTAACCGCTGGACTCCAGCTCTTCCCATGCCCAGACACCTAGGTGACGCTCAATAAATATTTGTTTAATAAATTAAAGAATGAATGAGAGTGAAGAGAATCAATATCAGATTACGAATGGGGAAGAGATTTAAAAGTTGACGCAGTCTATAAGTAGGTCTGGATGGCAGATACAGTAGAAGTCTCCTGGTTTCCATTCTGCCATCCCTTTCAACACACACGCCTTCGTTTCCTACTACCTCCTTATGCTCGACATCCTTACAGTGGTTTGTGTTTCCAGTATTACACAAGGAGAAACCTCCTTGGAGATGGAGCCTACACTGAGAGAGTAGAGTTGAGAAGTGAAGATTAAGAATCAGGTCCTTGGCTGAGCTCTGGATCAAGCCTCACCTGATCCAGACACATCCCAGACCAGTCCGCTGAAAGAAGGCCAGTGCAGTCAGTTAAGTGGCTGACTCCTGGTTTGGGCTTGGGTCATGCTCTCAGGGTCGTGGGATTGAGCCCTGTGTCAGGCTTTGTGCTAAGTGCGGAGTCTGTTTAAGATTCTGTCTCCTTCTCTGACCCCTCCTTCTGTATGCACTATCTCTCTCTCTCTCTCTCTTTTTAAAAGATTTTATTTATTCACTTGACAGACAGAGATCACAAGTAGGCAGAGAGGCAGGCAGAGAGAGAGAGGGAGAAGCAGGCTCCCCGCTGAGCAGAGAGCCTGATGTGGGGCTCAATCCCAGGACCCCAGGACTATGACCTGAGCCAAAGGCAGAGGCTTTAACCCACTGAGCCACCCAGGCGCCCCTATGCTCTCTCTCTCTCTCTCTTAAATAAATAAATAAATAAATAAATCTATAAAAAAAATAAATGAGGGGAGTGCCTGGCTGACTCAGTTGGTTGGGTGTCTGACTCTTGGTTTCAGCTCAGGTCACGATCGCATGAGTCATGAGATCTGCGGTGAGGGCCTCCCTCAGAGGGAAGTCTGCTTGAGATTCTCTCTTTCCCTCTTCCTTCGCCCCTGCCCCCCCCATGAACAAATACATCCTTTTTTTTTTTTTAAGAAACTCATTTCTATTTAGACACTTAAGGACACAGTGTGGTTTTTGCTCAACATTGCATTTCCAGTACAGGGCTTCACATAGTAGGCACTCAATAAGTATTTATTGAATAAATTAGTGATTGAAGTGACTTCTTTTTTTTTTTTTTTTTTTTAACCAAGATGTGGTTTTTAGAATATTAGATCAGGTAGGATGCTTTTGATGTAATAAACATAAAATCAAACACAAACTGGTTTACAGTAGAAAGCAGAGGAGAGGAGGATTCTTTTTTTTTTTTTTAAGACTTTTTAAATTTATTTGACAGAGAGAGAGAGTACAAGCAGGGGGAGCAGCAGGCAGAGGGAGAAGCAGGCTCCACCCTAAGCAGAGAGCCCGATGCAGGACTTAATCCCAGGACCCTGGGATTACTACCTGAGCTGAAGGCAGATGCTTAACCAACTGAGCCACCCAGGTGCCCTCATCACCTAAAAGAATTTTTAAGAATTTTTATCCAGCCTTTCTTGGTGTTCTGAAGGAAGGGTTTTCAGCTTATGTAATCCACCATACTTCCAGGAATAGTTTAGGGCCTCTTGCAGGGACATGCACAGAGTACATGAGCAATGCATTTTCCTTGAATTATATAAGGACAGACTGAGTCCCCTGACTTCAGTGCCGAGTTGGAATTACATTTTCCCCAACAGTAAGTTTGAGATAGCCACCACAAGTGCTTTGATCCACAGTGAGAGAGAGAGGAATTATTCTGAGAAGACAAAAAATTATGCTTCATTGGGAGGGCTGTCTCGTGTACACTCAAACACTGACTTAGGCATGTTACTGATAGTATCTGCTTATGCTCTTGGGTGAACCCAGAGCATGAAAGAAGTGAAAATCCCCCATGAACAAGAGTGTCCCCTCTGGACAGCTAAATGGCCTTTCCTCCAAAAGTGAGCAAACAAGTCTGAGTTTAAAAACTTCAAATGTTCTCAGTATTATTAATTTCATGCTATTTATATCTAAATGTTATTGAATAATCATTATTTGGTTATTTGATCAACCTATTTCATTATTTAAATTTAATTATTATTCAGGAAAATAAAATATCCACGCCTGCTGCATTAACCAGAAATCAAGCTTGGCAATAGGATTCATACTTCAGCTTTGCTCCTAAGGAAGTGCCTGCTAAGCACTCTTTGAATTTTGCATCCATTTCCTGGTTCTGAGTTTCACTGAACAAATTCTTCCAGTCACCAACTTCACCTGCAACACACAAAAAACAACAGATCCAGATATCTGTTAGAATATTTCTTCCTGGCAGCCTGGGTGGCTCAGTGGTTCAGGGCCTCTGGCTTTGGCTCAGGTCATGATCCCAGAGTCCTGGGATGGAGCTGCATCTGGCTCTCTGCTCAGCGGGGAGCCTGCTTCCTCCTCTCTCTCTGCCTGCCCCTCTGCCCATTTGTGATCTCTGTCTGCCAAGTAAATAAATAAATCTTAAAAAAAAAAAAAAAAGAATATTTCTTCCTGATTTTTTTTGAGCTTCTTTCTTATTTTATTTATTTTTATTTTTTTATTTTATTTATTTTTTTAAAGATTTTATTTATTTATTAGACAGAGAGATCACAAGCAGCAGAGAGGCAGGCAGAGAGAGAGGAGGAAGCAGGCTCCCCGCTGAGCAGAGAGCCCGATGCGGGGCTCGATCCCAGGACTCTGAGATCATGACCTGAGCGGAAGGCAGCTGCCTAACCCACTGAGCCACCCAGGCGCCCCTATTTTATTTTTATTTTTATTTAGGTATAGTGACACACAGTGTTACATTAGTTTCAGGTGTATCACACATTGGTTCAACAACTCTCTAAGTTATGCCCTGCTCACCACATGTATAGATCCCCTCTGTCACCTGTATACAACACCATTACAACACCACTGACTGCATTCCTAATGCTTTCTTTGCCTTTTATTCTTGTGGCTTATTCATCCCATAACAGGAGAAGTGTACCTCCCACGCCCCTTCACCCCTTTTGCCCATCCCCCACCCTTATTTCCTAAAAAAAATTTTTTACCATTTTTCAGTGCAGCATTTCACTCTGAAATGTGAAAATGGACACATGAAGAAAATTGGTCTTTTTTTTTTTAAGATTTTTTTAAGTTTTTTTTTTTGTTTTGTTTTTTGTTTGTTTTTTTGACAGAGATAGAGATCACAAGTAGGCAGAGAGGCAGGCAGAGAGAGAGAGGGGGGAAGCAGGCTCCCCGCTGAGCAGAAAGTCCCATGCAGGTCTCCATCCCAGGACCCTGAGACCATGACCTGAGCTGAAGGCAGAGGCTTAACCCACTGAGCCTCCCAGGCACCCCAAGAAAATTAGTCTTAAGAATGAACGTAGACTCTTGTAAAATTAATGATATTCACTGGGGATTCCCCATCTGTGGCATGGGAGGTGATTTGCTCTTTACATCACTGAGGGGACAGTAGGCTTCAGAGAGCCCCTATTTCCCCCTCCAACACTCCCCCCATCTCGAGCTTTGAGACCCAAATTTCCACTTTTTGAGAGTCATTTTTTTTCCTCTGTAAAGTCTTTTAAATACTTTAACCCTTGAGAAGTTATCAGTTTCCAGCAGGATTTTGTGAAAACCTCAGATTATTGAAAATTTTGCAGGAAGTTATTTTGCCTGAGATTAGGATATGTTTTCCTTTTGCTCTTAAAAGTGAAGGAAGTTACTTCTTTCTTTAAAATCTTTTGGTGATTTGGGTTGAAGGTGTATTTCCTTGTTGCATAGCCATTTGAAATGTATAAAGAGGATTTGATGACAGGAGGAAATGCTTAGATATATGAAGGGATTAATGTAAAACACAAAACTATTTACAAATGTCATCCACTACATAAAAGATCACAGAGCAAGACCGGAAGAAATATGCTAAAAAAGTTAAACATGCCTCTGGTGGGAGAAACGTGGATAATTTTTAATGCTTTTTCACCTTTTCCTGTGCTTTCTGAATTTTCTACAAAGACTATTATAAAATTTTTAAATTATTACTTTATTTTAGAATTTTTCTGTTCTGAATAGTGCTTGATTAACAATGTACAGAAATGTTCTCTTTTTCTCCCTCCTTTATAGTTTATCAAACAAGGCATAAAAATCGAGAATAATGTCAGGAATCAAATCAAAGTCAGATTTATATTCAATGTTCCATTCACAGTGGGGATTTTAAATGGATCTTCATTCGATAAAGTATAGTAGAGTCAAGTAAACATACGTTCAAATCCTGATTCCACTGATCATTAGCTTTGTGACAATGGACAAATTAATATCCCTGAGTTTTGATGCCCACATTTGTAAAATTAAGGAATTAATATCTTTTTTTTTGCTATAAAATTTATACCCAGCAAAAGGTCTAACAGATGGTAGATGCCTGATAAATGACAGTTGTCATTGTGATATGTGTTGCCTCTAAGTCACCTTATACTTTCATTATATATGCAATAAAAGGACCTGGTAATCCCTTAGCTGTATTACCATGAATTTCCATAAGAAATTAGAATGCTTTAATGAAATTTAGTAAAATCTTCAAGTGACAGAGATAGCTAGTTGCTTATCCAATACTCATTATCTCCTCCCTTCTTATTAACAAAACCCTGATTTTAATTTGGTAATAATGTGCCCACCTTAAAAAAAAAAAAAAAAATCACAGTTCCCAGCCAACAGTGCTGCCAGAGGTGGCCAATGAGGTATACATGATTCTCTGTCTCTTGCTACTCCCTTTTTATTTTAATAAAACAATCCTTTAATTTAATGTAATGGCTTCTGTCTTGCCATCACAAAGTGACAAGCAGAAAGGCAGAAGGAACTGAGTACACTAAGAGATTTTAGATATTTTGGACATGCCAGTCTAGTTCTGAACTGACTGTGTCAAACTTCTTGTTGAGGGAGAGAAAAAGGAAATCCTGTCTTAACTTAAGGTCTAGTGATGTGGATTTCCTATAACATGCAGATTGACCCGTCTCCCAGAAACCAGTGTGGCTTTACCTTTGCGGAACAGAAACGGACCAACAGCACCATGCGTTTCCTGGGACTTGGTTCTCATTACTTGGAAGGTACTCTGGGCTGAGATGGTTTGAATCTGCTCCCCCGTTAAAGAGAATCCAAAGAACTCAGCAATTTGTTTTATTCCAGCAGCCAGGTTCTGAAAACAAAATTTTCAGGGATAAACTTTCTTCTATGGGAATTGTGCCATAGCAAAAACAGGCTTCTTAACCAGAATAGATTAAGCTTAGCACTCTAACTCATCTTTTTATCTCACGATCTTTAGACCTCTGGTACTTCTGTATCAATATTCAAGATAGCCTTACATCATATTCCGTATCGATTTTCCTTTGTAGTTTCTTTTTTTTTTTTTTAAGATTTTATTTATTTTTTTGACAGAGAGAGAGAGATCACAAGTAGTCAGAGAGGCAGGCAGAGCGGGTGGGGGGGAGCAGGCTCACCGCTGAGCAAAGAGCCCGTTGCGGGGCTCAATCCCAGGACCCTAAGATCATGACCTGAGCCAAAGGCAGAGGCTTAACCCACTGAGCCACCCAGGAGCCCCATCCTTTGTAGTTTCAATGTATGACTCTTTCTGAACTCTTCAGGATATAAATAATGATAGTAAGCATTAAGTAGAAGGTAAGAATCTAGGTGATATTCACTTTACTAAAAAGCACCCGTCTAGAAGAGGTGAGGAAATTAATGTAATTGTACGTGATCATTCCAATTCTCTTTTCTTTTGAATCCTATGTTTAATTCCATCAGGAAAGTCTAATTTTTAGAATCATAAAAACTAGAGGGAGTCTTGAAATGTATCTTGTCTAAATACACTTGTAAATCATGAACCCCCTCAACAGTATTGCTGACCAATGAAGATTCATGAATCTCCTAGGACAGTTTCTTAAACTGTATTCTACAGAACACTAATTTACTTTAAGATAGTTATAGATGTTTCATGAAAAAAAAAAAAAAAAAAGGAGGTTGAAGAGCTGAGGTCCACTAAGTTTGGAATCCTTTTGGTTAAAAAAAGATAACCTTTTTGTTTGCTTGCTTTTCCTATAGGATCTCCCAATCTTTACTATGCCAGCTTGCAACATAAACTTTTTTTTTTTTACAGATTGTGACCTAAGGTGGCTGGATGCTTACCAATCGCATTTTCCCTGTCTGGACTCCCAGGAGGACAGCATGTCTCAGCTCTTCTTAAACTTATTTTGGGACCATGTGAATGAGCTGTGGCCAGTTGGATATAGGCAGGAGTGATGGTGAAATTGTGTCTTAACTATTCTCACGTTTGTGCACAATTCTGGGGATATCCTCAGTGGTTCTAGATTTCACACCGCCCAGGATTTAGTACTCCTTTGGGGGCTGCAAGTTCAGAGGGTGGGCTGACGGTGACAGTGTTTTTTTGTTTTTGTTTTTTTAAGATTTTTCTAACAGTTTCCAAATCAGTTTGAACTCTAAGCAAGAATTATTAACATCTGGGCAACACTGACATTCCACAGAACACAAGTTTTAGAGACATTATTCTAGAAGGAGTCTGTTCTAGAAGGAGAACAGACTAAATTGGTATGTTCTTTCATGTTCCATAGATGCACTCTATCAACCGAAGGGACTGGTTCAGTGATACTTTCCTTTGATAAGAATGTCAGGGGAGACTGGTGTTAAGAACTCACTTCCACTAGGAGGCATCTGACACACTCCCTTCTTTAAACATACTTTCTTCACTGGACTTCCAGGACCCTGGCTTCCCCTCTGCCTCAGTAGCCCCTCCTCTTTCTCCTTTGCTGATTCTTCCGGTTTCCCAAGCTCTCTCTATGGGGAACTCCAGGGCTCAGTACTTGGTCTTCTTCTCTTTTCCATCTGTATACATACATACATGGGTATGTAATCTCACGGCTTTAATACCATCCATGTGCCAAATTTAGATGTACAGCCCAGAACTCTCTTCATTCAAGACTTTTATACCCAATTGCCTACCTGACCTCTCCATTTGGATGACTGATAAGCATCTCAGACTAAGCTAACACCAAAACCCTGATCTCTCCCACTATCCCGCTTTCACCTGCTGGCATCTCCTACTCAAATGATGACAACTCAATCCTCTCAGTTGGTCAAGCCAATAATATTGGAGTCTTATCTGATTTCTCTTTTTCTCTCCACTCTTTCTCCTGTGCAGTCTAGCAACAAATCCTATTAGCTCTTCTCCAACATATATTTAGAATTCAACCACTTATCACTGCCACTGCCCCTTCTGGCCTGAGCCACCATCTTCCTTGGCTTGGACTACTGCAGTACTCTCTTCATGGTTTCGCTACACTGTCTTTGCTTCTCTCTAGTACATTGTCATGCAGCAATCAGAATGAACCTATTAAAATTACATCAACTCCTATCAGTCTTCTGCTGGACTTCTGCAGTGGCTTCCCCTTTCACTCAGTGAAAGCCAAAGGATTTCAACGGCCTGCCACATGATTCCCATGCTTCACTCTACCTCATTCCCTTGCCTCTGTTCTCATTGGTTAATCTCCTCAGGCTCACCCTTAAGGACCCAGCCACATTCACCTCCTTCATGTCACTTAACGATGCCAGGAACACTTCTACCTCAAGACCTTCACTCCACTTGATTCTGTATGCCTGGAAAGCTCTTATTCCGGTCACCACTTGGCTCACTCCCTCTCTTCTTTAGATCTTTGCTCAAAAGATCTACCCTATTTATACTGGGATCTGTCCATCCCAATTCCCCACCACTACCTAGCATTTCCAGTTTTCCTTAATCAGCTATGCCATTTCTTTTCTCCCACATATTATAAACATTAAAAAATATTATATTTATTATTTCTCTTTCTCTCTCCCTGCCTTCTTCAGTTAGAAGGTAAGCTTCTCCAGGGCAGTGAACTTACTGATTTGCTTACTGACGTATCACAAGGACCTAGAACAATGCTAATCACTCATTCACTAAGTGCTCATGAATAACAGTTCATGAATAAACAATTTTAAAAATTAGATCATATGGAAAGATCCAATTCACGGCCAAATGCATGTTCAGTTAAATTTCAACTGAAACCTACCTATTATTTTTGTCATTCTTATTCTTAAACCTACCTATTATTTCTGCCATTTCCTGCTATCTCAGCAGGAAAATAAAGCAGCCCCTCTTAGTAATAAGTTGCTAAGCATTACTTGTTTCTGTTAAATAAAGAACCTAAGCCCCTACACATTGTATTTTTTTCCCTAGCACTGTCCCACATATCTGGAATATTCTTTCTTTAAATTGAATACAATATTCACACAGCTGGATGTTAAAAGTAAGTGCTCTATGTTTATTTTATAAGAAATTTTTCTATAGAATGTCAATAATCATAATCTCACCTCTTTCAGGTCTTCATATAATATGAACTTAACATTTTCATCATCAAGATGTTTGTTCCAATTAATGGCAAAATCAAAATAACTTCCCCAAGAAACTAAAAACACAGGAAAAAAATTCTTAAAGAATTTTAAATATATGAGGTTAAAATGAAAGATGGTTAATTTTATGCTCTAAAATATAAACTATACATATGTGTATATGCTCAAAAAAGATTTTTTTAAAGATTTTATTTATTTATTTGACAGAGAGAGATCACAAGTAGGCAGAGAGGCAGGCAGAGAGAGAGAGAGAGAGGGAAGTAGGCTCCCTGCTGAGCAGAGAGCCCAACGTGGGACTCGATCCCGGGACCCTGAGATCATGTCCTGAGCCAAAGGCAGTGGCTTAACCCACTGAGCCACCCAGGTGCCCCAAGATTTTTTTTTTAAAGATTTATTTATTTGTTTTAGGAAGAGCACATGCCAATGGGGGGGGGGGGCAGAGAGAGGGGGAGAGAGAGAGAGAAAGAGAGAGAAGCAGACTCCTCGCCGAGTACAGAGCCCCATCAAGGGGCTTCATGAGGAGCTTGATCTCATGATCCTGAGATAATGACCTGAGCCAAAATCAAGAGTCTGACATTTAACTGACTGAGCCACCCAGACACCACTCAAACATGATGTTTGTTATTACAAATCTCTCCTCCAAAAGAATTGCATAAACCATTCCTTTCTTGAGATTTCTAATCATTTTATTATTTTCATCAATAATAACACAACTAAGCAAGTTGCAAAAGTGGTTTGATTAAAAACTGTCAGATATTCATGGTTAGGTAAATAAAATAATTCAGAAATAGTGAATGATACATGGAAACTGACAGTGCCAGAAAGAAAGAAATGATGAGACAGATGTTGTCTAGATCAGCATTGCCCAAAAGGAATTTAATGCAAACCACATCTGTAATTTTATTTTATTTCTGAAGATGTATTTATTAGAAAGAGAGTGCACAAGTGGGACGGGCAGAGGGATAGGGAGAGAAAATCTGAAGCAGACTCTGTGGGGCTCGATCTCATGACCTTGAGATCAGGACCTTAGCCAAATCCAAGAGTCCAATGCTTTACTGACTGTGCCACCCAGGCACCCCAACATCTGTAATTTAAAAAAAAAATTAAGAAAAGCAAAAAGCGGGGTGCCTGGGAGGCTCAGTCGTTGGAGTGACCAACTCTTGATTTTGGCTCAGGTCACGATCTCGGAGTTGTGAGACCCAGCACCCCCAGCCCTGGAGTCCACTTCAGATTCTCTCTCCCTACCTCCTACTCCTCCCACTCGTGTGCTCTCTCTATATATAATAAATAAATACATCTTAAAAAAAATAGAAAAGACACAGTGAAATTAATTTTCATATTTTGTTTAACCAAATATATCCCAAATATTATCATTTCCAAATGTAATTGATATAAAGAGTTATCAAGGAAACACCACACTTCGTTTTGTATATTCTAAGGCTTCCAAAAACCAGTGGGTATTTTATACTTAGAGAGTATCTCAATTTGAACGAGAATTCTCAATTTGAATTAAAAATACTTGATAAATTTTCAGACTTTTTAAAACTTCGGTTGAAAAAATAGATTCATACACTCAAGGTGTACCAAACTTATTTAAAAGTTTCCAATAAGTAAATTGAGTGTCTGTTTTTAGGTTTAAATTGAAGCTCATTCAAATTAAATAAAAGTTAAAATGTAATTCTTAGATTGTACTTGTCACATTTCAAGTTCTCAGTTGTCACATGTAGCTAGTGGCTCCCATACTGGACAGTGCAGATGTGGACACTGATGAGCTGTGCTGCTTGTTAACCGTGTGACTTTGAGCAACTCCCTAAACCCCTTTGTACCTCACTTTCCTCATCTGTAAATTGGGGTTGTTAGGAGGTTTAAATAAATGAACACATACCAAATGCTTAAAACAGCACCTGATTCACAGTACCCACTCAACAAATTTTAGCCATTATTGCTATATCATTAATAATAGCAATATTCTCATAATTATTCTCATTTTCATCATTATCATGAAGCCCTTTGAGCCAGACTGTTACTACATGTTTTCTTTGTTGTGGTAAACACGGTAAGTTTCATACTCAATATCCAATACACTTCCGTTTTTGTTGCTATCCAAACTCTGATTTCTTGGGTCTAAGCCAATTGAGAGGCTTTGGGTTCCTGTTTTTCAGCTGCCCTTAGAGCTGTGGTTGGTCACAGGTCATGGTTCTGGCCAGTAAGACACAAGCAGGAGTCTGCTGGAAGGTTTCTAGCAAACCCGTTGCTGTCTTGATGAGTCCTCTTCATGAGCTGAAGGAGATGCTTGAAGGGGCACTAGCCCACTTGAGAGTATGTTGCAAAAGGTGCAAGGGAGAGGCCGTGGGAATGTCAGAGGTGTTGGCCCAACATCACTGGGCAGCTGAAGCTGTTGCCTACCCTTATTGTTTAGTGAGAAAAATAAAACCCAGTATGTTTAGGCCACTGTGGGTCAGGTTTTCTATTCTTCCAAATGCACTATTGATTGATACATTTTAGCCTTCAGTCTTTTTTTTTTTTTTTAAGATTTTATTTATTTGACAGAGAGAGATCACAAGTAGACAGAGAGGCAGGCAGAGAGAGAGGAAGGGAAGCAGGCTCCCTGCTGAGCAGAGAGCCCGATGCGGGACTTGATTCCAGGACCCTGAGATCATGACCTGAGCTGAAGGCAGCGGCTTAACCCACTGAGCCACCCAGGCGCCCCTAGCCTTCAGTCTTTAAAGCAATCCAATGTGATAGGTACAATTTTTAGACCTATTTTGTTGATGGGGAAATAGAAACCCAGAGAATCTAGTAAACACCTCAAGGTGATGTGGTTAGTACGTTACGGATATTGTCATCTTTCGACATCTGTCTGACACAAGAACTAGTGTTGCCGAGCAAAATGCTATCCTGTCCCACTTCCTGTGGGTCAGATGCTCTTTTCTGTACCTTAGAAGTAAGGAAACCAAAGTCTACAGCAATCAAATGTCTTGCTCAAAAGCACCCAGGCGGGCGCCTGGGTGGCTCAGTGGGTTAAGCCTCTGCCTTCGGCTCAGGTCATGATCCCAGGTCCTGGGTTCAAGCCCCACATCGGGCTTTCCGCTCGGCGGGGAGCCTGCTTCCTCCTCTCTGCCTGCCTCTCTGCCTACTTGTGATTTCTCTCTGTCAAATAAATAAATAAAATCTTTAAAAAAAAAAACAAAAACAAAAAAACAAAAGCACCCAGGCATGAGTGATTTGAACCTGGGTTTCAGTTCTAGCTCTGCTTACTGGGTAAGCAGGATGAATCACTGATCTCAGCCTCTGAAACTAATAATGCATTGTATGTTAATTAATTGAATTTAAATTTAAAAATTAATTAATTAAAACAGTTCTAGCTCTGCTACTTAATGGCTGCGTGACATTCTTATGCCTCTATTTCCATCTTTTTAAAAAAATTTTATTTATTTATTTTGACAGAGAGAGATCACAAGTAGGCAGAGAGGCAGGCTGGTGGGGGGGGAGAGCAGGCTCCCCACTGAGCAGAGAGCCCCATGTGGGGCTGATCTCAGGACCCTGAGATCATGACCTGAGCTGAAGGCAGAGGCTTTAACCCACTGAGCCACCCAGGTGCCCCCTCTATTTCCATCTTTATAAAATGGGAACAGTAATAGTTTTTATCCTTGTGGCGTCCTTAGGAGAAATGAAATCTTAAAATGTATTCTAGGGATAGCATACAGTGCCTGGCATGTAGTAATTGCTCAGTAAGTGGTAACTATTTTATTCTCTCTAGTATTAATTACTATTTATTAATTAATAATAATCAGTATTTAGTATTAGTATAATAATAAATAATTAGTAATTAATCACTAATTACTGATATATAATTAATATATAGCACATACTAATTAATTATGGTATAGTAATATATAGTAATAATATATAAATATATAGTAATTAATACATAATTATATTATATGTTATATAATATAATAATTATTATAGTAATAAGCGATGAAGCCCAATCCAGATCTCTCATTCCAAATCCTGTATGTTTCCCAGTACGTTGAGCTTCCTCCATAAGTTGAATTTAACAAGTTTGTAAGGCAGAAATTTTATTCAAGTTAAGCCCAGCACATTTTATCATTGTCAGTCAAATAATTAGGCTGAACTTACAGAGCCACAAAGATTCCCTATCCCTATGATAGATTGTTCCAGTTATGACAGCTTTCTCATCATTAAACGTCCTCTCGTTTTATCAGTGGGGCGCAGTTTCAGACTTGCTGTAACTGCCTCCTCCATCCAGTCTCAGTGAGCGGTTCCCAGACAAACTACGCTTTCTTTGGGGTACTTCCTAAGCACCTTTCGTGCACTATTTTTTCTCTCCTACACCCCAACTCCCATACTTCCTCTCTGCTTTGGGGCCAGTACTGAATGCCCCCCTTGTCCGTGCATGTGGTTGCTGGGCTGGTCACCTTCAAAAGTGGTCTTCTTGGAGTGACCTGTCAACAGCTTCCCTTCTAGGATCATCTGGCATTAATTCTGCCTTCTACTCATACTCAAAAGAACCACCAGTTAGAGAAGGCATCTTTCATCTCTGGCCACTGTACCCATGGGAGTAGTCACTGGTACCTACAAGCAGTGGGACCACTGACAAGTGATTTAACTTTTTTGATTAGTTTTCTCATCTGTGCCTTATTTATAGTTTGTTGTGGTCTTAAAAGAAATTGTGCACATACAACACCTACTTCAATACCTGGAGGTCAGTAGGTACTTCCAAAGTTGCAGCTAACAATAAGCGGAGGTAAAACATCAACATGGTCTAGCAAAGCTGATTTCCTTTCTGGCAGATGAATATCTTAAGTGAGGGTTTTTAAGATTTTTAAATTTATTATTATTATTTTTTTAAGTTTTTCTTTCTTTCTTTCTTTTTTTTTTTGTAATCTCTATCCCCAACATGGGGTTGAACTCACAACCCAAGATTAAGAGTCACATGCTCTATCCACTGAGCCAGCCAGGTGCCTCTGTCCCATGTCTGTTCTATGCCTACCCCCCCCCATAGTCAACATGTGAATTGCCCAAATTATTATTATTATTTTTAAAGATTTTTATTTATTTATTTATTTGACAGAGAGAGATCACAAGTAGGCAGAGAGGCAGGCAGAGAGAGAGAGAGAGAGAGAAGGAAGCAGGCTCCCTGCTGAACAGGGAGCCCGATGCAGGACTCGATCCCAGGACCCTGAGATCATGACCTGAGCTGAAGGCAGCGGCTTAACCCACTGAGCCACCCAGGCGCCCTGTCCAAATTATTTTTAAAAACACTAATGTATTATTGTTTGATGCACAGAACTAGTGGTGCTATAAAACTTCATTTAAAAGCAACTTTTTGGTTCCTGGATCCTCCATGATCTTTCTTCACTGTAAAACACATTTGATTTTTTGTACTTAATGGGGTCACCTGTTGAAGTAAGAATTCTTTTGCCAACAGCTATACCTTGTCCTTTCATGAACTGTCTGAAGAATTCATCCCAAGAGCCATAGCTTGGAATATCAGGGACGTCATTGTGGAAATGGAAAAAAGATACTGCCGTATCTTTAGGGTTTCGAAATATCACCAATATCTAGGGAGAGAAAATTAAGTTAATTTATTCAGGTCTATGTTTTGAACCTTGGAAAAGTGAAGGGGTGAGCAATATCGTTGTATATTTTTGTATACAACTTAATTTCGTTAACAAAAAGAGGAAGAATGACAGGAAGAAATTGAGGAAGAGGGGGTAGCAGGTGGGGAAATTTAGGGAAAGGGGAGAAAAAAGAAGAAAAAGCAGATCGATGTTGTAGTAGAGAACTTCTGCTAATGAACTTTGTAAAAAGGCGCATAGAGAAGACATCAAAAAGGAAAAAAGGAAGCTCATTAGAATAATCACAGGACATGATCTGGAAAGTTAAATCGCAAAGTAAAAGTTGCAAAATAATATTAAGGAAAATGAAAATAATGTTCAGAGTTTGGTGGGAAGATCCAAAAGAATAAGAGTGACCAAAGCATCTGTAGTTACATATACATGACATGAAGTTTGCTATTATATGTGAAATTCAGAAATAAAATTGTTTCAGACCTCAGGAAAATAATGCTCACCAGAAAGAACAGCAACAACAACAGCAAACCCTTCCGCTTGTTTTCCTAGATTGTACTCTCTTGTTAAACACTCTAAATATCTTAGTGGGATTCTGAAATCTATTCACTATAAAACAGATTTAAAATATGTTTAATACTAGGTATATATTTTATATCGTAGCTGAAAATACCTTTGCTTTGCATGAAACTATAGCTAATATAATCTGAAGAAACAACAGAAGAAATACTAAATCTCACACTTCATTTATTAAAATTCTGTAAGATAGGAACTTCATCACATAGCCCAGAAAGGCAATATCTTAGACGTTAAATACTTCAAACTGACATATGAGTAAGAATGACACTCACCTTGGCTTTATTCTTGATGATGGACCCAGGTAATTTGTCATAATGGAGGTGAGTTGCCAAAATCCTTGGCGATGGGAACTGTTTCATTCTCTTAAAAATATACACAATAAAGTGAAAGTGTGGGTGTGTCTTATGGTCAATCACTCTTAAGTGTAGTATTTGAATGGTAGTTTCAAGGACCACTATGTCCTTGTGTCTTCTTCAGTTCCTCCTCAGAATTTTTTTGTTTTGTTTTGTTTTAGAGAGAGAGAAAGGAAGAACGTGCTTGTGCACAGGGTTGGGGGAAGGGCAGAGGGAGAGAGCATCTTAAGCAGCTTCACCTCCAGCGCGGAGCCCTGTGTGTGGGGGTGGGGGAGGATTGGATGGGGGATGGGCTTGGCTCAATCTCACAACCCCGAGATCATGACCCTAACTGAAATCAAGACTCAGATGCTTAACTGACTGAGCCACCCAGGTGCTCCTCTTCTCCCAGTTTTTATTTTTTTTTGTTTTCTTACTTTGTGGAGGCAAGGAATGGAAAAAACCATAAACAAATAATTTAAATCATCCTTTTGGAAGTCCTTGTAGGATCTGGTTTATCTTTTATCTTTTTATTTTTTATTTTTTGGTCTTTTTTTGAAATGTTTACCTTTTCTCACAATCACACCAAATTCTTTTTGTTCGGGGCGCCTGGGTGGCTCAGTGGGTTAAGCCGCTGCCTTCGGCTCAGGTCATGATCCCAGGTCCTGGGTTCGAGCCCCACATAGGGCTTTCTGCTCAGCAGGGAGCCTGCTTCCTCCTCTCTCTCTGCCTGCCTCTATGCTTACTTGTGATTTCTCTCTGTCAAATAAATAAATAAAATCTTTAAAAAAAAATTCTTTTTGTTCAAGACAGCTCATAATCTGCGGTCTACTCTTGAGTTAATTTGGCTCTCTTCTATATTCAAGGTTTTTAACAGAAATATTCAAGTTTTCCCATAGCTCCTCCAAACTTTTTTTTTAATATCTAGATTTTTTTTTTTTTTAACCAAAAATATTCCAGGGGCACCTGGGTGGCTCAACCGGTTAAGCATTTGCCTTCAACTCAGGTCATGATCGCTAGGTCCTGGGATCAAACCCCAAGTTGGGCTCCCTCCTCAGCAGGGAGCCTGCTTTTTCCTCTTCCTCTTCCTCCATTCATGCTCTCCCTCTCTCTCAAATGAACAAATAAAGAATTTTTTAACATTTCCATTCAAATATCCCAACAAAACCTGAAAATGCATAGTCACTTAACTATCTGAGAAATATTTTACAAGAGAAAATCTTGTCAGTGTAAGGACTCAATAACTGATTCTTTGTGTGTACGTATCTACTTCTACTGATAATTTAAGAAATGAATTGATCTGTTTAATCTGCCAGTGGTAGGGGTTTTGTCTTAAAATCAGGCCTTTAGTATGTTATACGGGCTAAAGTTTCAAGTTTATTTCCATACTTGTAGAGGTCACTCACTGCTTGGTCACATTATTTCAGTGATAAAATGATATTTAGATATTTGTAGCCAATTGTTCTGTAAAAATTTAGTGGAGATCCCAACTCAAGCAAAACATAAAAAAAGTTCTAAAAATAAAAAAGCCAATGTAAGTCAATTATATGGGCCCAAATGTTGATTAATAGTCATAATATTTGATTTATATCATTAGTTTTGAATGCCACTTTTAGATTCATTTACAGCAATCCTCTCAGGTAGGTGTTATAACCCCCATTTTAGAGATTAACAATAGGCTTTGAGGTTTTAAGTGCTTTGTACAAAATCACACAGATGGTAATTTTCAGATTAAGTTATAGTATGCTGTTTCCACTACACTGCACGGCCAAAAATCACAAAAAGACATATGAGAAATGGTAAAGTTCCTAAAAGGATTAGAAAAATATCCAGGGAGAAAGTGAGAAATAACTGTAACAAAACTGCTATGCATATAATAAAACATTGATGAAAATGTGATATGGCCAAACTATAAGCAGCGTAAAGACTGTATGTTTATTTTATTTTATTTATTTTTTTAAGTAATCTCTATGCTGACCCACAACCCTGATATCAAGAGTTGCACACTCCACCGACTAAGATAGCCAGGTATAGGAAAATATATGTATTTTAGGAAAGTTTTCTGTAAAGTGAATAGCTGTTAAGTAAAGCTTGTCTTCTTACTGATTTCCATTTTAAGATGGAGGTGCATGGCTGGCTCAGTCAGAGCATGCAACTCTTGATCTCCAGATCGTGAGTTCAAGCCCCACTTTTGGTGTAGTTTACTTTTTTAAAAAAATGTTGGAAAACTGGGGAAATGTTAGCATAAATTGTAAAGCTGATGCTAAACACCCTCTTTAGAAAAAATGTTATGCAATGGTCTGGACAGGAGAAACCAGTGGGGCTTTTCACTGGCCCATCGTTTCTTACCTAGGAAAAAACTTCTTAAGTTTCCTGTCCACACATCCTGAGCCAGTCCTGACTGGCCACATCTGGGGGCAGTCAGCCACAAGCAGGATGGCTTACCTGACCATGGGCAGGAGCACATTTACCTCCCACTCCAGCCCCCCTTCCCCTAAGTCCCTACACATCTCATTTGCATACGATTTTCTGCGACTTTAGCCCGATCCATGGAAATGACTTTCTTCCACGTAAAATCCAACTTCTCAGCTTATATTTGTCATCATGCCAAGTGTTTCTGTCATTTTCCAGAAACCACTTTCTAAGTCCCAATCCAATAATTTATTTCTTAGTAACTGAGTTCTTCTGTCTGCTTGGTAGTTGGGAGTCTTGGTAGTAAACAGGTCTCAAAATTTTGCTGAGATTGTGGTTCCTCCTTGAATACAGCCTTCCCGTCCCAAATGCATTTCTGGTGTATCTAGGTAGGGCTGGGGATGGTCTGACTCTCACCTGTCCTGTCCAAGCGCTGAAGTCTTGAGGCAGATCCTTCCTCCCACCCTTTTCTTGCCTTCCCTAGCAGGAACCAGAGTATCCTGTCTCACACCCAAGCCCCACTTAGTTTTACTGATAAAGTGAATGATAACATGTGGTAAGGTGAATTAGAACAGGCAGGATGACCTGTTAGAACGTTTACACACACCAGTGACTTACTCTCTCAGCTACTACTTGATCTTTTTCCATTCCCCCCCCCCCACCCCCAACACACACACACCAAAGTCATCATGGAGGCAGGGACATCAAAGGTAATGTCTTATTAGGAAAAGTCTGGGGACTGCTGACATAAACTGAAGGCAGGATGATCTGAGCCTTAGAAGAACCCTCCTATGGCATTCCACCCAAGTCTCCGTCTTCAGAGACAAAGCTTTTTTTCATTTCAATTTCTTAAAAAAGATTTTGCTTTTATATTTATTTACTTACGTTTTTTTTAAATGAAGATTTTATTTCTCTGATAAAGCACAAGAGCATGTGTGAGGCGGTGGCGGGGGTGGGAAGGGTGGGGTGGGTGTCAGGGCAGGGAGAGAGACAAGCAGACTCAACGCTGCGTGCCAAGACAGACCTGGGCTCAACCTCAAGACCCTGAGATCAAATCCAAGAGTTGGATGTTTAACCAACAGAGCCACCCAGGAGCCCCTAAGATTTTATTTTTTAAGTAATCTCTATACCCAAATGGGGCTCAAACTTACAACTCTGAGATCAGAAGTCACATACTGTACCCAGGGAGCCAGACAAGCAACTCTGGTTTTAATTTTTCTTCAGGTTTCTCGGCTTGCTTTCCCTCCTATTTTTTCTTTTACAAGTAGGCTGTCTATATATATTCTTAACCTCTTACAGAGGTTAAGAAGCGCTAATTGGAAAACTTGGGTTCAAATCTTGGCCCTGCCATTTATTAGCCCCTTGACATTGGTTAAGTTTCTAACAGTTTTGCCTTTTGTCATTTGGTGATGAGGTTATTTTGCCATGAAATGAGATCATCCTTGAAAAGAGCTGGGAGTTGGGGCGCCTGGGTGGCTCAGTGGGTTAAGCCGCTGCCTTCGGCTCAGGTCATGATCCCAGGTCCTGGGTTCAAGCCCCGCATCGGGCTTTCTGCTCAGCGGGGAGCCTGCTTCCTCCTCTCTCTCTGCCTGCCTCTCTGCCTACTTGTGATTTCTCTCTGTCAAATAAATAAATAAAATCTTAAAAAAAAAAAAAAAAGAAAAGTGCTGGGAGTATATGGTGAGCACAAAATAAGTTGCCCAATTATTAGGACTGTACTTTCTGAACTCAAAACTAAAACTATACCCCAAATGGAAGAAATTTTCCGTGATAATTTACTATAAATTTAAAGACTGTTTTGTACTAACCTCGTATTTTTCTGGGTCCCCACATTCAAGAATTGGGAATTCTGGATACTCATACTTTTTCTTAGATTCAGCAAATATCAGCTCATTAATGATGTGGAGAATCCAATTTGAACCTTAAAGAAAAAATCAAAGAATCAAAGATCATTAAGGAGTCTTGATTTAGCAAAGGCATGTTACTTTCACATATATATCATAAAAATTGGAACCTACAGCCATCCTGTGGTATGAACAATCAGTTCTTCTGCATCTGAAATAAACTGGGCTGTGGGAGGAAACAGAGTTTTGCAGAAAACAGCACTTCTTACTTACATTAGTACAAAATTTATCTTATTTTGCAGATTTTTCCTTTAACAAGTGGCAATACTGCTTGAATCCATAACATGTTCCTTACAGAACACTGTTATAGAAATGATTGTTTATTGCATATCATGTATTATTTCCTCTTACACTAATGAATATTTTATATAGGACTATAGATATTTTTGATTTTATGAAAACCCAGCATCAATTAACAGGAAATTATCAAATGAAGATGGCTTCAATAAGCACTTAGAGATGAAATAAGTTAAAAAAATCAAAAGTGGATTGTGAGATTGTGTGAAATAGGAGAATTTAGATTCTTAATGTCTCCTCCCCCATTAGTGAATCACCATGTAAAGCTGGTTTGTGAAACTAAAGGATGGATGATGTTTGATCCTGAAAAATATTCTATTATGTGGAAATGGTCATAGGCATTATAGACATGGGCATGCTTTTGCCTTTAGTCAAGAATCAAGAGGAAAATGATTATTGCTCTCAGTGCTTGATAGCAAATGGACTTTCCTGTATTCATCTTTCTGGTAGCTAGCCCTACCATGCATACTTTCTACATCCATCATTCAGCAGACCTCCTCCCTCAGACACCAAGGTTTCTAAGTCTAGCAGTTCTCGTTATTGATTCCACAAGTTATGCTCTTAACCATCTTGATCATCCTTTCCACTGCTTTCTGGCTAGCTTCATGCAGAGATGAACTGCCCTCCTCCCCAACCTTTGCCTAGGACCCTGCACAACCTACTCACTATGAAAAAGTGCCCTGGTAGAAAACGATTTGTCATTTACCACACTTTGGATAAGATGCGAGCACTACGTCATCACTTCTGGCTTCAAAGGTGTCCAAGGCCTGGAAAGTTTCTGAGGTGCACATGGTGATTGGGTATGGAATCCCCTGATGAATGAAAAACAAGTGAGAAAGTGCGGTTTCTTTTGATTTTTCCAAAGCTTCGTCAATGTAGTCAATAAATTTGGACTTATTGGCCATGCTGGCTCCCTGCTGATGAACCTGTTCTGTAGTTGTCCAGGGGCAGCAATAGATTTTAATGGAGTTTTTCAGGAGGTGGAATAAAGGGCTCCTCCCATTCACATGAGAAATAAATTCTTTAATTCTCACCCCCCTCTCCTCACCTGCCTTTCCGCACGCCCACCTCTGACAAAAGACAAACCGCAGGTGCAAAGCAACCTGAGGATCAGGGAATATTACCCCAGGGGCTGATCATATCACCGTTACAGACAGTCCCTTGAAGGAAAGTAAGAATAGAATCTCTAACCAGACGACAATAGATATTAACTATCTAACAAATAGTTATTGAACTGAATCAGACATGCAATTTTTCCATCACAGGAAAACTGAGGAAATTTTGTATGTCAACAGTACGTATCTTACTAAGGCAGGTAGTAGATGTAGGAGAGCAACTTTAATTTTTTAATTTTTTTAAAGACTTTATTTATTTGAGAGAGAGAGAGAGAGAGCTTGAGCAGGAAGGAGAGGGAGAAGCAGGCTCTCCCCTGAGTAGGGAGCCCAACAGGAGGCTCGATCCCAAGACCGTGGGATCATGACCTGAGCTGAAGGCAGACACCTAACTGACTGAGCCACCCAGGCACCTTGGAGAGCAACTTTTAATCTCCATTTTACAGAGGGGAAAAGAACTGACCCAGAGACAGTTCCTAGATAGATAGGTTTCTGGGTTTCATTATATTTGTAATAATATATTTTTAAAATGTTTATAAAAAGGTAAAATTGGAATATCTGACTGTCTTACCATTTTTGTATTTCCATACAGTACTTCCCTTGAAGGTGTTATTACTTACATAACAATGGCGTGCTATTCACTGTAGGTGGGAAGCTGCTGTGTTTCAGACTCTCCCTCCCAAAAAAAGAAAATGAGTAAGACTGGACTCCCTGCCAAGCTGCTTAGTGGGATTGTCCCTTACATTATAGTCTTTGTTTTCCTGGGGAGGGTGGAATTTAAGGCATTAATTCAAAGGCAGCTGTTGTCCTTCACTTGCTTCTTAGTGAGTAAAATGATAAAAAAGACAATATGCCTGGATCCTGTTTTGACACTAATGCCTATAATTATAGGAGGATTTGGGAGGCTGTTTGGAATTGGTAATGTGAGCTTTGATTCTTCTTAGTCTCCCTGGGCTCAGGGCAAGCTGTCAGTCTTTCAGTTCTACCTATTTATTTTTTTCTTAAGATTTTATTTTTTATTTTTATTTTTTTATTTTTTATTTTTTTAGATTTTTAGTTATTTATTTGACAGAGAGAGATCACAAGCAGATGGAGAGGCAGGCAGAGAGAGAGAGTAGAGGGAAGCAGGATCTCTGCCGAGCAGAGAACCCGATGCGGGACTCGATCCCAGGACCCTGAGATCATGACCTGAGCCGAAGGCAGCGGCTTAACCCACTGAGCCACCCAGGTGCCCTTTTTTATTTTTTTTTTAAGATTTTATTTTTTTAAAGTATTTTCTATATCCAATGTGGGGCTCCAACTCACAACTTTGAGATCGAGAGTTGAGTACTCCACCAACTGAGCCAGTCAGGTGCCCCCTCCTTGACTCTTAATTGTCTAGATGCGTGGTGGAGGGAAACAGCAAGAATGATTGCATAATAACCTAGATTTATGATTATTTGTACTGCTGTGCTTTTGAGTGCAAGTGGGCCTCCAATTCTGTGCAGTCCCAGCTTCTGTTTAGTTCCTGGATCCACCCAAGCCCGAGGTAAGTGGTGGGGGACTGTTAGAGTGCACCTGGCTTAGCTCATGCTCCTGGTGGCATCAACAAAGGAGGTTTCTTTAAAGCTCTTTTCCTTGAGATTAAAGACATTGTTCCCTCTTAATTTTTTTTTTCTTTTCACTTTTTTTCCTAGGCTATGGACTTATATCAGAGAGAGAGAGCGAGAGAGGAGAATTCTGGAGAGAAAGAGAGAGAGGGAGAGAGAAGTTGAGAGGATGAGAGAGAGAGAGAGAGAGGGAGAGTAAGAAAAAAGAAAACCAAAACAAAACTGGTGACCAAAAATGTCTAGGTTGATTGAACTATATAGTCTGATTAGTAAAGCAGGAAAGCAAGGATCAAGAAGCATAAGGCTCTTGGAAAGAAACTGAGGATTCTTGGAGGGGAGGTAGGTGGGAAGATGGGATAACTGGGTGATGGGCATTAAGGAGGGCACTTGATGGAATGAACACTGGGTGTGATATGTAACCGATAATCACTGAAAATAAAAAAGAAGCATATGGCTCTGTGTGCCAGTTGGCCCAAGGCTGATTTTTAGGGGAAGGTAAATCGACTGCTCCTCTGCCATCCCCCTCTTTATGTAGTTCAGTGCCTCTTCAGGATTAAGTTGTGCTTTCCCCCTCTTCTTTAGCAAGAGAAGTGCTACTTCCTAGTGTAGTACAGGATTGAAATTTACTTTGGAATCCCACATATAGGGGGAGGGTGTAACCTCTTGGTATTTTGGGAGTTTTTAAAAACTGGCTTCCCTCTTCAGAAGTTGAACACCAGCAAGATAGAGGTGGATGCTGGAAACGTTCAGGGTCCAGGGCAGTTTAACTGGTGATACTTTGTCATCCTAGACTGGGGGTGATGGAGAAGCATTCCACTCCAGCACTGGGCAGCTGGCAAGCAGGAATCTTGCCCCCACTTCCCCAGCCTCAGGGACAGTGCTGCTAGAGGCTGTAGGTCCCCACTGCTCTGTGTCCTCCAGCCATCTGAAGGGATGGCTGGGTCATCACCAACATCCTGGGCTTCTCTTCTGCAGTAGGTGTCTTCTGGCACTAGTAGAAATGGGTCATCCAATCTCTGCAAACTTTTGTCAGGTGATTAAAAGAGCTTCATTCTGAGGATCCCAGACAGGTCACTCTTTCTTTTTCCATGGGAGAATGGACAGCAAATTTCCTAGGTACTTGTTAATGATGAGATCCCTGCTGCCCCTGCTCTTATGACCACAACAGAGGACTGGAACTTTGGCTAACTTCTGTGCCTTGGACATGATGAAGCAAGGGAACTTCTTTCTGGTCGCTTGCATCCTTCTGCTAGAGTTAACAAATCAGGGTCACACTGGGAATGTACAGCCTCCCAAAGGAGACTTTGGGAGGGGTGGGTGCTGGAGACTTAGAGGAGGATGAACAGGACTTATGAACTGCGGAATTTGAGCATTTGCATTCCAGGGGTAGGGCTGTGGCAGGCTAGTTATGTCTGCCTACTGAAGTAGGTCTGTATTTCTAACAAGCTCCCAGGTGATGGCCATATTGCTGACTCTTGGAGACTATCACAACTTTGGGTTGCAGAGTGTAGAAAAATAATTGAACACAGGTTTTTCGAGTCAATGTCTTAAGTTCAAATCCAGTTTTGTCTCTTGTTAGCTCTGTGATTGTAGGCAGGGTAAAATTCTCTCTTTCTTTGTAAAATTAGACACTCACAGCACGTATTATGACATAGGGTTTTTGTGGGGATTAAATAAATTAACAGACAGCCCGCAGTCAGGATCTGCTCTCAGTAGGAAGAGCGCGATAAAAGGTAATTACGGTATGGGGGCGGGTCCAAAGCCGGGAGGGGCGGGGCTTTGCCAAACCTTGCGCACGCGCAGTCCTGTGTGCCAGCTCCTCAGGTAAGAGAGGGATGATGGCTCGAGTTAGGCGTCCTCACTGGGGCTCGACAGAGCACGAAGTGGGGCAGGAGTTTGGGGGGCCTCGCCAAAGTTCTGGGGTCATACGGAAGAAGGTTGGGTGTCACTATATCCATTCAGCGGGAAGGCGCGGGACAGGCCCGAGTGTTTCCGGGTCGCAAGGCGGGCGACCTTGTCGCCGCGGTCGGGTGGTGCGGCCTGCGCTGCCCGCTCGAGTTGGCTGCGGGCCGCGCGGGAGCGTCGGGGCAGGCGGGAGAACGCTGGGGGCCGCCGGGGGCCGCCGGGGTGTGCACCGAAGACCCGGGGGACGGGGAGCCGCTAGGGCCTGAGGATCGCGGGTAGCCAGCCTGACGCGCTCTCGGAAGCCTCGCTGGTGCCTTGGTTCTGGACCGTGGGAACCTGGAAAAAGCGCTTCAGCTGATAAAACCCAGGGATGCTGAGAGACCTTGCTCTCCAACATGTAGAGTGCGAGAGACCTTGCCGTGTGATAAATCATTTTGCCTGAGAGGCTGAGGCGCGTCGTTTTCCAGCTGTAGCGCACAGACGAGGCGTTTTCCGACGCAGCATTGCACGTTTAAGCTTGTGCACCGAGTCCGCTTCTCACCCGGTGTGATGCAAACCCCGTGACACACAGCGCTGCTTTTCTTCGAGCCCATTGGAAGACTGTTTTGTTTCGTTTAAGTATCTACGTATGTATGTAAAGTAGGCTCCACGCCCGACGCGGGGCTTGATCTTAGGACCCTGAGATGAAATCCGTGGTTCCCCTGACTGGGCCACCCAGGTGCCTCGAGCACTGCCTTGTTTTAAATTTCACCTAAATTCCATGCTTCTCCAAAATCCCGTCTAATCTTATTCTTTCTCTGCCAGCTAGTAACCCAATTTTGTCGTGGACAGGTATGCCTTTGGTGGTCTTTATCAACCAGGCTTTATCAATCGTTAAAAACACCTTTCCTGGGGCGCCTGGGTGGCTCAGTGGGTTGAAGCCTCTGCCTTCGGCTCAGGTCATGATCCCAGGATCCTGGGATCGAGCCCCGCATCGGGCTCTCTGCTCTGCGGGGACCCTGCTTCCTCCTCTCTCTCTGCCTGCCTCTCTGCCTACTTGTGATCTCTGTCTGTCAAATTTAAAAAAAAAAAAAAAAAAAAAAAAAAAAATTTAAAAAATAAATAAAAAAAAAAAAAAACACCTTTCCTGAAGCTGAGGGACTTGTAATGTAAAATGTGTATATATGTATTTTTAAAAGGTAAATGCTGTAACAGTGTTATTTGTACTTTATTTTTTGAACTCTTAACCTCACCTCCCAACAAAACCCACATTTTACTAGGATTCCTTATATTGAGGACATTGCTGCAGGCACGCTTTATTTTTAACTTAAAATTTTTTTTTCACCTATTGCACATTAAAAATTACCCCAAGAGAGATCCTTGTACTGATCATGACTTACTCCCTGTCAGGTACAGCATCGTAAACAGCAAAACAGTTCTCCCCACCCACTCACCTGCCTGTTGATTATATGTAAGTCCTTTTTTAACTTCCTCGGCTTCATTTTTTTTTTTTTTAAGATAAAAATAATAAAGTTTTAATCTTTTAGTCCCCAGGGTGATCACATTATCAAAATGAAGAAAGGGACACCTGATAAAGCAATTAATAGGATAATCCTACAAAAGTAGGGTATTTAATTACCCCACTCTCAGGCATTGTGAAAAGGAGTCAAGAGGAAATGGTGTAAATGCATGGTGGTGAGCAGACAGCTGGGACTGTAGAGTATTAGAGATCTTACTGTCTCCGCACAGAGGGCAGAGAACGGTACGACAAAGAGCATACATTGGACAGTATCAAAATCCTGAGATTAGAAACGACTGATTTCTCCTGTTGTTGGGATTATAGGGAGGCAGAGTAAGAATTTGCATTTACATTTCATAGATTCAGTAAGAGTCATATGTTACTTTTTTTTTAAGCTTACTATATAGCCCTTTCCCTTGTTCAGCTTTTATATTGGAGAAGGAGAATGAAGACTCAAACCCTTTTTTGGATTAGCTTTTATTTTAGTGAAAGGAAGAGAGTCAAGATCTAAAGTCTAGTTTGCCACTTACTGGGTGATGGTGGCTAGTTTTCCTCCTGGTCTAAGGGCATCTTGTACAGAAGTCATTTGGAGTTGCTTGCAAATGCACACCTTACTGGGATGCTAACCCTAGACTTGCTGAATCACAGTCGAGGGACTGGGGAACTGCATGTTTAGGCTCAGGAATGTACATTTTTAACAAGTCTTTTGGGTGATGTAATTAGTTTCAAAATACTGTTAGAATAGCAGCTCCCCAGAACAAGTTGGTTTCTTTAACTTTATATGAAATGCTTGGGCTGTGGCACATAGTTCAAAATATGTTGTATAAATAAAACCTCCAGCTATGAACATAAACAATCACTTATAGAATAACCTTACTTTTGTAGGGTACTTTCAAAGAGTTTTCACATATGGCGCCTATTAGATCATATCTTACTTCCTAGCTTGGCTAAAAATAATGATTTACCTTGTCAATATTCTATTCTTAGGCAATTAAAAATCTTAATTCCATCAATTGTTAGTTCTTTTTACAGTGCTTTTTATCAGTTTCATCTCCTTTTTGTGCTTTTTCCATTGGTGTCTTTGGTTCATTGTGTGGGGTAGAGAATGAAAACTAGGACTTTGGGACATATCAAATACAAATAAGCATACAGTAACTTTAGGGTTTTAATCTCTAAATTATTCAGACTGTAGGAATGAATTGGAGTTGCTTTTGTGGAAAAGGTATTCACTTTGTGTATGCTCATTCAGGTTTACATGTATTTGTTATTGTTGAACTTAGGATGGCCCGCACTATGGAACCAGTGGCAAAGAAGATCTTTAAAGGAGTTTTAGTAGCTGAACTCTTGGGCGTTTTTGGAGCATATTTTTTATTTAATAAGATGAACACAAGCCAAGGTAATCCTAATTCAGTAGTTAATGTTTTCTGGGGGGGGGGTGTGCAGTTTGCTAATACATTGAGGTACTAAATAGCATTTTTAGAGAAATTGCTTCTTCAGTATATTAGGCATTTTGGGTTGCTGGAGGAGAGGGGTAGGGAATGGGGGGGTTAAATGATGGGCATTGGGGAGGGTATGTGTTGTGGTGAGTGCTGGGTGTTGTGTAAGATTGATGAATCACAGACCTGTACCTCTGAAAGAAGTAATACATTATATTAACACTAAATGTTAACCTTTTTATGGACGTAAGAAATTTGGTGTTAATTATTGTGGACTTAATGACTCTTCTCCCTAAATAATGTTACTTGTAGACTAGGGAAAATGTTTCATACTTGGATTTTACTTGTCTGGGGCACAGAGCAGGTGTCTGGTCTGGCTTAGTTTGGGAACACAGGTGGAAGAAATTCAGCCTGCTGCTTATACCTCATTGTTTCATAGACTGAGAATTAGTGGTGGAGTGGAGTTGTCAAGTAACCAGTTTCAAAAGCGATCAGAGTTCCTCCTCTGCTATCAATAACTGGGTACTTAAAACCTTTCCCATGCCACCAGCTGCCACTGAAAGTGCTGTAACACATTCTGGAGGGAAATTTTCTATTAGAGCCCTCAACTTTTAAAATGAGGAAATGCTGCTTCTCTTTCCCTAGAGCAGGTAATAGTAGTCCTGGGGGTGGTGGCCATCTTTGAAACTTGTCATTTGTCCTCTTAAGGTACTTCACTGAACACTGTGTTCTAGGATGCTCAGTCACTTGTGAAGTATAAGTGTATAAAAGAAAACATCCGAACAGTATATAAAAACAAATTCAAGTTTCTAATTCCACAGCAAGGTAAAATGGAATCCAATATGTATTCCAGTATTCCATTTTACCTTGCTATGGAATTAGAAACTAGACTCTATCCGGTTTTTGAAGTTGATCTCAAACTTCATAGTTCTGTAAGAGAGTTACACAGTAACACGGAAAACTTACTTTTCTAAATAAATTACATCATATATATAGGCCACATTTGAAAAAGTCTAAAATAACTATGAGGAGGCAACATGCAAGGCAAGTGCAAATTACACCCAGTGCAGCAGAGAGTTCCTGATTACCAGGACCTTAACACACATTTCTTATCTATAGGATTCCTGTCTCATAGACCCTAAAACTAACGCTACATTATGTGACTCCATGTTTTAGTATGATGAATTTCTAGTCATGTCTAATTTTAAGACCTTTCTTTCATCAGATTTCAGGCAAATGATGAGCAAGAAATTTCCCTTCATCTTGGAAGGTAGGTTTTTCCTTAAGAGTATAAAACAACTTTTTCAGGCACCCTTTAAATTAAGGAATTTCTTTATGACCAATTAAGGGTTCAAAGGCTTTTTTTTTTTTTTTTTGGGTGATGTCAGTTTCCAAGAAAAATTACTGTTTATCCCTATTTTAGCTCTTTTTGAGAACACATGGTGGTGGAAATTCTCTTGGAGATGAGTAGTTACCGGTGGTTGAAAACTTTGGAATGAAACATGTTTGAGGTGATGGTGACAAACCACAGCTTAAAACTTCAGTGTGACCTCTGATTTGCTAATTTCTTGGAGGAGTTTCTTTGTCCAGTTGTGGTAATTGTCCACTTTATGAATAGTTGTAAGGGTTAAACAAGATGACATTATGAAATCACTTAGCACAATAATCTGGTATAAAGTAATGCTTAATAAATAGTGCTCATTACCATACTTAGTACAGATGTTGGAGGGCTTTCCATGAAATATGTATCCTATTATCTTTTTCATTTTACCATGTAGAAATAAGGAAAAGTGGTTTGATTTCTCTCAATATAGTTTAATTTTAACACCTTTACATGATTTTATAAATGACAGCTGTATTTATTTATAGTTTATTACAAATCCATTGAACAGTCTGGAATGTATGGAGTCAGAGAGCAAGATCAAGAAAAATGGTTGAATAGCAAAAATTAGGAGTAAGTACAATTTAATTTATAATTAGAAAACTCATTTTCTTTGCTTTTTAATTTTTTGAGTGGTTTTCGGCCTCTTCTTTTTGAAATTTTTCTTTTTCTTGATGATACTTTTCACATCTCTGTTGTGTAGCCAGTCATCACGTTCAGCCTCCCATCTAAGCTGTTTCTGACCTTTGTGGGGGAAAAGAAAGATGAGCACACCACATTGTGGACTCCTGGCCCCACAGAAGAAAACAGAAACTTCTGGTCTGCCATGGCTCACAGTCATTTCCCATCTATTATGCAAATCCCTGCTTTTGTTTGTTGCTTTCCTTTGCATTTATTGTTAAAGATTACTGTTTAACAAATAAAAGACTAGGAGAAGAAAGGAACAAAATGCTCTAAAGATTTTATTTTCCCTGAACACTTTCTTTGGCAAAAGAACAGAAGCCAGTAACTTATCAATATCAGAATAAAAATGTCTATAAAGTATTTACAAAGTTACTTAGCAAATTCCTATTATATAAAAACAACCTGCCTAGATAAAAAAACTAAAGTAACTGTTTAAAGTAATTACAGTCTTTATTGCTGCAGTCTAAATACTTTTTAATCCTATATGCTCCCCAGACAGAAATGAAAAAGCCATTCCTTCCAGGTCATAAGAAACCATTTTATTCATCCTTCCTAAAACGATCCTCCAAAAAATATATCTTCAGAAGTTCTGAGTTAAGGCCATTTAAAAACCTCCATAAAAAAACTCAAGTTACTTGGGGCACCTGGGTGGCTCATTCGGTTAAGTGTCTGACTCTCGATTTCAGCTCGATTTCACCTCAAGGTTGTGGGATGGAGCCCTGCACCTGGCTCTGGGCTCAGCAGGGAGTTTGTTGGAGATTCTCTCTCCCTCTGTGCAGCTACCCCCCCCCCCCCAATCAATCAATCAATTATTCTAGTTACTTACTTGCATTATCTTTGTTGGCCATGGCATTCATGCCAATGTTATCAAACTTGGATCCCATATTTTCATCCAGTAGGTGGCCAAACTTAAATAGAGATACATTTATTAGAAAACTCAAAACTCCAGGATGAGCAACAACAGTAACAATCAAACTACTACCCTCTTCCCCGGACTAGCCGAGGGGTGGGGCTCTGAGACTCCTGTTGGGACACAGTTGGTCTGCAGTTGGCCCAGGATGGTCTGCTCAGCACAGCTGACTGCTTCCATGCTGCTATCAGAAGATGTCTTTTATCTTTTGTGAATGATTGGAAGGAACTTTTAAACCTCACCTCACCTCCCCTCCTCTCCTCTCTGCACCTGTTTTTCCTCATTTGGTTCCAGACAAAGATGACTTATAAATATATTTAGTGTTTTGCCAGAAAAAAAAAAAAAAAAAAAAAAAGAAAACTCAAAACAATATGGAATAGCTAACTTCTTAAAGCAGTATATTAGTCTTACCTCCTCAGCAGATACAAATAGGTTGGGGTCACTGAAATTTCCTTTCTTTTTTTTTCTTGGTCCTAAAAAAAAAGTGTAAGCCTAGATTATTGAACTGTAAATCCAATGATTTTGAAAAATACACATTTAAAAAAAAATTGAAATATAGTTGACACACAGTGTTACATTAGTTTCAGGCGTACAACAGTGATTCAACAATCTTTTAACATGGTTCTGTTATAAAAAGGTTGCCTTTGGGTTAAAATACAGAATTACAGGGGCGCCTGGGTGGCTCAGTGGGTTAGAGCCTCTGCCTTCGGCTCAGGTCATGATCCCAGAGTCCTGGGATCGAGCCCCACATTGGGCTCTCTGCTCAGCAGGGAGCCTGCTTCCTCCTTTCTCTCTGCCTGCCTCTCTGCCTGCTTGTGATCTCTGTCAAATAAATAAATAAAATCTTAAAAAAAAAAAAAGTACAGAATTACAGTGATCTTCTAGCACCATTAAGTAGCTGGTATTTAAAGACAAATATAATGTATTTAAGAGTTAGTATCCTAATAAAATTGTTGAGATGACAATAGTGTCTTCCTGCCTGACTTTCAGATTTGGAAACACTGCTCCAGGTTTACCCTTTTTCACAGTATCAGCCAAGACTAATTACAAAGTTGACCATGGTTGAATTTTGGAATACTTAAGGCAAACTGTAAGATCTAATTAAGTCAGAGGTTTTATTCTTTGGTCTAACTGAAGAAACTGATGGAGGGTATGTTTTTTATGTTATAAATGAAATTTTGTCTACACTTCTCAAAGTGGTTCTACGAAAGGAAAAACCACTTAACCTATAATTCTGAACGTATAAACTTTCAAAATAAACACCTATTTTTAATATTTATTAAATTTTAATTCACACATTTAAAAATCACATTATCTAAAAATACATTTACTAAGAATACTGCTTTTATCCATTTCACTTTTCTTGAAATAATATTCAAATTTTTTGCATCTACTTGGGCCATTTTTAAAAAAAACTTTAGTAGGGAGTAAAATTCATCATAAAACTCCGCTGTTTTCACATGTATAATTCAGTATGTTTTAGTAAACTTACAGTTGTTCAACTATCATCACATTGCAATTTTAAAACACTTCCATCAACTCCAAAAGATCCGTGGTGCCCAACTGCAGTCACGCACCCTCTCCCCAAGAGGGCTTTGTCTTTTCTGGCTAGTTCACGTAAGTGGGATCATATGATGTGTGGTCTTCTGTATCTGGCTTCTTTCACTTAGCATAACATTTCTGAAGCTCATCCATACTACAGTCAGTACCTCGTTCCATTTTTTTGCTGAATGATATTCCATTACCTATTCATCAGTGAATAGACACTGGGGTTGTTCCCACTTTTTGGCTATTAATAGTGCTGCTACAAACATTCATGTAAAGTCTTTGCATGGGTATCAAGCCACTTTTGATAAACAGTTTCTAGAGCCTTTCATTTAAAATTTTGTGTATATTATTAAGGAACTGCATATGATGCTATTATGGAATATTTTCTCTTGAGTTAAAACTCCCATTTGTATAGCACCCAGAAGGGTTTTTTGTTTTTATTCATCATACAGGCATATAACTGTTAATATCAACTAGTAAGCACAGTTATTGCCTTCTTAAAGTTGGCTTAAGGTTTATTCATAATGATATCCAACATTTGCAAATGTAGGGTGAACACTCTTACCGCCCCCAGTTTATCAGTGTTTGAAATTCCTTGGCCTCCTTTTGTTTTAACCAATTCTGTCAGGTATCCTTTAATCTGCATCTGAAACTACTGTCAGCTGAGATCTGACATCTTTCAGGCTATTGTCTTCTGAAATAGTGCTTTATTAGTCAAATCAAGTCACTGAAACAGCATCTTTTAATATGACAGGCTCAGGAGGACTTAAGAATAAGGCAACATTTCTCTCTGGAGATGATTTTAGGGAAAACTTTGTCTTATACTTAAGCATATGCTACGATTAAAGTGTCACCGTACATTAATCGTGGAAGACAAAATCTGAAAGATAATTTTGTAATTTATATATCAGGTAAATCATCTAATTAAGAGGATTGTCACTGTTAGTATTTCAAAGAGCTGATAAGTTTTGCAAGTTTAAGTGTCTGACGTTCAAAGCATGAAGAAAAAGCAAGTCTGAATTTATCACAGATTTCAGGAATGAAATACAACGCTTTCTACATTTTTATCAAAAAAGCTAAAACTGTCACCTGACATAACACCTTTTTCCTTTAATAGCATCTTACAAGTGTTAACATTAAAAGGCATAATATGTTATGATACTTTAAAGATGATCTAGAGATATTTAAAAGAGAGCAAGGAAGTTATGAGGAAAAAATATGAAGGTATTATGTGTGAAACAACTTTCACATATTAAAAACAGAGGAGGGCGCCTGGGTGGCTCAGTGGGTTAAGCCGCTGCCTTCGGCTCAGGTCATGATCTCAGGGTCCTGGGATCGAGGCCCGCATTGGGCTCTCTGCTCAGCAGGGAGCCTGCTTCCCTCTCTCTGCCTGCCTCTCTGTCTACTTGTGATCTCTGTCAAATAAATAAATAAAATCTTTAAAAAAAAAAAAAAAAAACAGAGGAAACTGATGTTATCCATCATAAAAGCAAAAACAAAATCATACTAACCAATTTAGAAAATTTCCCAAAATGATAACGAGTAGTAACTTTCTCAGAGGTACCACTTAGGTTTAAAAGAGATGTTTTCTTACCTTGAAATGATCCAGCAAAGTCAAAATCATTTGCCCCTTTTCTCTTGCCTCTCTTTGTCCTGGTTTTAGAGCTGACTTCATCATCAAGTTCTATTGCGCCCCCAAACAAAAACAAAACAAAAATAAAAACACTATTAAGCAATTTAAAAACAACAGAACTGCTATAAGGCAAAGATAAATGATGAATATTGTGATTAACTTTGAGAAATAACTACTTTCTAACATTAAAAAAAGGGTAACTTGGGGCGCCTGGGTGGCTCAGTGGGTTAAGCCGCTGCCTTCGGCTCAGGTCGTGATCTCAGGGTCCTGGGATCGAGCCCCGCATCGGGCTCTCTGCTCAGCAGGGAGCCTGCTTCCTCCTCTCTCTCTGCCTGCCTCTCTGCCTGCTTGTGATCTCTCTGTCAAATAAATAAATAAAATCTTAAAAAAAAAAAAAAAAAAAAGGGTAACTTAACAGCTCAACAGGTATTGTGTGGAAAGCCTATTAATGAAAATAAAAGCTCAAAACTCAACCTCTATTCAATTCCAAATAAGAGGGGGAAAAGATCCTATTTAAATTTCTAGCCAACCTGATTATTAATTTGAATATAAAGTAATGTTTAAAAAATGCTTCAACAGAAAAACTAGCTTATACTGAGGAAAAAAGGAAAATACACTTTTTTGCTTTTTATTTTAAAAATGTTTACTTGGGGAAAAAAAATGCTTACTTGGAATGCCCTCACTTTCATCATCCAACACATCCATGAATGTTCCTCCATCTGCATCAATTTCAGTGAATTCTTCATTCATACTTCCTAAAGAAACTTCATCATCATCCAAGTTGTCAAGCTCATCATCACTGCCTTCTGAATCTTCATCTTCTGTGTCTTCCTTAGCACCTTTTCTTTTCTTTTTCATGTTGCTGAAGAAAAACAACATGTAGCAGAGAACATTGTTTTCTAATGTGTTTTTGGTGATTAGCAGGGTACTAGGCTATTAACAAAGTTAGACAGCCTAGAACCTCTATGCATTATTAAAGTCTACAATGAAAATACTACCTCCATTTCCCAAGCGTATTTCAATAAATTTCTCCTACAGATCACAGAGTCCTGTATTCTACTGTCCTGAGGAAAACAATTTAGGAAATGCTAAGAAAATAGTTTTTTAAAAAATAAGACTTAAGAAAAATATTTTACCCAGCAAAATCAAGGTCATCCTTTCCGGAGGTGAAACAATTATCATCTTCAAATGTGTCTGTCAGAGAACAATATATAAACTGTCAGCAGCAAGGAATAACAAAGTTGACAGGTCTATCTGAACCAGTTAACACAGTCATTCTGCTATTTATGATGCGTAAACACCAAAATGATGTTTTATAAACCTGACTACTGCTTGTGTGTTTTATTAATCTACATAAGCCTGTGAATATACTGACCTTAATTATTATTATTATTTTTTACGGACTTCAATTAAATTCCCAGACCAAAATGGATTCCAGTTAATTTTGGCTTCTTTCTACAACTCTTTTAAGGAAAGAGGGTAAATATCAAAATGATATTTAGCAGTTGCAATTCTTTTAAGTGCTATTTTTAGTAGATACAATGTGCAAAAAAACTCAATGTAAGTTTTTCTAATTTCCGGTTTTTTGTTTCAGCCTAAATTGAGATTAAAATTTTATAGCTCTGTGGATCACAAAGATAAAACAGATAAAAGAGCATACTACTGATACCAATAGTGCAAGGAAATTAGGAACAGTAAAAATGGTTTCTCTTCTATAAGAGATTAGGCCTTAAGAATGAATATATGCCACATAAATAGAAATTTATTTTTCCCATGAACTGTCCACACACAATCCTAAATCTTTCTGGAGCAAGTGTGGGTGAATTACCATATGCCACTGAAATAATTTTTAGTTCTTCATTATCATTTGCATGGTATTCTTAGCTAAATGATTTTTTAAAACTAAGATACCCTTACCACTAACATTCCATTATTAGATTATTTTACAGATTAATAGCAATTTTACAGATTAAAGTTAAAATTAAAAACAAATTACCAATCATTTTTTCAAACTCATCATCATCCACATCTTCTATACTTTCTTCATCTGCGTTCCGTTTTTGTTTCTCTTTAACAACAGCAACTTTTTTATAATATCTGAAAAAACATGCATGTTATGTATCTTATTTTTAAGATTTTATTTATTTAGACAGACAGCGTTGTGCATCTGCACGAGGTGGAGGGGAGAGGGAATCTCCAGCGGACTCCCTGCTGAGCACGAAACCTGACACAGGGCTCAATCTTACAACTCAGAGATCATGACTCGAGCAGAAACCAAGAGTCAGACTAAGCCACCCAGGCTCCCTTATAATAATTGTATTAAATGGCCCATTTGGTATAATCAAAGCACCTATGACCAGTGACACAGACAAATGTAAGAACTGTTAATTCAGTTGGATATAAATGACTAAAATTTTTATTATAAACAAAAGTTTTGAATTAAAATAGCTACTTCTAAATGGGAAGTATAATAAATTTCAAAGATTTAGGATTTAGTGCATAAAAACACTTCATCTTAATTGAATGACAATTTACATTTAATTAAATTAAATGACAGGTTTAGTGTCAACACGAATGACCTAAGTGTTAGAAATAAGGCAAAAATGCGGCTCTAGATAACATCACAATATTTTATCAGACCCATCCTAATACTGGGGTAGAGTGAAACTTAGCATTCTGCAGATGGGATCCTACTCTCAAAATTCTTCACACAAAATATTTTTAAAAAGGCAAATAAACAGAATTAACCAAACAGATAACAGTAAGAATACTAGTAAGTTTAGGAGTTCTCTATGTAATAGCACAGTGAATTTTGCTAATTCTGCTTAGAGTCGTATTTTGGACAAATTATTCATGAGTTGCTTAACATAATGTTAGACTGACTATATTAGAAAAATAAGAAATTAAAGATTAGGTTTTATGAAGTCAAGAGTCATAAAATTTAAGCTACTTATTAAAAACACCCACAAATTTACTTGTTTAAGTTCCAGTTAGATATTTTAGGATTAGCAAGCTGAATGATTTATAAATTCCTTTTGCAAAAAAAAAGGCTGACACACTATTTTTAAAAAGATTTTATTTATTTAAGAGAGCAAGCAAGCACAAGCTGGGGGGGGTGGAGGGGCAAAGGGAGGAGAAGCAGACTCCCTACTGAGTAGGAAGCCTGATGTGGGGCTCAATCCCAGGACCCTTAAGATTAGGACCTAAGTCGAAGGTAGCCCCTTAACCAACTGAGCAAGCTACCCAGGTGCCCCAAATGACATACCTTTAGATCTTTTCAAGATTGACCTATATTATTGAAGCCATTTTATGGAATCTAAAAATTTAATCTTTTTGTCCTAAAAATTTAAATTTTAATAGTTGCCCAAGTGAAACTTCATTGAGTAGATTACCTGTAGAAAAACAGTTCATCCACTGGTATTTGGCTTTCTTCTTTTGCAAGGAACTCCTTACTATTCACTAGAAAAACAGATTAAGAAAAAATTTTTATTAAAGTAATCTTTTTTATGTTATCCAAGCTTATAAGACTACATACAGCATACCTCCAATTATAAAGTCTCAAAATTTAAGGAAAGGGGACAGAAGGGATCTTCTAGTGCAAAGGACAGCCTTTGGAAATGTCTAAGTGCAGAAGACCCAACATTTGAAACTGTTTGTTGGCTACAATGACATACATAGCCATCAGTGCATCACAGTGAATGAACATGGTTTTCGTTGTCCTCCAACCACATCCAGGACCCCAGTTTTAAGAGAGATAAAATTAAAGAGTTCTCTTAATAATCACTTTAAACTTATCGTCTCAGAGAAAGAAAGACAGTAACATCTGCCATTCTGGAACAGGAAGTAAAAGTAAACAGAATTATCCACAATTTTACTTAATACTGATGAAAATCAGGGAACAAGAACATGGAACTACAAGAATATTTTCTCTCTTCACAATGAAAATTTCTAACTCATCTTGATTAAAACTGGATTTGGCTTCTAAATTCTAATTCTATTTAAACTTTGGCTAAGTCCATTCCATCTCTGGATCTCTGTGAAGTAAATCAGTTGGAAAGTAAATGATTAATAAAGCACCAATTAATTCTAGTCTCTGAATGAAAAGGAGCTGTGATTTATTATATAAAAAAACTAGTTGTGTGTGGGCTTTCTACTGAACCCTTAAGAGACAGCTTAAGATGATCTTTAACTATAGGGCTACCTGGGTCGCTCAGCTGGTTGAGCATCCAGTTGGTTGAGCCTCAGCTCAGACTGTGATCTCAGGATTGTGGGATCAAGCCCTCTGTCAGGCTCAGTGCTCAGCAGGGAATCTGCTTGAGATCTCTCTCTTTCTCTCTGCCCCTCCCCCTGCTCACAAAACAACTCTCCCTCTCTCCAAAAAAAAAAAAAAAAAAAAAAAAAAGATAGTTTTTTATGTATATGAGATATATGGGGGGAGTCACTAAAAGCTACAAATGGTATAAAAATTGCAAAATGTTGCTAAATGGTGAAGCTGGGGATAGTTACAGGGAGTTCAATATACTCCTTCTGTATTTACTTTGGATGTTTGAAATTTTCTTTTTTTTAAAGAGCTTTCTTTTTTTTTTTTTTAAAGACTTTATTTACTTATTTGACATAGAGAGAGAGATCACAAGTAGGCAGAGAGGCAGGCAAAGAGAGGGGGAAGCAGGCTCCCCGCTGAGCAGGGCCCGATGTGGAGCTCGATCCCAGGACCCCAAGACCATGACCCAAGCTGAAGGCAGAGGCCTAACCCACTGAGCCACCCAGGCACCCCGGATGTTTGAAATGTTCTGTAATAAAGTTAAAAAAATAAAAGGCCCAGTCAGACATAGTAAACTTAAGAATACATACATATTTTGGGGAATAAAAGATGGGTAATGTCTCTGGTACTTAGGTTTATCTGGTAATATGGAGAAAAGAATAATACAATTTGTTATTGAGTTGTACTAGTCTTGTCAGCTTCAACTGTCGAGGCTTTATACTTACCAGCAAGACTACGAATATCCTTCATAAAATGTTTTCTTTTGGGCTGCATCACAACACTATCTGTGTTTTCTGAAATGTAAAAATTAAGACAGTGTAATATAAAACCTAGTTTTATGCTCATTTATTAAATATCAACAGTGAAAACCAAATAATTAAATAGAAGCATACCTTTGCCTTTATGTGGCTTTGGATTTCGGTATACAAACCGATCTAAGAATCTCATCAATGTGAAGTCCTGCAGTGGGTCCCCTGAATACTGAATATAATTTCCCTGAAAGGTGGAGAGGGGAGGAGGACTAAGAACTTAACTCAAATTATATATATGCATCCAGTAAGAAAAAAAAAGGAAAAACATCATCTACAATGCATCAAAGGCACAAATATGCCATAAATGACCCTTCAAATATCCATCTCATCCCTCTTACTTGAAGAATTAAACACAATCATACATATACATACATATTTTATGATACACTGTTGATTTTATGAATAGGTAAACTACTGTAAGTCATCTATTAACCAGGAACCAAACACTGACGTGGCCAACCCAGCAAATGGGAAAAGGGAGGGCAGTCTTTCTTCAGGAGAAAAGCCAGAATGTAATAAATAACTGTTGCCATTTTCTAATAGTCTGTATTTCCATTCACCACACAGTGGGAAGAATTACCTGCCCTACTGTATTAAAAAAGTTATTGGTCCTTTCCACCAGCAGAGAATGTTTATAATTCTATGTGGTGGATAGAAAACACTGTATGACCAACTACTAATTATCTAAAACTAGATTATTTTTTTCTTATTTCTTGACTTTAGAATATTAGACTTACTTGAAGGATAGTCTTTGCAAAAAGGGCCACAGAGGGATGAAAATGCTCAGATAGCTAAAAAACAGAGGAAAGTCAACTCTTACTATAGTTGTAAATACAAAGAATTAAAACTTAAGCCAATACATTAAAGAAGAGTGATTCTCAAAATTTTGGTCTCAGGAATGCTTTATATTTTTAAAAGTTAAGAACTTGGGGTGCCTGGGTGGCTCAGTCATTAAACGTCTGCCATCAGCTCAGGTCATGATCCCAGGGTTCTGGGATCGAGCCCCACATTGGGTGGGGGCCGCGGGGAGGGTCCCTGCTCAGCAGGAGGCCTGCTTCTCCCTCTCCCATTCCCCCTGCTTGTGTTCCTTTTCTTACTGTGTCTCTGTCAAATAAATAAAATCTTAAAAAAAAAAAAATCAAGACTTTAAGAGCTTCCAAAGTTTAAGTGGGATATATCTATTGATATTTACCTTATTAGGAATTACAACAAAAATTTTCTCTTCAGTTTTTATTTATCTAAGTAACCTCTATACCCACTGTGGGGCTTAAACTCATAACCCCCTGGGCGAGAGTCCCATGCTCTTCTAACTGAGCCAGCCAGGCATCCACAATAGGAAATTTTGAAACAATTACTTACAGTCAATTTTAAAATAACAACGAGCCTATTATATATTAACACAAATGTTTTATGAAAAATTTTTTTTCAGAACATATAAGCATTAGGAAAAGAGTAGAATAATTTCAGTTTTGTAAATCTATTTCATGTCTGGCTTAACAGAAGACAATGCATTCTCATACATGCTTCTGTATTCCCTGTTACTTTTTAGTTGGAAGTATAAAAAGACAATCTTGCTCAAACAGATACATTGTTGGGAATAGGAGGGTTAACGGATAACCTTTCACATTAACTGTGAAATTTCTTCTTTGATGCTACACTCAAACTGAAGATTAGTTGCAATATGGAATTTGAAACCACATCAATCAGCTTTTGGTACTTGCTACTCAAAATTAATCAGTCTACTATGAATAAATCTTTTTACCATGACTTTGTTTTTTGTTTTTTTTTTTTTTTTAATTTATTTGACAGACAGAAATCACAAGTAGGCAGAGAGACAGGCAAGAGAGATGAAGAGAAGCAGGCTCCTGGCCAAGCAGAGAGCCCGATGCGGGGCTCGATCCCAGGACCCTGGGATCATGACCTGAGCCGAAGGCAGCGGCTTAACCCACTGAGCCACCCAGGCGCCCCTACCATGACTTTGTAATACTGTGCATTTAGGCATTCAGAAAATACTGATTCAGTAAGTTATGCAGTTCTTCCACATGCTGGTTGCATTATCACAAAGTCACACTGTTAGTATCACCACTGATTTTATCAGAAAAGTTTTTATAGGGCACCTGGGTGGCTCAGTAGGTAAGGGGCTACCTTTGGCTCAGGTCATGATCCCAGGGTCTTGGGATCCAGCCCCGAATCGGGCTCCCTGCTTGGCGGAAAGCCTGCTTCTTCCTCTCCCTCGGCCTGCTGCTCCCCTACTTGTGTTCTCTAGCTCTCTGTCAAATAAATAAATAAAATCTTAAAAAAAAAAGAAAACATACGTTTTTATATATTGAGAGAGTGTCAAATTCAAGGTAGTGGTTACAAGATCTCAAAACGTTTACTTTGCTTAAAAGCTTGAATTTTATCATTGACAACAAATACTGTTAGCTGTTTTGCATCAAATTAAAGATTCAGTTCATTTACTTTCAAGAAAATGTCTCCCAAATACCTAAATCTGAACAACCAGTCTATCTGTCAACCACTCTTTTATGAAAAAAGCAGCTGAGTTTACAACCAACTACACAGGTACTTTTCCCAAGACACAAGACAACCTCATACTTAGGTATACAGCAGAAGTACGTTATGGATTTTTGCTGGATATGCACAAAGACTATGAAAAAGCCATGTACTCTAGAATCAAGATAATTACTAATTTTTCCTATTTCATCATTCTTATAAGATACTGGCTTTTTTTCCCCTGAAGGTACATGGCAGTGAAGAATATAATGGCTACTGTCCTTATCTGCACTAAGACACTAGCAGTTTTAGCTTTCATTTCTTTTTTTTTTTAATTTTTAAATTTTTAAAAAAGATTTTATTTATTTATTTGACAGAGATCACAAGTAGGCAGAGAGGCAGGCAGAGAGAGAGGAGGAAGCAGGCTCCCCACAGAGCAGACAGCCCGATGCGGGGCTTGATCCCAGGATCCCGGGATCATGACCTGAGCCGAAGGCAGAGGCTTTAACCCACTGAGCCACCCAGGCGCCCCTTAGCTATCATTTCTTGAATATCATCAGTTCCGCTGTCAACAGAGTGACAAAGGCAAATAATGTGCCTTGATATCACAATGAAAGTAGCTGTGACCCTGCAGAAAAAATGAAAAGGTATCAAAGACCCATGGGAGTCTGTGTGGTAAGACACTTACTTGCTTTTCCAAAGATAACACAGAAAGTTTATTGGAAATATGAGTTCCTCTAATGCATTTAAAAAGTAATTTTATTTGCAAATAATTCTATCATCACAAAACTTCTCAGGGAGATCTAATGCATAAAGCAAAATTTATTTATAGCCATGTATAACATTCTTACTTTGCATCCACATTATTTAAGGTTTGCTACATGTGAATATGTATAAATGCGTAAATTTAATGTTTATCAAATGCTACAGAAATATGGGTTATAAAGCATTATAGCTGGGTGACATTCTTCAAATTGCTTCCTTCTGCCACTTAACTAATGTCTAAATAATTAAACTGTATTGATCATATTTACAAGCAAAAATGGAAACTTCAAGGTGTTAAATCCATGAGGACAAATACAAAGTGCTAATGAATTAAAAGACAATTTAAAATTACCTTTAATTTTTAAATCATTTTTTCATTTCATGAAAAATCATCATTTCAAAATACCTTTAAATCATTACCTTTTTGAGTTCCCAAAGACTTGTATTTTCAGCTCCACAAAACAAAGGGTTTCTACTGAATGGATCGTATGTGCTTAACTGTTTGCCACCTGGGAACAAAGAAAAAATACCATTTCTTAAATGTTTTATTCCCAGCCCAAGAGTTCACTAAAACCACCACCACTAATGTTGTAACCAATAACTATAACATTATATATATACATATATAGATATAAATATATAACAATTATAATTTTGAACATTCTTAGCCAGACATCCTACCTAAACATTCCAAGCCCCAACAAGAATTAGATATGGTACCGAGGATAGTATTTGCTACTGAATAAACCAGGTAACAAAAGGTGCCCAAATCTGGGTCAATTAGGTTATAAGGGTTAAAATGGCAACGAGCCTGAAGATTAAATAGGTCTAAATTATTTTAGAACTTTAAATGCACTGAATATTTATTATTAAATTATGTCCAGGAATAATTCTCACTTGGAACAAGTTTTATGTTATCTTTGAAGAATTTTCAGAACACATTACAACAAACTGTCTACTTCACAATGCACGTGTTCATCATCCTTCTAAAGGACTATTCTCAGTTTAGTCTTCAGGGAAATTTATGGATTTTTCCCAGATGCTACCATACTTCTCTTTTATACTTCACAGGCAAACTGAAGTTTGGGGAGATAAAGTAAGTTGACCAAGAGTTCCACAGTAAGTTTGAAGAAATGGATCTGGCACATTTCTTGATCCCCAAGGTTTAGTGTGCTTTCCTTTACAGCTCAAATGAAGAGGCTGCATTTCCAAAAGGTATCTGCTTTAATTTCTAAGATTAAAATTACTTTAAACATGTAACGTGTTAATAAGTAGACAAGTAATTCACTATATTAAAAATTTACTTCTAAGTGCCTGAATACATCTGGTTATAAAAGCTCTACTTTAAAAAAAAGAATACGGAGGACTTCTAAAATGGTATAACGTTAATTTCTGTTAAGATCAAAGGGGGGCCCTGGCTGGGGGCCATCAGTAGAGCATATAAATTTTGATCTTCAGCTTGTGAGTTCAAGCCCCACACTAGGTACAGATTACTAAAAAACCCTAAATCTTAAAAATAAAAGACCAAAGGAGAATCTAATTCCTGTTTAAAAGTTCGAAAGAACAACTGAAAGATTTAAGAAACTCACCTTTCAAATTATCAAAGTGCACCCAAGAAGCAGACTCTGATTTTTTTGTTTCCATAGCACTGTCTGACACAGTTCCTTCTGTCTCAGCTTTTTCTACTGGATCTGTTTCTTTATCTGCATCGGTGAATTTTTCTGTGTCTTCATCATCTTCTATGTCAATAAAATTCTCTTCATCAGACTCCTAAAACAATGGTTTAATAAATCTGCATTAATCAACTGGAAGTCTGTATTCAGTTATATGAGGCAGTTTTGAAGACCCACTTGTTGCTATAATGGTGAAACATGAAAATTCCATCAATCAAATTTATGACACACCATCTTCTTTTTTCTAAATTAAGAGAATTGAGTTTTGAGCCACAATTCCTCAAGACTTTGGCACTTTTTTACATGAAAACATTCAGCCCTCAAATTTCTGATGTATTATATAAATAAACCAATGAAGTAGGTGCTACTATGTCCATTTCACAACTGAGGAAACAGGTTTAAGAGATTCACTGGCTCTGTAACTAACCACCTCATACAATTATAGTGTAGTACAGTTTACTATGAGTAAAGGGGTCAAGCAGCATGCCCACCTAGTAAAACTGTACACCTGGGACTAAAATTCAGGTCTGTCCAACTCCAGGACACACACATGTTCATGCTCCAGAGAACTAAGTAAGTTACTGTCATTGAAGCAAAGAAGAAAAATACCAATATATTTCAGAACCCACTCGATTTAAAAAGCAGTTTTAAGATATACCGGATGATCGTCTAGCTGACTTCTTAAACCTGGTTTTGCTTTAAGGATCTCAGACACAAGGTATAAAGCTCCACATATGAATGGTGGCATCTGTTCACAAGTAACTTGAAGTAACCTCTTCACAAAAGCCTTCACCCTGCGCAATACGATGTCAGCTTTCAGAGATTTGTAGACAAGATTAAGAAACATGGCTTGTTTAGAACACATCATCAATCCTGGATCCAACATCTTCCTGTAAAACAAAAACAAGATCAAATGTTTATTCATAAAATATCTCTACAACCAGTAGTAGAGGCAACTGCTAACCTCATCTTAGGGATAATCTTCCTGTTTATTATTAGATCAACAGACCTAAGATGTAAAATGGAAGTCAATGACCAAAACAGACAGAATGATGATCTTGGGGGAGAGTGGGAATATCACAGAAAGATGTTTTTTGGTGGTTTCTTTTCTTTTTCAGGGGTTTTCCATTCTCCAGCATAATTTTTATACAGATCTAGAACCTCATATGAAAGGCTAATCCAAAACAAAATAATGAAAACTGACCTATGAAAGCAGTGGACTGGACCAGAGTTCTTACCCTGTAGCTGGGGGACCAGAGGCTTCCACATAATTTTAATGAACACACATGTAGAGAATTGAACATAATTTTAGACATTTCCCCTTTTCCTAGTCGTTCCATCCTAGAGATGCTCCTACTGCTTTTGCCCTCTGGACATTAGGATATCCAAAATTAACACAATCCAAAATTAACACAAAATTCATGTGCAATACTACTTCTTATTCTAAGCACTTCTATTAACATTTTCCCATTAATACTAGAAACGGAAATATGTAACCCTGTGAAGCATTTCCATATGGCCCTGCAGACCCACTCTCCTCCATTTGTTAGTTCCATAACTCTGGTGATATTGACATATCATCCTATATTATTCAATATTTGATATTCAATTTTCTGTCTTCACATTTAAAATTTTCAACATATTCATCCATTTTGCAACTCATTTTTAAAACATTTGAGAATTTAGATAGGTGTGTCCCCACCATTTGACAGAGAACACATTCTTGAAATTTTTGATAAATCATATTTTTGTAAACCAAATCATGTTTCCTTTATCTTTTAAATAATATTATAGAAATTTTGTTTAAATGATTCTTAATAAAACCAAAAGAAATACTATAAGAAGGCTTAGATGTCATTTGAGGAAATCCATCTGTGAGACTTCTTGGCAAGCAATAATTTAAAGAACTTAAGCATGTACTCCTCAGATAGACTGTTGTGTTAAACACGGATTCCAAACATCGCCCAAAAAGTTTTTATGACCATCAAAAGTTATATATAAAAACAAAACAAAATAAAACAAAACAAAAACAACAACAAAACCCCAAAACTCTAAGATCCCCAAACCTCTAAATTTTCAGCTCTGGAACTCTTTCCAAACTAAAATAGCCACTACTTAAGAAAACTGTACTCTTAAAAGAGTTATGGAAAGGACTCTTATGAAAATTTTCTTTTTGGTGTACCAGTGCAATCAGCACCATGAGACATGAAATCCCAAAGCCCACAGACCTGGATTTGCTGCCTTGTCATGTCTGTCTGATTTTGTACAAATTACTGTACCTCACAGATTAGAGAAGTGTTAACAGGAATAAACTTAAGCTATTCATCTGAGTAATATTAATAACAGCAGGAGCCAACACCTGCATACACATACACATGAACTCAGTAATAAGTCCCAGTTTTGTCATTTTTTAGCTATGGAACCTTGGGAGGTTTTGTAATTGTAACAATAACCCTACAGGATAGGTGCACTCCCCTTCATTTTATAGACAAACCGGCCACAGTAAAATGGGATTAATCATGTTTACCATTTTAAAGAGGATTAAATAATTTGTCTAAAGTTACAGAGCAAACTAATGGCTAGGACTCAAATCCAGGCAAATCCGTGGCTTAAGTTCATGATATCAGTACATTATATTTGTCATAAGATATGTTATGTAAAATTATTAAAATGAATAAGAAGGAAATATAAAGCTTATTGGCATACTTAAATAGTTCCAAAGTGATGTTCAAAATATCACCCCTCAATAAGTATGTGTCAGGACAACTACAAAATTCAGTGAACAAAATCTTAATCCCAATAATTTAAAAAACTCCAAAAATGCAACTCTAACCCTAAGAGATTTTCTTGTTTGCCATATGTTTTCCTCAAAATGAATGTAAGCACCTCTAGGTGTGGGAATTTTGTTCAGTGCTATATGCAGATACCTGGAAGTGTCCAGCATATAGATGGCACCCAAAAAACTGCTGCTGAATGCATTACTAAATGGCTGTGTGAAGTTCAGGGGGGAAGAAATATAGGACTGAGGATGTGAGTGAGGGGGAAGAGAGTGAAGGAAACTTCAATTATATCTCAGTTCTCACTTTTTAGTATTTGTAATATTTAAAACATACAGCAGAATGTTGAAGTTGAAATATTAGGTGGCAGGATACAGATGCTTTTTTGGGGGAGGGTATTTTTCTGTATTTTAACAAGTTCTCAAAACAAAAAATAAAATAATGTATGTATGCTAGGGCACCTGGATGGCTCAGTGGGTTAAAGCCTCTGCCTTCGGCTCAGGTCACGATCCCAGGGTCCTGGGATTGAGCCCCACATCGGGCTCTCTGCTCAGCAAGAAGCCTGCTTCCTCCTCTCTCTGCCTACCTGTGATCTCTGTCAAATAACTAACTAACTAACTAACTAAATAAATAAATAAATATCTTTAAAAAAAAATCATGTATGTAAAACAGGTAACATAGTTTTCCAACAGGAAAACAAAGATTAATGACTTACTCAAGGTTGGTGATTAGTAAGTTGCTGAGGGGGGCCTAAAATCCAGTTTTCTAAATTTCTTGTCCCACAGAGGGGCACAATAGGTGTTGTGTATTAAATCACATTATTATTAAATCATGTTATTCCTCACAGTCACCTATTGAAGTGGTATGTACTTACCTATATAATGCTGCATAGTATCGATCTGATATCGTCTGCTGAGAATTCATTACTTGGAAAAGCAACATTAAAGCTTGTACGCTGGTATTAAAATTCACAACATGCAGCACTTTAAAGAGTGTGTCGACCTGCTCCCTCACTTTGTCATCACCAGTCTGGGCATAAGGATATGCTCTATTTACTCCTGTTAAAAGGGCACTAAGCATTTTTGATTCAATATTTTTTTTCTTGATACAAGTCCGAAAAAAACAAAAATAAAGAGTAATTAACTTATTAGCTAATTCACTTTCTTCATGGGAAAGGACCATTTGATTTAAAAAGCAAATTGCATAATACTGCGCTTTGGAGCTGATATTTGAGCGAAAGAGCAGCCTTTCTACTTCGCCACATACAACTCCTTTCATATTGGGATGCTTACAGAGCAATGTCTCTAACAGATGGGAGGCTTTTGTGGCTATTCTGTTCTGAGGATCTCCCAGTTTATTCACCACCTGCACAAGAAGAGCCTTTTCTTCCTCAGGTTTATTACAAAGAAGCTCATGAGCTACAATAAGAGCTCGAGTTTTAGTGGCTACTAATGAATCATGACTTAAAGTTTCTAAGACCTGCACAAATTCAGCCACCAGGTGTTTCAGCTGGTGTTCAAAATACCATAATATTAGTCTTCTATCTCTTGAGTCCCTGTTGCCACTGGCCAACTGTTCTAGTTTGTTGAAGGGATGTTGGCTGAAAATCCGTAGCTTCCGGCTGTCTGGCAAAAGGTCTGTAATGAGTAATTCTTTGAAAGTATCCAAAGCCATGAGGCACTGCTGTTTGCTACCCTTCTTTTTCACAAGGTTCACAAGAGTTTCTACAAATTGGAGTGTGTGAATAGCATCATCCTGAATAAGAAGAATCATGGCTGCCATCCTGTCCCCTAGTGTCCCTGATGACACAATTGTTTTCATCCAGGTAGAAGAAGCTCCCTTCTGGTTATTTGTCTTATTTTTGAATAAGTTGATTTCATGCTCATACAGTTTCTGAGCCAAGGTTTTGTACTTAGACACAACATCCTGAGGCTGGGGTTCCAAAGAATATTCATTGCTGTACTCTAGATCATACCATTTGCCTCCAGGTTTGAGTAACAATGTCTGTCTCTCAAAAAATTCAAAGATATCCTGTTGTTTATCTTTCTTAACTTTTGGGGTGACACTGGTGTTCTCATCAGAATGTTGTCCTGGCTTCTTCTTATTTTTCACCTTACCGAGTGATGTCCTTTCACTTTGTGCTGCATTTTGCTTTTTATTATCTACTTTAGATACTCTTGCTTCTTTTTTGCTGGCATTTTCTTTTTTAGCTGGTTCATCTTCTTCAACTAAGAAAGCTTTTGCATACTTGGCCAAACTAAGATTTTGGATAAATGCTTTCAGTTCACCTTGCTGAAGGTCATCGATTGCTCCTTTTTTGCCTCCATCCACCACTTCCTCATTTTCATCCAAAGTAGCCAGCATAAGGTAATCTTGCTGCATTAAAACATAAGAAAGTTAAAAATTATAAATCCAAAGTTTAGAAAAACTTCAAAATTTGAAATATCTGTATCTTTATTTTTTTTTTTTAAAGACTTTATTTGACAGAGAGAGATCACAAGTAGGCAGAGAGGCAGGCAGAGAGAGAGGGGAAGCAGGCCCCCTGCTGAGCAGAGAGCCCTGGATGAGGATGCGGATGAGGATGCCTGCCGGGCTCTATCTCAGGAACCTGAGATCATGACCTGAGCAGGAAGGCAGAGGCTTAACCCACGGAGCCACACAGGCACCACAAAATCTGCATCTTTAAAATCAATTAAATTCAATTACCACGACATTGCCTGGGCTCCCACCCAACAACCACGCAAATTCTCGATAAGTCAAAGATTCACATGTGAAAAAAAAGCTATAATAGGAGAATGCCCACCATAATTAATTTCAGAGTAAAGAAAACCTTTCCTAATGACATAAAATGCAGGCCCTTAAAGGTAAAGATGGGTAAAACTGTCATTCTCTCAGATGAAAAAACATACAAAAGTCAAAAGACAAATAATAAATTGGTAAAAAAATACTGGCAGTTGTCTCTGATGTCAGTTGACATCAGAGTAATTGGGCTTACTATTTAATGTGAAAGTTCCTACACATCAGTTAAGGAAGTAATAACTGAAAGATCTGCAAAGTATATAAACAAAAGGTTCATAAGGGAAAAGTGATTTTTTAAAAATGTGAAAAGATACTCAACTTCACGGACATTAAGAAAAATCCAAATTAAAACCATGATGCATCCATTTTCTAATCTGTCAGATAAAAAAGATAAAACTGACAGGTGGCGTTGGGGAGACAGTGGGAGGAAGAGGCACTTTCCTACGTGGCTGATGGAAACGTAAACTAGCACCTCTATGGAGGGCAGCTTGTTACCTTCAAATCAAAATACAAGACACACATCCTTTGATCGAGTAGTTCCATTTCTATCAATTTAGATTATATATATGTTCACAAATATGGGAAAAGATCTATTTTCAAGGTCATTTACTGCAGCATTAAAATAGCAAAAGACTGACAACCTAAACATCTACAACAAATGGCTGGCTAGATTAAAACAATGATTTATGGGCGCCTGGGTGGCTTAGTGGGTTAAGCCGCTGCCTTCTGCTCAGGTCATGATCCCGGTGTCCTGGGATCGAGTCCCACATCGGGCTCCTTGCTCAGCGGGGAGCCTGCTTCTCTCTATGCCTTTCCCTAACACTTCACCTGCTTGTGCACTCTCTCTCTCTCTCTCTGACAAATAAATAAATAAAATCTTTAAAAAAAAAACAACAACAATGATTTATGCAGGCATAAAACCAATGACATAACTTTATATAATGTTATAGAAGAATCTTTAAGACAGCAAGAAAAAATATACACAAAATATTAGACAGTATAGTACCTTTTGTGTAAAAAATAACATACATGTGTGTTTGTTTGGAAGATATAAAAGACACAAAAATACTTGCTTTGGCTAGTAATTGCATGGCTAGAGATAAAGTGGGAAAAACTTTTCATCAAAAGTGAAAGAACTTTTTTTTAAATGAACTTTTTTGTAGTATGTGAAATATCGCCTATTCTAAAAGTAAATACAACACAAGTACAGGGCAAACTGTGAATCTGCCCCTGTAAATTGCATTTCTCCTGCCCCTACCGCTCTCCCCACCCACAGTCTCAAAACACGTGCTAAAAAAGTAAGCTAAATTCCATCACGTACTTGCTCCAGATCGTCTAAGGTTTTGCATCGAACTCAGAGGAAGGCCTATATTTTACCTCTGACTTCATTTATTACTCTCCCCTTACCTCATTCTGTCTCAGCTACATTGACATTTTTGTTGCTCACAGATGGCTCGCTCACTCCTTTCTTTCCTACAGTTTTCTTCCTAGACATCTCAATGATGATTTCCCCGATAACCTCATTTAAAACTCTTACACCCTTCACACTAATTATCTTGTTTTCTTCTCCGTGGCACCGCTATCTTGTTTTCTTCTCCGTGGCACCGCTCAGCATCTGATACACAATATTCAAAAGTTTGACTACTGATTGTTTCCCTTACGTAAAACGTAAATTCCACGAGAGCAGAGGGCTTCTAGAGCGTAAACATGTGCGTGTACTGCGTGAGAACAGAAGTTAAGAATCCAACAACACTGGAGTTCGGAACACTGATGCCACGACGTCAGGACCCCGAAAGGTCAGTCTTCGCCGACCTGATGGAGTGCCAGTTATAAATCAGTGAAATGAGAGGGTCCTAACAAAGGCCACACCATAAAAACGTTCAATTCCAAAGGACCCTTCCCTTGTAAAAAGCAGTGGGAAAGAAGAGCTGGAAGCGCACAGCGCCCATTTCGAAGCTGGGATCTGGGTGCAGGACGCTCTGCCACGCTCCGGCTCAGGGGCTGCGGGGCCACTAGTGAAACCACCCCTCGCGCATCTGTCCCCTTGTCCGCGAGTCCGAGGCCATTACCTTGGTGCCTCCGAGCCGTAATACTTCCTCCAGAGAGAACCCATTCTCGGCGTCATCCTGATCCTCCTCGCTGTCCTCGTCCGGATCTTCTACCGCCTCCTCTCCCCGCCAGGGTCGCTTGGCGTGGAACTCCAAAGGTTTCTTGGAGGCCGCCATTACCAGCAAAGCACGCGCAGACGGCCCACAGTCTCCTTCCGCTTGGCAGGATGACGTACTGCTGGCAGGGGCGTGTCCTCCCCCGGAAATGGCTTCACCACCCCGCCCCGCCCCCGGGCAGCGTCGTGCGAGGTGCGGCATGAGCCTTCTTGCTAGGAGCGGCGGTCTGGGGCCGCTGTGCGCGGCTGCTCGGGCGGGTAAGCGTTCGCCACGCCGGAGCTCCGCTTGTGGGGGGAAGCGCCTGAGACGCCTCCCTCAGTTGGGGGCCACTTGAGGCGCTCCGAGCGGCAGCCGAGCCCAGCCTCAGACCGAGAGCGCCTGTGTGGCCGTGGGCGCTGCGCGTGCTTGCTGGCGCCTCGTAGGGCGTGCGGCGGTCGGGCCGGGAGTCGGCTTTCCGTGCTTCGGGCGAGCTTAAGAGTCCGCGCAGCAGTTTCGAAAGCGCTCAGGCTGCTTGCACTTGCAAATACTAAGATGTTTTCGTGGTCCCGTTTACTTGTTTTTCGTAGTTCTTCCCTGTCTCTGGAGGGGGAAATACTTCAGCTCCGGGAGAGAGCCGGCAGAAAACCAGGTGACACCAATGCTGCGGCACCTTATATACAAAATCAAGGCAACTGGTCCCATCACTGTAGCCGAGTACATGAAGGAGGTCTTGACCAACCCTGCCAAGGTACGGGTCGGGGAGCCGGAGGACCAGGCCGCTCCAGCGGCTTCGCGAGGTGTGAGCCAGGAGGGCTGTGCGCTGAGATGCCCGAGGGTCCTCCGCGTAAGCAGTAGTGGTTCCTTCTCCAGGGGAAGAGCCATCCCCCGAAGAGTTGGAGATAGAGAAATTAATGTCAGCGGGTTGGTTAGGCATCGATCAGGTCAGGGGCAGTGCCGTGAAGAACGGAGAATAGATCCAGAGCTGTTCAGGAGGCAGTGTAACCGATTGAATTTAGGAACTGAGGGTCAGGATGTCTTTCCTATCGAGGCTGATGGTAGATGATAGTATCATTTCTCTGGGAAGGGGAGTGCAGAAGGAGGAAGAGCAGCAGCTGCTTTAAGAGGGAGGGGAAGGACAGAATTCATTCCGAAGTAGGAATCTGAAGGGCTCATGGAACTCAGATGGAAATCTCCAGTAGGCATCTGGAAGTTGGAGTTTAGTACCCAGAAAGTTGACTGGGTTGGGATCGCATCAGCAGGCAATGGAAACATATTCTGGGTTTTCTTTTGGGGAATGGAAAGTCCAGGTCTCTACTGTTTCAGGATTAAGCCCTGCCCTTGTTCTGTGTCCTGCATTTCCTTGTCTGCTCAGCGAAGCCACTTGGTGAAAGCCTGTGGACCTTTTATTTTAGAATGTTTTACCTTTTGCTGGGTCAAAATAGGAAACCCATGGAATTCTGGGGTTTGTTTGGCCTGTTGCTGTTGGATGTGGTGTCTGGAGGTTTAATAAAGGGGGATCCTTTCATACCCCTATTCAGTGCTACCACATACCAAAAGTTCACCCAGGGAGAAACTTTAGAACAAACATCTCTGTGTTAGAGTGAAGGACCACTTATCGTTTATTCATTTATTGAGGCTCCAAAAGTGCCAGACACTGTCTCAGGCACTGGGAATACTGCGGTGGACAGTGGAGCACGGCACTTATGCTCTAGTGAGGACATGAGCTACAAACAATGAAACGGGCGTCTGGGTGGCTCTGTAGGTTGGGCATCTGCTTTTGGCCCTGGGTCACGATCCCAGAGTCCTGGAATCAAGCCCGGCATCCGGCTCCTGGCTCAGTGGGGAGCCTGCTTCTCCCTCTCCCTCTTCCCCTGCTTGTGCTCTCTCTCTCTAATAAGTAAATAAAATCTTTAAAAACAGGAAACAAGATAATTATAGATTACTGTAAGTGTTTCTGAAGGAAAGAAAAAAAGAGGTTGATGGGATTGATAGTAAGTAGTGCAATGGGAGTAGGAGTTGGGAAGGTTCTCTAGGTTGGTAAGTGGCCAGCAAAGACCAGATGGTTGAGCCAAGGTTTGAAGGATGGGGTCCAGCCAGCCTCACAAAGAACTGGGAGTGAGTTCCCAGTAGCAGAAGGGGAAGTACAAAGTTTTTGAGCTGGGAAATGTGTTGGCCCATACAGAGAAGAGCAAGGCACCAGTAAGGCTGGTGGGTGGTCACTGGGGGTGGCAGGTTAATGGTGAGGAGAATAGTATGAGAAGAGTTCGGAGAGGAGCCGGTTCATTCAAGGCTTCCATGGAATTTTGCTTTTTGTGTTAGTGTAAGGGGAAACCGTCAGGGGGTGCATTTTATGGATCTTGGTGATGACATCCAAGTGGAGACAGTAAGTGAGCATTCGGCTGCAAGAGTGTGCAGTTCTTGAGAAAGATTGGATATACATATATAAATTTTTTCATCATCTGTATATAGATGGTGTTTAAATTCAAGGACTTAGGGAGAGTCCATTTAGAGAATAGGAGGTTACCCAGGATTAAGCTTGAGGTAACTCTTGAGTTTAGAGTAGAGGCTTTTTTCCTTTTCTTTTTTTCTGTTTAAAATCAGCTTTAATTTCCATTTTATTTTAAGAAACTTTTTGACCTTTTTTCCTTAAAGATTCCATTTATTTATTTGAAGAGCGAGAGTGAGCACAAGCAGGGAGAGCAGCAGGCAGAGGGAGAGGGAGAAGCAGACTCCCTCCTGAGCAGGGAGCTGGATGTGGGCTTGATCTCAGGACCCCAGAATCCAAAGGCAGACACTTAAACCAACTGAACCACCCATGTGCCCCTTTTTAGCCTTTTTTTTTTTTTTTTTAAATTGAAGTATGGTTGATATGATGTCACAGTAGTTTCAGGTGTACAACATAGTGATATTTTTTTTTTAAGATTTTATTTATTTATTTGACAGAGAACATAAGTAGGCAGAGATGCAGGCAGAGAGAGAGGGGGAAGCAGGCTCCCCACTGAGCAGAGAGCCCGATTTGGGGCTCGATCCCAGGACCCTGGGATCATGACCTGAGCTGAAGGCAGAGGCTTTAATCCACTGAGCCACCCAGGCGCCCCCATAGTGATTTTCGACAGTTGTACCTTATGCTAAACTCATCATAACCGTAGCTGCCATTGGAGGTTCTTAACCTAGGGATCCTTGAACAGAAACCCGGGGGGCTGTGAAGTTATATGGGAATAAAAATTACACCTTTATTGGCATTAACTTTTTTCCCACCATTTTTACTGAGAAAGAATTGACATGTATTACTATATAAGTTTAAGGGATATAGCATGATGGCTTGGTTTGCATGTAACGAAGGTTGAGTTTTTTTTTAACTTTTTTTTAAAGATTTTTTTTTATTTATTTGACAAGAAAAAGAGCGAGAGAAAAAGAGCAAGCAGGGGTAGCTGCTGCGGGAGAGGGAGAAGCAGGGAGCTTAACATGGGGCTTGATCCCAGGACTCTGGGATCATCACCTGAGCCTTACCTGAGCCAAAGGCAGACTGTCTTAACCTAATAACCCGGTGAATACCACAGTGGGTCAGTTAACATCCATCTTTTCATATAGGCACAATAAAAAGAAAAAAAGGGGAGGGAATTTTCTTGTGATGAGAACTCCCAGGATTTACTTGAAATTTTCTGTGTATCATACAGCCATGTTAGCTGTAGTCATCGTGTAACGCACATCTGTACTGGTTATTATCTAACTGGAAGTTTGTACCTTTTGCCAACTTCTTCCAATTTTTCTTCCCCCTACCCTCTGCCTCTGGTAATCAAAAGTCTGACCTCTTTTTCTATGAGTTTTGTTTTTTAAAATTTATTTTTATTTTATTTTTTAAAAGATTTTATTTATTCATTTGAGAGAGAGCGTGCGAGCATGAGCAGCGGGAGGGGCAGAGGGAGAAGCGGACTCTTTCCAGAGCAGGAAGCTCAATGCAGGCAGGTTTCCAGGACCCTGGGATCATGATCTGTATTGAAGGCAGACGCTGAACCTGTTGAGCCACCCAGGGACCCCAAGGTTTTTGTTTTTTTAAGATTCTATGTCTAGGTAAATCCTGTATTATTTGTCTTTTTCTGATTTTACTTAGCATAATGCCTTAAAGGTTCATCCATGTTATCACAAATGGCAGGTTTCCTTTTTTTAATGCCTGAATAACATTCGATTGTGTGTGTGTGTATATATATACCACAGCTTTTTTTCTCATTTAAAAAAATTTTTGTAATGTAGTTGACCAACAATGTTACATTAGTTTCAGGTGTGCAACATAGTGATTTGACAATTCTGTACATTACTCACTGCTCACCACAGTAAGTGTAGTCACTGCCTAACACCATACAATGTTGTTATAATATTATTCACTGTGTTTTCTGTGCTTTTTAATGTACTTTTCATCTCTGTGACTTATTTATTTTGTAATTGGAAGTTTGTTCTTAAAGTCCCTTCACCTATTTTGCCCATCCACCCACCCATCCACTTCCCTTTTGGCAGCTACAAGTTGTTCTCTGTATTTAATAAGAGTCTGGGGTTTTGTTTGTTTCTTTGTTTTGTTTTTTCGGATACCACATGTAAGTGAAATCATACGGTATTTATTTTTTCCCATCTGACTTATTTCACTTAGCATAATACCTGTTAGGTCCATCCATGTTGTCATAAATGGTAAGTTTTTATGAGTAATATTCCACTGTGTATGTATATAAATATACATATATACCAACACTTTTTTTTTCCTTTTAATTTTATTTTTAATAAACATATATTTTTATCCCCAGGGGTACAGGTCTGCGAATCACCAGGTTTACACACTTCACAGCACTCACCATAGCACATACCCTCCCCAATATCCATAACCCCACCCCCCCTCCCAACCCCCCTCCCCCCCATCAACCCTCAGTTTGTTTTGTGAGATTAAGAGTCACTTATGGTTTGTCTCCCTCCCAATCCCATCTTGTTACATTTATTCTTCTCCTACCCCCTCAACCCCCCATGTTGCATCTCCTCTCCCTCATATCAGGGAGATTATATGATAGTTGTCTTTCTCCGATTGACTTATTTCGCTAAGCATGATACCCTCTAGTTCCATATACCAACACTTTTTGGTACCACATCTTTATCCATTTGTGTATCAATGGACACTTGGGTTGCTTCCATATCTTGGCTGTTGTAAGTAATACTGCCGTAAACAGCAAGGCAGAGGGAGAGGGAGAATCTTAAGTAGGCTCCATGTCCAGTGTGGAGCCCAGTATAGGGCTCAGTCTCATGACCCTGAGATGCATGACCTGAAATCAAGAGTTGAACACTTAACTGACTGAGCTAGCCAGGTGCCCCACCTCTGCCCGTTTATTTATTTATTTATTTTTAAAAATTTTTAATTAACTTTAATGTATTATTTGTTTGAGGGATATAGGTCTGTGAATCATCAGTCTTACACAATTTACAGCACTCACCATAGCACATACCCTACCTAGTGTCCATCGCCCAGTCACCCTATCGCTCCTACTCCCCTCCCCTCCAGCAACCCTCAGTTTGTTTCCCGAGATTAAGAGTCTCTTATGCTTTGTCTCCCTCCCCAGTCCCATGTTGTTTCGTTTTTCCCTCCCTGCCTCTCAAATTTCTCATATCAGAGAGATCATATGATAATTGTCATTCTCTGATTTACTTATTTCGCTTAGCATAATACCCTCTAGTTCCAACCACATCATTGCAAATGGCAAGATTTCCGGGATTTTTTGATGGCTGCATAGTATTCCATTGTATATGTATACCACATCTTCTTTATCCATTCATTTGTTGATGGACATCTAGGCTCTTTCCATAGTTTGGCTATTGTCGACATTTCTACTATAAACATCGGGGTGCACATGCCCCTTTGGGTCACTACATTTGTACATTGGGGGTAAATTCTCAGCAGTGTAATTGCTGGGTTGTAGGGTAGCTCTGTTTTCAACTTTTTGAGGAACCTCCATACTGTTTCCATAGGGGCTGCACCAGCTTGGATTCCCACCAATAGTGTAGGAGAGTTCCCCTTTCTCTGCATCTTTGCCAACATCTGTCTTTTCCTGACTGGTTAATTTTAGCCATTCTGACTGGTGAGAGGTGGTATCTCACTGTGGTTTTGATTTGTATTTCCCTGGTGCTAAGTGATGTTGAACACTTTTTCATGTGTCTGTTGCCCATTTGGATGTCTTCTTTGCAGAAATGTCTGTTCATGTCTTCTGCCCATTTCTTGATTGGGTTATTTGTTCTTTGGGTGTTGAGTTTGATAAGTTCTTTATAGATTTTGGATACTAGCCCTTTATCTGATATGTCAATTGCAAGTATCTTCTCCCTTTCTATCGGTTGTCTTTCAGTTTTGTTGACTGTTTCCTTTGCTATGCAAAAGCTTTTGATCTTGATGAAGTCCCAGTAGTTCATTTTTGCCCTTTCTTCTCTTGCCTTTGGAGGTGTTTCCAGGAAGAAGTTGCTGTGGCTGAGCTCAAAGAGGTTGCTTCCTGTGTTCTCCTCAAGGATTTTAATGGATTCCTGTCTCACATTGAGGTCTTTCATCCATTTTGAGTCTATCTTTGTGTGTGGCATAAGGAAATGGTTCAGTTTCATTCTTCTACATGTGGCTGTCCAATTTTCCCAACATCATTTGTTGAAGAGACTGTTTTTTTTCCATTGGACATTCTTTCCTGCTTTGTTGAAGATTAGTTGACCATAGAGTTGAAGGTCCATTTCTGGGCTCTCTATTCTGTTCCATTGATCTATGTGCCTGTTTTTGCACAAGTACCATACTGTCTTGAGGATTACAGCTTTGTCATAGAGTTTGACTGGAATTGTGATGCCACCAACTTTGGTTTTCTCTTTCAACATTCCTCTTCCTATTTGGGATCTGTTCTGGTTCCACATAAATTTTAGTACTGTTTGCTCCATTTAAAAAAAAAATTTTATTTATTTATTGGACAGAGAGTTCACAAGTAGGCAGGGAGGCAGGCTGGCAGAAGGGGAGGCAGGCTCCCTGCTGAGCAGAGAGCCCGATACGGGGCTTGATCCCAGGACCTTGAGATCATGACTTGAGCCAAAGGCAGAAACAACTTAACGACTGAGCCAACCCAGCTGCCCCTGTTTGTTCCATTTCTGTGAAAAAAAGTTGATGATGGTATTTTGATAGTCATTGCATTGAATGTGTAGATTGCTTTAGGTAGCATAGACATTTTCACAATAATTGTTCTTCCAGTCCATGAGCATGGAACGTTTTTCCATTTCTTTGTGTGTCTTCCTCAATTTCTCTCATGAGTATTCTATAGTTTTCTGAGAACAAATCCTTTGCCTCTTTGTTTAGATTTATTGCTAGGTATCTTATGATTTTGGGTACAATTGTAAATGGTATCAACTCCTTAATTTCTCTTTCTTCTATCTTGTTGGTGTATAGAAATGCAACTGATTTCTGTGCATTGATTTTGTATCCTGCCACTTTACTGAATTCTTGTATGAGTTCTAGCAGATTTGGAGTGGAATCTTTTGGGTTGTCCACATACAGTATCATATCATCTGCAAAGAATGAGAGTTTGACTTCTCCTTTGCTGATTTGGATGCCTTTAATTTCTTTTTGTTGTCTGACTGCTGAGGCTATGACTTCTAGTAGTATATTAAATAGCAGTGGTGATAGTGAACAGCCCTGCCATGGTCCTGACTTTAGGAGAAAAGCTTTCAGTTTTTCCCCATTGAGAATGATACTCGCTGTGAGTTTTTCATAGATGGCTTTTATGATATTGAGGTATGTGCCCTCTATCCCTACACTGTGAAGAGTTTTAATCAAGAAAGACTGCTGTACTTTGTCAAATGCTTTTTCTGTGCATGTATTGAGAATATTATATGGTTCTTGCTCTTTCTTTTATTAATGCATTGTATCACATTGATTTGCGGGTGTTGAACCAACCTTGCAGCCCAGGAATAAATCCCACTTGGTTGTGGTGAATAATCCTTTCAATATACTGTTGGATCCTATTGACTAGTATTTTGGTGAGAATTTTTGCATCCATGTTCATCAGGGATATTGGTCTGTAATTCTCCTTTTTGATGGGGGAGATGGGTTTTGTCTGGTTTTGGGATCATAGATCCCAAACCATCATAGTAATGCTGGACTCATAAAATGAGTTAGGAAGTTTTCTTTCCATTTCTATTTTTTGGAACAGTTTCAGAAGAATAGATATTAATTCTTTAAATGTTTGATAATAGGGCTACCTGGTTGGCTCAGTGGATTAAAGCCTCTGCCTTCAGCTCCAGTCATGATCCTGGGGTCCTGGGATCGAGCCCTGTGTTAGGCTCTCTGCTCAGCAGGGAGCCTGCTTCCTCCTCTCTCTCTCTCTGCCTGTCTCTCTGCCTATTTGTGATCTCTGTCAAATAAATAAATAAAATCTTTGAAAAATAAAAAAAAAATAGGGAAAATTTTCATAACATTGAATTTGGCAATGATTTTTAAGTATGACATCAAAAACATAAACAACACGGGGCGCCTGGGTGGCTCAGTGGGTTAAAGCCTCTGCCTTCGGCCCAGGTCGTGTTCCCAGGGTCCTGGGATCAAGCCCCGCATCGGGCTGTCTGCTCGGCAGGGGGCCTGTTTCCTCCTCTTCTCTCTCTGCCTGACTCTCCGTCTACTTGTGATATCTCTCTCTGTCAAATGAATAAATAAAATCTTTAAAAAAAAAAAAACATAAACAACAAAAAAATACACATAAATTGGACATAATCAAAATTTTAAATGTACATCAAAAGACACTATCAAAAGAGTTAAAAAAAATAAGTGTTTGATAATATTCCAATGGGAAGCTGCCTGGCCCTGGGCTCTTGTTTGTTGGGAGATTTTTGATGACTGCTTCAATCTCCTTACTGGTTATGGGTCTGTTCAGGTTTTCTATTTCTTCCTGGTTTAATTTTGTTAGTTTATAGTCTTTAGGAATGCATCCATTTCTTCCAGATTGTCAAATTTGTTGGTGTATAGTTGCTCATAATATGTTCTTATAACTGTTTGTATTTCTTTGGTATTGGTTTTGATCTCTCCTCTTTCATTCATGATTTTATTAATTTGGGTCCTTTCTCTTTTCGATACACCTGGCCAGGGGTTTATCAATCTCATTAATTCTTTTGAAGAACCAGCTCCTAGTTTCATTGATCTGTTCTACTGTTCTTTTGGTTTCTATTTCATTGATTTCTGTTCTGATCTTTATTATTTCTCTCTTCCTGCTGGTTTAGGCTTTATTTGTTGTTCTTTCTCCAGCTCCTTTAGGTATAGGGTTAGGTTGTGTATTTGAGACCTTTGTTGTTTGTTGAGAAAGGCTTGTATTGCTATATACTCTCCTCTTAGGACTGTCTTTGCTGTATCTCAAAGATTTTGAACAGTTGTATTTTTATTTTCATTTGTTTCCATGAATTTTTAAAATTCCTCCTTAATTTCCTGGTTGACCCAGTTATTCTTCAGTAGATTGCTCTTTAGCCTCCATATTTGAGTTCTTTCCAACTCTCCTCTTGTGGTTGAGTTCTAGTTTCAAAGCATTGTCATCTGAAAATATTCAGAGAATGATCCCAATCTTTTGATACCAGTTGAGACCTGATTTGTGACCCCGGGTGTGATCTATCTGGAGAATGTTCCATGTACACTAGAGAAGAATATGCATTCTGTAGCTTTGGGACAGAATGTTCTGAATATATCTGTGATGTCCATCTGGTCCAATATGTCATTTAAAGCTCTTATTTCCTTGTTGATCTTTTGCTTAGATGATCTCTCCATTTCAGTGAGGAGGTTGTTAATGTCTCCTCTGTTACTGTATTATTGTCAATGTGTTTCTTTGATTTTGTTATTAATTGGCCTAGATAATCGGCTGCCTCCATGTTAGGGGCATAAATATTTTCAATTGTTAGATCTTCTTATTGGATAGACCCTTTAAGTATGATATAGTGTCCTTCCTCATCTCTTATTATAGTCTTTGGTTTAAAATGTAATTTCTCTGATATAAGGATTGCCACCCCAGCTATCTTTTGATGTCCATTAGCATGATAAATTGTTTTCCACCCCCTCACTTTAAATCTGGAGGTGTCTTTGGGTCTGCAATGAGTCTCTTGCAGACAGCATATCAAAGGGTCTTGCTTTTTTATTTAATCTGATACCCTGTATGTTTTGATTGGGGCATTTAGCCAATTTACATTCAGGGTGACTATCAAAAGATATGAATTTAGCGCCATCATATTGCCTATAAGGTGACTGTTGCTGTATATTGTCTCCGTTCCTTTCTTGTCTGTGTTACTTTTGGGCTCTCTTTTTGTTTAGAGGACCCCTTTCAATATTTCCTGTAGGGCTGGTTTGGTGATTGCAAATACTTTTAGTTTCTGTTTGTCCTGGACGTATCTCATGGTTTTAATTTGCATTTCCTTCATTAGCTTCTAACTGAAATTTAACCTTTCTTTTATTATCAACATATCTCTTATTATCAACTTAACCACTGGCATCAGTACTTCCCATGATTTTAGCATCAGTGGAAATCAATAGTGATCATAGGTATCTCAGAATTCATTGTGCTCTTCCATACTTCAAAACTTTGTTACTTATTAGACCTCAGGCTTGGCTTTATTAATATATTCATAAGGATGCATATATGTTACTATTATACAAGTTTATTTTTTAAATATCGGATGAATATTTTTCAGTTTTTGGAGGAGGGGTAATCCTGTGGGCTTAAGTCCTGAATTTAAAACATTCTATGAAGGGATCTGTGGTCTTCATCAGGCTACCACAGTGGCTCATAATGTGCCACAAAAACACTGCTGAAATGCTCATTTGTGAAGAGAAAGAGAAAAGCTTGAGAGGAGATGCTCTATGAAGTGAAGTAGTTGTTTTTTTTTGTTGTTGTTGTTTGACTCAAGTATATTTCTGCTGCTGAGAGAGGGAAGTTAAAGCTCTTAGAGAAGGGGGTGATAACAAGATCTTGGCCCATGAGAGCTGTGTGAGGAGAGATGATGATCCAGAGCACAGGTGGTGGGACTAGGCTTGGATAAGAGTGGAAGGTAAAGTCATTTCATCCCGAGTTCTGAGGAATGAATGGGAGCAGGTGGAGGCCGGTCAGGAAGCTGAGTAAGTCCTATTTTATAACATTCTTTACTTCCTTTTTGGGCAGAAGTCCAGGTCACCTGCTGAGTAGGGTAGTGGAAGAAGGAGCTTGAGGAGTACAGGAAATTTTCTAACAAAGAATTCTTGAGTATGTCTTGAAGTTTAGACAGTAAGCTTAACCTTGGGATAGGAGAGTAAATAAGATAGTCCTCTTCTCCAAGTAACTAAGCCTCTTGGTGAGGAGTACAGACATATAAATAAATAACTACATAAAGGGAAGCACTGCTGTTAGTCTGAGGTTGGAGGACTGGAAGAGGAAGTTAGGGAAGGCGGCATTTGAGCAGATTCAATTTTATTGAGTATAAGGGTGCCAGGGAGAAATGTGTAGGGAGAAAGGAGAGTATTTGCAATGGCATGGATGTATGGATGAGCAGGGCTAATTAAAAAAGAGATATAAATATAAATTTTTACAGATATAATATAGATATAAATATTCATTTAGAAAAATGCATAAATCACAGGTGCATATAGCTTGATGAATTTTCACAAAGTGAATGCTCCCACGTAACGAGCATCTAGGTCAAGCAACAACATCACCAATAGGCAGGGCTAATTTGAAACAGATAGTGAGAATTAGGGAAAGGAGGCTGGAGGGAGGGGCAGACAGGGTCTTACTGTGTTGGGTTGTGGGAGCAGGGAGGGGAGGGAAGAGGGATGGGATGTGAGGATGGACATGGCCTGGCTTTTTCCTTTATGGTCAAGGAGGGATCATGTTTCTATCTGTTCTGGCACTTTGTAAAGTTTAAGTTACTGTGTTTATCTTGTTTGTTTAGAAGAGATTACTTTCTTACCAAATGATTATGTCATTGTATACATCATATAAGATTTTGGAGGGGTAGTTTAAAAAGCATATTTGAAAGTTAATTTGTTTTCTCTACTTTCTCTTTTTACTCAGGGATATTATGTGTACCGTGACATGCTAGGAGAAAAAGGAGATTTCATTACTTCACCGGAAATAAGTCAGATCTTTGGGGAGGTAATATTCAATGTAAACTATAAAAGAAACTAATATCACAAATATTTGGAAGCAGGTCACGTTGTACTCTTCTTTAATATAGCGTTGTACAGCTTTGTTTTTGTGATTCAGGTTTCCTTTTTTTTTAAGTTTTCATTTTTAATCATATACATGCCGCAGAAATAGAGAACAATAGAGGAAAGAGAGATCAGTGAAGAGAGAGAGAAAAGATGCAAAACACTAAGGAGTTAGTGGGGAGAGGCTCTAAAGCCCCTGCCTAAGACTGCACCATAGTCAGAGCAGAAATCCCCTGTAACAAATTGTGAACTCTTCTTAGGGATTCTAGTTCATTGATTTCTGCATAAAAACCCCTTGTTAAATTTAGATATAGGAAATAGTACCTAAAAGGAAGTAGAATCCAGGTATTTAAAAATGTTAATTATGCATAAAAAGCCATGTAATTACTGAAATCGTATGAATATGAAGAAAGGCATAACCCTATTCCATATGTTTATTCGTTATCAAAGACTAGCACCTTCCTGTAAGTGATTCTTCTTACGTGTATTATGAGATCTCTTACAGGGGGAAGTGCCTTTTAACTGTTTTCTCCTGTTACTAAGCTTTCTAAGTGGTGTCTTTTCTAATGTCTCCATGAAGCTTCTGCGTGTGCGTACATACATGTACATATTGAGTAACATACACACATAATTTGTTTGCAAACATTTTGCCTTTTGGCATAAACTATGTATTTATGTGGAATTTTATATTGGGCTATACTTTTATATTTTATAATACTTCAGTGTAGTTTTTTCCCTTGTCACAGTTGCTAGGTATATGGTTCATTAGCGAATGGATGGCCACTGGAAAAAATGCAGCTTTCCAGCTTGTGGAATTGGGCCCAGGAAGGGGTACCCTCACAGGAGATATTTTGAGGGTAGGTAATAAAAGAATGTCTTTAGATCCTCATGTACTCACCTGAATCTGTGCTTTTGACTTGTGTGCAAACTCCATTGACTTCCTTGGCTTTTAGTCCTATCTCCTTAACCGCCTCTGTTTCTCAGCTGAAGTACAACGTCAGAATAATACAATGAATCGTAACTTATTGTTGTCTGTTTGTAATTTTTAAAAAATGAGAGTGGAAGAGAATGTGAAAGGTAGAAGTCAAAACATTTAGAAGACATTGGAAGCGTGTATTTGTCTTCTAAGTAGGAAAAGAGTTTTTGAATTGTATAAAAAGCAGAAGCCATAAAGGAAAAGATAAATAGAAGGGTAATTTCAACTACGTTAAAGAATTTTTTGTTCTTTTTTTTTTTTTTTTTAAGATTTTATTTATTTGTCAGAGAGCACAAGCAGGGGGAGCAGCAGGGAGAGGGAGAAGCATACTCCCCACTGAGCACGGAGCCTGATGTGGGACTCGATCCCCAGGATCATGACCTGAGTCAAAGGCAGATGCTTAACCGACTGAGCCACCCAGGCATCCCAAATTTTTTGTTCCTTAAAGAAATTAGGAACTTCTGTTCTTCAGAGACACTGTAAAGAGAGGGATAAGCCAAGCGGCAGAGTGGGAGGAGTTATTTACAACACATAACCTACAAGGAAGTGGTAGTTAGAATACATAAAGAATTCCTTTCAGTTGTTAAGGTGGTGACAGATAACTCCATAGAAAAGTCAGACTGAAGATGTGAACAGGCCCAGCATGAAAGAGGAAATCCACAAGGCCAGGAAAAACAAAAAAATGCTCAGACTGGTTGGGGGTTGGGGAAGTGAAAGTTAAAATCACAGTGATGTACCACTGTACCCTCCAATGAGAAGATTTGGCAGTACCAAGCGTTGGTGAGGATGGGGAGATGTGGCACAGAGGGGACTCTCAGACTGTAAGACCATGATTTGGGGTAAGCACTTTGGAGTGCTTATTAGGCATCATCTGCTAACGTCTATGTTCTTCTACTGTGCGACCCAGCAGTTTTCCTGCTGGATATATGCCCTCCAGAAATGAGGGCATATATGTTCCAGGATGCATGTACAAGAAGACAGCATTGTTTAGAATAGCAGAAAAGCTGGAAACAACCCCAATGACTATCAGTGGGAAAATAGATCAATAAATTGTGATCCAGTCATACAGTGGGATGCCAAGGGTTGTGCAAATGTATGAAATCACAGCAGAATGCACGATGTTCAGATGAAACTCAGCATCTTGTTGGGTGAAAACACCAATTTAATACAAAGAATTCATATCATATGATTGTATTACATAAAATCCTGAAATAGTCAGCATTAAACAATATGTGTTTGGTGATTCAAATGTTTTCAGTAACATTTATAAAGAAAAAGCGGGATGTATAAACTCCAGATTGAGAATGGTGGTTGAGCTCTGAGGGTGAGGGAGAACGTGGGGGCTCCAACTGGAAGGGTCAGGTCACTTTCCTTTAATCAAAGATAGCTGATATTTTTCCATGGATTGTGCTTTCTTCCATTCTACCTAATATTGTCTAAAAACATTAAAAAGGAGTTATTTAGGGTGCCTGGGTGGCTCAGTTGGTTAAGCGACTATCTTCAGCTTGGGTCATGATCCTGGAATCATGGGATCGAGTCCCACATCGGGCTCCCTGCTCAGTGGGGAGTCTGCTGCTCCTTCTGACCCCCCTACTTCTCATGCTCTCTTTCTCCCTCATTCTCTCAAATAAAAAATAAATAAAAATTAAAAAAAGAAAATGTGGCACTAAATTTTTTTTTTAAAAAGGAGGAATTTGGTTTATAGTATATGATAAGTACTTGTATTTATTAAACTTTGATAGTTATACTGCTTTGGAATCCATTAGTCTTTTTTAGTTTATCTTAAGTATATCTGGCAATTCATTGTAAAAAAAAAACATATTCAGTATACATTTAAATGTCTTGGTGCTATATGATTTTTGCTTGAAATTAGGAATCAAAGGCTTTTAAACAGTTTATAACATCTGACAGATAATCCTGATTATATCTATCATATTTGTGGGGCAATAGAAAAAAACCACTGATTTATGTTTCTGGAGCTCTATTTTATATCTCTTTAAATTGGCAAAGTCATTTGAATATTTAATGAGTTTCTCAAATAATACTGTCTTGTTCCAAGTACTTTAAAAACAATCCCATAGCTCTTAAAATGTATAAAGGATACTTCCTTAGAACAAGTGTTAAGAACCTTAAAAAGCCAAAGAATTTAAAGGAATGTTAAGAAAATAGACATATTTACAGACTTGTTTTCATTTCTTGATCATAATTTCTGGAGGATTTTTCTCTTGGGAAGTTTTTCTCTTTGTAGTTTCATTTCAAAACAAAATTTGGAAAAATCTTGTCCTTACTATCAGTCTCTGCCTGCATATTTCAGATCTTAAAAGTAGGAGGCAAATCACCAATGAAAATTGAATTCAGATGAAAAATACTATTGATGTACTTTATGCTTTGACATTGAATTTTTAGCATTAAAATATTGATAAAGTATTAGTATATTCCTTTTTCCCATGTTTACAACAGTTATAAAAATGTGTGTAGCTAAGAAAAAATTAAAAATGTCTAAGAATTATGAAGTTAAACCCAAGTTTTTAGTGCCACTCAAATTTTATTTCCTGAAGATACAGTTTAAACGTCTCAAAGATGAGATTATTTCATAGACATAGCAGCTTTATAAAATTAAGGGTTATTTTCTTGTTCTTTTTAGATCCCTTAATCTGCTTATTTTTTGGATGTTAAATCTTTAATTTTCATTTACTCGTCAGTCTAATTTTTATTTTAGGAAACCAAGTCGTGTACTGTTCATCTCTTCTGTGGACAGTGTGTAATAGGTTGGTTATGATTCTCACAGACTGCTGGAGAGTGGCTTGTGTGGAGAACAGATGCCTCCAAAACCAAATTTTATTCCTGTAACATGAGCGAATTATTGAGGTGAATGGTTAGAAAACCCCAAATCTGCCCAACCCATTGTATTTTGCCCTTTACCCCTTCTTTTGTCTTTAGGTGTTCAGTCAGCTTGGATCTGTGCTGAAAAACTGTGACATTTCAATACATCTGGTAGAGGTGAGCGAAAAATTGAGTGAGATTCAAGCATTAACACTGACGGAAGAGAAGATCCCGCTAGAGCGGAGTGCTGGGTCCCCCGTATGTATGAGAGGCGTTACTAAAGCTGGGATTCCAATCTCGTGGTATCGAGATCTGCAGGATGTTCCGAAAGGTAATTCGTTCACACAACGTAATGCAGTCATTTTGATGGCGTCCCGTCCCAGCAGTGATGGTGAGCAGAGCCACAGCGGGCGCGCTAGTAGACGGAGTTAGTGCTGCCAGGTCCCTGACTCATAGGCAAGAGTGAGTCCTTTTCTCGAAAAGAGCACTGTATTAGAAAACAACATGGCTCGCAATAGGAGCAGTGAATGTCCTGTGGTTTTGCAAAAATGACAGTGTCATCTCTGTTGTACCTTTTAGTTTTTCCTGACCCATAGGATAGTACTGATGGGGGTGGGAATGCGGGGCCCTGACGGACGCAGCGCTCGGTGGGTTTAGTTTAACTGTCTTCATCTTTTGAACGTTCTTGCTGGCCTTTTCGTGGGGAGGGAAAATCCCTGCACCGGGCGGTTGAGGCCCTGCTCACACCTGCAGGGGCGCTCTGGTCTCGGGGAAGCCATCTCAGCAGGCCTCCGCTCAGCTGTCTCCGATGATGTTAGCAAGTTCAAAGCCTCTTAGCTAACAAGTTTGAGTCCTGATTTCTTTCATGCCTGGTGAGGGATAAAAGATTTTTTTTTTTTTTAAGATTTTATTTATTTATTTGTCAGAGAGAGAGGAGCGAGAGTGAGCACAGGCAGACAGAGTGGCAGGCAGAGGCAGAGGGAGAAGCAGGCTCCCTGCCAAGCAAGGAGCCCGATGTGGGACTCGATCCCAGGATACCGGGATCATGACCCGAGCTGAAGGCAGCTGCTTAACCAACTGAGCCACCCAGGCGTCCCGAGGGATAAAAGATTTAACTGATTATTGAGATATTCTGGTTGTCTGATCCTGCTGTGTGGAAAATGAGAACAGTCATGTTCTGTCTGTTCTGCAGAGTAGGTGAAGACGTGAGGGGATGATTCTCCGTAGACATGGCTGTGGGAGCCCCCTGGGTTCCCACGCAAAATACTAGCATTTTCTTTTCTTTTTTTTTTTTTTTTTTTGAGTGTTCGAAAAGAAAGATTTAAGTATTGCCTTAACAATGCTGAAAGTTTTTTCCTTCTGTTTTTAAATAGGGTACAGCTTTTATCTGGCACATGAATTTTTTGACGTTCTTCCCGTGCATAAGTTTCAGGTATTGATGGGATAAAGTCATTAATTGAATAACAAAAGGCTTTATGTTGAAGGAAAAACATTTATGGTATTTAATTATTGTTGAAGGTGACTATATTTGGAATTCTGATGAATAGAAATAATTGAAAAGCAAAAATCAAGTATTAAGTAGAACCTTCATTCTCTTAGGATAACTAGTAAGAATGTTTATTTCTCCAGCGATAAAGATGTGCACGAATTTAAGATGGTAAATAGCTATAGTACAAGGAAGGGTTACATTTAGCAAATAGCTTTCATATCCAAAGACTAAAATGTTTCCTCATTGAAGTTGAAGTGAAAGTTCAGATTTGGTGGTAGTGTATGTACACCGGTAGTTTCTGAGGCTGAGAGCGTGTACTGATTTGTTAGCAGAGGCTTCAGAGTCTGCTCTCTGCTGTTGGGGGCGCCTGCCCTGCTGCTCATTTTCTCTCTGTGGCTCCGCCTCTTATCTCACCAACACCAGTTCACGCCTTCCAGTCGACTCTTACTATTCAAAGGAAATGAAGTATTGCCTTTTAAAAATTTTTTAAAATTTTTTAATTAACATATGACATATTATTAGCCCCAGGGGTACAGGTCTGTGAATCAGCAGGTTTATACACTTCACAGCACTCACCATACCACATACCTTCCCCAATGTCCATAACCCTACCACCCTCTCCCTACCCCCTCCGCCTGGCAACCTAAGTTTGTTTTGTGACATTAAGAGTCTCTTATGGTTTGTCTCCCTCCCGATCCCATCTTGTTTCATTTATTCTTTTCCTACCCCCAGACCCCCCACATTGCATCTCCCCTTCCTCATATCAGGGAGCGCATATGATAGTTGTCTTTTTCCGATTGACTAATTTCGCTAAGCATAATACCCTCTAGTTGCGACAACCCACATCGTCACAAATGGCAAGATTTCATTTTTTTTGATGGCTGCATAGTATTCCATTGTATATATATATACCATATCTTCATCCATTCATCTGCTGATGGACATCTAGGTTCTTTCCATAGTTTGGCTGCTGTGGACATTGCTGCTATAAACATTCGGTTGCACATGCCCCTTCGGATCACTACATTTGTATCTTTAGGGTAAATACCCAGTAGTGCAATTGTTGGGTCGTAGGGTAGCTCTATTTTCAACTTCTTGAGGAACCTCCATGCTTTTTCCAGAGTGGTTGCACCAGCTTGCATTCCCACCAACAGTGTAGGAGGGTTCCCCTTTCTCCACAGTATTGCCTTTTTTTGAGTGGTCAAGTAAATGTCATCTGTTGTATATGGTAGGAGGAGAAAAATAATAGTTACTTTTAGTAGAGGCAATTTGAGAAAAAACTGATAAAAATGTGTTTTTATGCATTATTTTGTGTTCAGAAAACACCCCAGGGATGGCGAGAAGTACTCATTGATATCGACCCACAAGTTTCTGATAAGCTGCGGTTTGTTTTGGCGCCTGGTGTCACGCCAGCAGAAGTCTTCATACAGGTAGGAAGTTTTTTCTTCTTACTTTATTGCCAACCAAATCTTCATACTCTCATTTTCTGAGTTCCTGTTTTAGCGTTCCTTTTTTTTTTTTTTTTAAGATTTTATTTATTTGACAGAGATCACAAGTAGCCAGAGAGGCAGGCAGAGAGAGGGGGGAAGCAGGCTCCCTGCTGAGCAGAGCGCCCAATGTAGGGCTCGATCCCAGGACCCTGGGATCATGACCTGAGCCAGAGGCAGAGGGTTTAACCCACTGAGCCACCCAGGCACCCCGTTTTAGCATTCCTTCCTTGATGGGGCAAGGGGAGAGTTGCTCATAAGACATGAGGTGCTTTTTATTAATAGTGAAATAGTGATCGAGTCAGGAGCCTGGGTCAGATCATCTCAGGAAGGCGTGACCTGAACACCCTGTGAGGAGGAATGTAGTAAGTGCTTACTCAGACATGTCCTGCCCCTTCCCCCTTTCCCTTAGTTCCCTGTGACATGGTCATAGTAGCATCTGCCTGTCCAGAAGAGTTTGAGGTGTGTGAAAACAACTATTTATTGAGCACTTTGTATGTATTCCTCTTAATTTTCTCATTTAATGCTCAAAACTGTATTAGTTTATTAGTTTAATTAAGTAAGTTTGATGCTAGATGGCCAGAATGGTACGTTTACTGCTGCTTTCTGTTGGCCTCAAGAAGTAATAGCAAGAGTCTTTCTGACTTGGGGTCATGTGTAGGGGTCCAAAAAACGCTATGCTTTTCAGGAATGTTTGGGCTTAGATTGCCTGTTTTATTTATTTTTTTAAATCAAGAATGGTGGTGATTTTTAATAGTTTACAGCTACAGTATCTAATCATATATATATAGTTACAGACAATAAATATCCATATGGTAAAATATTCACCTCTAGACAGACAAAAAATATCTTTGCAACTAAATAAACAGCTTTAAGTAATAATGAATAAAAATAGAAGCTGAGGAAATTTTTCATCTAAAGTGATTATAGCCTATATTAGGGGCACTTGGGTGACTCAGTTGGTTAAGCATCTGCCTTTGGCTTAGGTCATGATCTGTGGGACCTGGGATTGAGCCCCCTGTTGGACTCCCTGCTCGGCCGGGAGTCTGTTTCTCCCTCTCCTCCCTGTTGATGTTCTCTTCAGTCCTTCAAATAAATAAAATCTTAAAAAAAATAAAGTGACTATAGCCTATATTAAAACATTCTAATTTTAAGAGTTCAAATAATTATGAAAGCCTTGTTTCATAATTAAAAATATAACTAATATACATTCTCAAACTAAACAAAAAATATTTTAATTATAGATAGGTAAAATAGATTATTGCTGAAATTCAATCATGACATTTTATATATATAAATATACACACATATATGTGTGTGTGTGTGTGTGTGTGTGTGTGTGTGTGTGTATATGTATGTATTTACTTATTTGGGGCAATTAATTTGGGGACTTTGTTGATAGCCTAACCTTTTAACAATAAAAAAGTGAAATTCATGAAAACTTTCTAAGAATCTACATATTATTCTAATGCAGATTACATATATGTACATGGGGTTTTCATTCTGGATGAGCAGTCCATTCTCTTTCTTTAAAAACTATATCCCAACTATGTAAAACTGCTTAATTTCTCTTAAAAGATCACTTCTTAATAAGATGTACACTGACTGGTGTGAGAAGGGCATTTTGAAACTTCCTTAGATGGTGAAACGTGAAAGGTTGAGTGTGGACAACATAATGCATATGGAGAAGGAATTTATTTTTATTGTAACTAAGAAATGCTCATTGTACAAAAACCCTAAGGAAACTGTTTTCAGTAATGCATTTGGATTTACCTGTTCCCTTATTAGCGCGATGAAATGAGGGATCACGTGGAAGTGTGTCCTGAGGCTGGTGTTATCATTCAGGAGCTTTCTCAGCGCGTCGCACTAACCGGAGGTGCAGCACTGATCGCCGATTATGGTCATGAGGGAACGAAGACAGACACCTTCAGAGTATGTATGACTCAGGAACATGACTTCCCATCAGTTCATTGGTATCATCTCCGAAGTTGTTAACATTTGAAGCTCACTGAAGATCTTTACCTTTGCTTTCTATGGTGCCTAGCCTTGTAGTATTACAGTGTTTATAGTGAATATTAATACATATTATCATTGCCCTTAACCATAGGATTTCACCTTCCAGACTAGCCTTGGAACAGGGTCTGAATCGTTTATATTCTGCTTCAGCTGCAGAACCTAGGTCTGCATAGATCCTACTTAGCATCTGAATAATACAAATGGGAAGATTTTCTTAAAGTTAAGAATTTTCCCCCTCCATTTAAAAAAAATTTTTAGTACTTCTATGCAAATTTCATTTAGCTACTATGATCAGACTTTTCCTATCATATTTTCAATCTTTTTTCCTTTCTAGATGTATTCTTTTATTCTACCTGAGCATCCTTCCTTACCTTCTTTATCAGTTGTGTTGAATATCCTTTAATTGAAATACATTTCAGCGAATACTACTATTAGTCATTTTCTAGATCTGTGGTTCTCAAGTTCTAATTTTATTGTATCTTAAAAAAAAAAAAAAACCACCCCTGGAGTTTTTTTTTTAAAATGCTGTAGCCTTCCCTCCAGCATTCGGATTCAGTAGGTCTGGGCAGTGCAGTAACGTGGGCTCAGGCGATTCTGGTGCGCGTGATTGATGGATACGCCTTGTCAAACACCATCTAGAGTCTGGTGAAAGTTTAACTTGATTCTAGTAAGAAACAAGTTAACACACATGGAGAACTGATGGGATCTCTACTCCATCAGCACAAGCAGTAATGAAATGTGAAAGGCAGCATTTCCAGGCACCCAGTGTCGCACTTTATATCAGATTTTGCACGTAGCATCTCACTTGAGGAAAGGGTGCTCCTATATTAAGAGTTTATAAACCACTGACTTAGGCTATGTTTTTCTTTCCAACAGTTAGGTAAAGTATACTAAAATGATAGCATTTCTTGAATTTTGATAATAATAACCATAAAGGGACAAAAACTCATCATTTTAAAAATTGTGTTCAAGGGGTTTTGTGGCCACAAGCTTCATGACGTCCTGACTGCCCCTGGAACGGCGGACCTCACAGCCGATGTGGACTTCAGTTATCTGCGCAGAATGGCAGGGGGACAAGTAGCTTCTCTCGGGCCAATAAAACAACAGATGTTTTTAAAAAATATGGGCATTGATGTCCGGCTGAAGGTAATGATTTATTTCAGGATCATTATATATTTTTATTTTGTAGTATTTCATAAAAACGTTTCAAATGATAAGATCCCCCCAGCCTCAGTGCTCTTCTCGGACAGCAGGCCCTGGATACTATGGTCTTTCTGGTAGCGTTGGGCCTGGTGCAGCCGGGCTGCCCGGCTGGGGCCACCAAGCACACCCCTGCATCTCCACACGAGCTAGCATGAAGACTTTGAATAGTGTTCATGCCCAGTAGGAAAAGTTGACTGTGTTTATGGGGATAATTTTAGAAGGGTCCTGAAGACATCTTAACTCTTCAGTGAAAATCAAACCACCTGGTAATGTTTGTTAAACATACAAATCCACAGGTTTGGGTCTTAGCAACCTATGTTTTTAATAAGCACCCATGATTCTAAGGCAGGTAAGGAGAAATCCCACGTGAAGTCCTGCTTTACTGAGCAGCCAATGGTCATTAGCATTGCTGCATGTAACCAGGAATCCTTCTAGTTATTTTTACTAAGAAGTTTTTTCTTTTCAGGTTCTTTTAGACAAATCAGATGAGCCAGCCAGACAGCAGTTACTTCAGGGGTATGATATGCTAATGAATCCTCAGAAGATGGGAGAAAGATTTAATTTTTTTGCCTTGCTGCCTCATCAGAGACTTCATGGGAGAAGCCATCCGATGGATGCCTGCCAGTCAAAGCCCTCTGTGTCACCCGTAGCTGGGTTTGGTGAACTTACCTGGCGGTGATCTCAGTGTGGTCATTTTACCCCTAAGTCTGCTTAAGAAAGCAAAATAAAGGGAACGTGGTTCATAGATCACAGGTAAAATAAGTATTACAATATTTTATGTCTTTATCACCAATAAAAATGGACTGTCTTACATACAGTACAATTAAATATTGATCTTTTACGGCTGTGTCTAGCTTTTGGCACAATTGTGTGCTTTTGGCTTAATGAAACAACTTACTGAGAAACTAAGTGTCCTTTATTAAGGCTAGTTGCTGTATTTTTATTTTTTAAAAAATAAACATGAACACTGACTGGTTTAGCAAAAACTGAAACCTAAGTGGTCTTTCATAGGGAATGGATTAAATAGAACTATCCATATATTATTTTTTAAAAATGAGGTAGAACAGTATGTTCTGACTCATCTCTTAAGAATGTGGGAAGTGAAAAAAGTATAGTGGAGAATGTTTTATAGTTAGGATTCCATTTTTGTTGGGGGGAAAGCTACATTTAAAGAAATGCTTGTAACTAATCTCATAAAAATTAATATATTAGTGCAGACTGGTTGTTTTCTGTGGTGGTTACTTGTATATAAAATGTAAGGAAAGGATGCCTAGTAATCACTATTAAATATCCCATTGTGGAAGTGGGTTTTCAGGGTGGAAATTGTTCTCCTTTGTGGTAAATTTTCTATTCTCTACTTCTGTGAATTTTATAATTAAAAAACTTTAGGGGTGCCCAGGTGGTTCAGTCTGAGTGTCTGACTCTTGATTTCAACTTAGGTCATGGTCTCGGGGGTTGTGGGATCTCCAGTCCCACGTCAGGCTCCATATGCAGCGTGGAGTTTGCTTGGGAGTCTCCCTCTCCCTCTCTCAAAATAAGTAAGTAAAATCTTAAAAAAATATTTAAGTGCCTGTAAAACTAGTAAACCTAACATGTACCTGAAATATGAGTTAGAGTAAATGCAGACTGTGTTAGCAGGAATCATTTTCTGATCTGAACTAATTCTCCCTCATTTTCAGATAAATGTCAAGTTTTCATTCTGTAAATTCTCATTTTTGGTTCACAGAACATTTATATTAATACCAGACATATACCTTCTGAAGAATTATTATATTGGCAATAAAAATTTACAGTGAGATTAAAGGAAAAGAGTATGAGATGTATGTTTTGAATTTATAGCTTAACTATATTGAAAGTTCACTGGCAGAGTGATCAGTTCTTGGCTTTCTGTTGCTTATTTGGCTTAACTCAGAACAGGACTAGTATTCTGTGTCTTACTCTAAAATAGGAAGATAGAGAGACGGCTTGTTTTTCACATGCTGCCCCACCTTGCACCATTCATAATCACCTTTACTTTTTTCCAAAGACTTGGCTGGTGAATTTTTGGAAGGTGAAAATGCCCAACATTGGCCCCTCTTAGTTGTTTAATAGTTTTTATAATTAATGGGAGGAATCAGGCAATGCCTTGTGTCTTAAAACCTGGAAAATTTACTTTGAATGGCATTTGCTTATTTAAGTCTTGTAGAAGTTACAATAGTTGAATATTTGATGGTAGCTCTTGAAAACTTTGTAGTTAAAATTATTCTAAACTTTCATGGCAAGAAATAAGACCTCCAGATAATTACCTCAAATTTCATATAAAATTGAAATAATGAGTTATTTTTTATTTTAGGTAGTTAAAAAAAAATCAGTGTTTTAAATATAGCATTAGTTCCATTTACAAATACTATTTCCAAAATAATACTTTTACCAGGGCCTGGGAAAATAACACAACCAAGTAAAATTTTCTTTGGATACCTCTATTAGAGATAATGCTCAGGTTTTCACATGGAAAAGTATGGTGATATGGAAATACATTTTATTATCAAGCTTCTTTGAGGATATTTACAAAAAGTGGGATGTAACAAAAAATATAAAAATGTATGGAACAGTGTCATTATAGACTACTTTGTACATTATCAAATGTTTCTAACAATTCTTATACAAAAACAATTTCAAGACAAAAAAAGGTTATGCAGGTTATACAGTATCTGGAGTAAATGACAACTCCAAATTATCTGACAGTGCCTTTACAAATTTTTTTAGAAAACTTCTTATGCATTCAACAACACAAAGAGTGCAATTAATTTCATGGCTTGTAAAGTTTGATTATGTAAGTATAGCAAACATCATTCCAGTTAATTTTCACCTTAGGCAGTAAAACCAAAACCACCATAGGGTGCCTCGGGACTCAGAATTACTCCATTTTCGTACGTTGGTATAAACTTACTTTGGACAGATTTGGGGAAGTCATCCTTTAGCACAGAGAAAATACATTTCTAAAAGGTTTTGCAAAATTTGACTAAATTTTTTAACCTCCCATAGGAGATTGAATACTACGAGACATGGTGGAGAGTATGAGTAGGCAGTGCAGCACAGTGGTTGGGGGGTGGGGGGGACAGAGGGACGGGAGCCACACTGCCAGGGTTCATGTCCATATACAGTGACCCTCCACAGCTGGTTACTTAATCTTCCTGTGCTTCAGTTTCCTGATCTGTGAGATGAAGTCCATAATGCACGTACTTTGTGACTGTTGTGAGGGTAGTAAGTAAAAATGTGTAAAGAGCTCAGAACACAGGCGACTGAACGGTACTCTCAGCCTAGATTACGGTGTAGCTTCGGGGCTCTCTCAAGGCCCTCTCTGGCTCCAACTATTTGTATCCAGGGACATTCTTTTGCTACCTCATTCAGTGGGACAAAGTTACCTAATACTTTTATAGTTCTTAGTTTATTGAGTACGAATATCTTCATACATAGCCCAGCTTCACAACAGCATTGTGAGAAGGTAGAGGCAAGAATTATGGTCTTCATTTTACAGATTGAGATCTTGAGGCTCAGACAGATTGAAGCCTAGACTTAAGACCAGATTTTCTGGGGCGCCTGGGTGGCTCAGTGGGTTAAGCCGCTGCCTTCGGCTCAGGTCATGATCTCAGGGTCCTGGGATCGAGTCCCGCATCGGGCTCTCTGCTCAGCAGGGAGCCTGCTTCCCTCCCTCCCTCTCTCTCTCTCTGCCTGCCTCTCTGTCTACTTGTGATCTCTCTCTGTCAAATAAAAAAAAAAAATAATAAAAAAAAAAAAGACCAGATTTTCTGACTCCAAATCTTTTGCTCTTTTTGGGGGTTGGGGGGGATGGGAATAGTTTGCAGTGATTACTGTGGAATGAGAAACAAAAAGCCACTAGTTTTTTTTAAAATAAGGGGTGGTCCCAGATCTTAAACTTTTTGGGGAGAGAAAACTATTAGTAACTTTTTAAAAGCTATGAGAAAGTCTAACCTCTTAAACATTGTATCTGAGTAGAAAAATACTTCTTTAGTGGGCTGCTGGTGCTGAAATGTTAAAAAATAATAATAATAAGGGTAGGGCTACAGTATTAGCAGAGCAAATGAAAGAGTAAAATAAATGTTTCATGCTCAACCCACCCACTCCCCCAAACTGCTTAAAAGAACTGATTTAATAATTCCAGATATCTGTAAACCCTTCCTATAAACTAAGGGAAGAAAAAAAGGATATACTCTTTGCTGTTCTCTGTAGCATTAATTGATCCTGCACTGGCCTTACTTTTAATAATTTTTCTTCCTCAAATTATTCAACTCTGTGTAAAGATAAACTGTGTAAGAAAAGTTCAGCTCTTTACTCACTGAACACTGGAAGCCAGCTGTGGCATTACGGTGGTCCAGTGGGAACGTGAGGACAAAGCACAGATCCTGAGCGAGGAGCAGACAGAGCAGCAGGCCCTCCTCCAGGTTCTGCAACACCAACTGTCCCAAATTATCTTAGAGGCTGTTCCAACATACAAAGGGGACTAACTTAATTTTTATGTTGTAGAGAGCATATTAAGAGTTCAGCTCCAAAGATTAGGGATCATGGTTTTGACTCTTGACTCACCTAAGGAAAAAAAAAAAAAAAAAAAAAAAAAAAAAAAAGGTAAAATAGCCTAGCATCTAGGAAACATTTCTAGGCACCTACGAAAAAAACCCTCATGTCTCTGGTTAAACAAATGCCTAGAGCCTGTAGAGGAAATCTCAGGCTGGTGGCCCCTCCTCAGTTAGCTTTTAAATGCAAACCTGCTTAGAACTCTTACATGATTTGATCAAGATATTCAATGGCTGGACTAAGCTTTCCTTTTTCTCCTTTTTAAAAAACAGTGTAAGAACATTTGGAAAGGGAAGATAAATTAAATGCCACTATAGTACTAAAGTGAAGGATTAGGAAAAAATACAAAAACCAGTCATTACTATGCTATAAAAATTTATGAAATGCTTCATCTTGGTTCCATTGTGTATTTTTATTACTCAGTTTCCCCTCTTGTATCTACTCATAATGAACTACAGTACTGGAGTCACTGATTGCTTATCCTATTTCCCCATGTCTTTGCACCCTTGCAGATGACAACCTACAAACGACAGTTGTGCAGTAAAACATCAATACGTAAAATGAAATCCTTCCTTATTGAAGCTAGCTCATTGATAATTAAGGATCTTCTTCCATATCATCTGGATTGGGAGCCATAATGAAGTGCTTTGGGTATACAAGATTGTGGGTGTATGCGTGTATTTCCCAGCGGGCATCGTCACTTTCATGTGTAATGTAACGTTCACCAATGCGAGTTTCAAATTCTCTAAGGTCAAGCCACGTCTGATAGTCCTAGAAAAAAAATGAGGTGATTATAAAGTATAAAAGTAACAAAATACTGTGAACTTTTTTTCTTAGCGCCCTAGTCACAAAATTGACAACCTAAACCCAATACCAAAAGTACTTGCTATACTGTAAGTTCCATTTGTAATATTTAAATTAGCAATGTTAAATACTTTTTCAAATTTAGAATCTCTAATGGAGTAACCAGTTTCTACAACTAAAAAAAAAAATTGCCTGAGGCTTCTGAGATGGTTAATAATAATCACTAAAACATCCTGTTCTATACTCTGACCGTACACCCACACATTACTCCTCAAACTAGGGGAAAGTACTTGAAGTTACTACTAATCCCTACTCCCTTTAAAACAGTTTTAAAGCTTCTCTGTACTCTGAAGTTTGGGGGTATCTTTTGACAGATCTATGCAACAGCTTTTGGGGGGACTTCAGCCAAACATTTTAAATGGCATTTCTGATCTTATCAATGCAAATATGAATCTTTTAGTGGATAATTTTAAAGTAAAATATATTTGACAAAATAATATACTTATCTTACAAAAAGGTGGTATGAAACATAAGGTTCTATAAAAAGGCTAAATCACTGCTTTTCAGTTCACGGGAGTTTAACTGTCTAGAAGTTCTGCATTTCAGTGGCTTACTGCAAAGCCTCCAGAGATGCAGCCACAGGACAAATTAATCACTAAAGAACACTTAACAGTATTCTAAGATGAGGAGAATCTGTTGATCTTAGCGTGGTTTCAGTAGGTAAGACAAAGTACAATGAATGGCTTGAATGAGGATCACCAGAGAGACGACGTTTTTTTGTTTGTCTTTTTACCTGCAGCCAGGGATGACTAAGAGATTTGTCCACACTGTAACGTTTTCTCATCTTCACTTGAAGTAGGTTGTTGATCAAATCAATTGCTAAGAGAAAAGACAAAATCAGACACGTAAATTTGGGTATATGGAGCAAACCAAACCTGTGAGTCTTAGAAGGCAGTTCAATCCACAGAAATACAGGGTTGAGGGTTTTGCTTCTCAAGGCCGTAGTCTTAACAGCTACCCTGCGCAGCTACCCTGTTAGTGATCCATAAATGTTCACTGCACTTAGTACACATTCACATGCACCCTGAATGTGTACAGGGTACACATTCAGTGTGGCAGAGGGTCGGTTAGTGCCCGCTGCCGTTACTCTGTTTCCTCGTCTACAAAATGAGGTTGTTATAAAGATGAAATACACGTAAAGAGCTTAGAATTGTGCCTAGCACGTAAGTGCTAGTTATGGCTATTATTTCAAAATGAATTAAAAAAACTGATCAAAGACCGACTCACTGTTTCCCCCAAAGACACCATTCCCTAGTCCCTGGCTTGGTCTGCTAAGGAGCCAAAGCCACTGGCTTCCTCTACACATGGGGCCAGACTAACCTGGTAACTTATTACCACAAGTTCACACTCAAACAGGCGTGGTGTTTGGTGTGTATAATAACAGTAAGTATGCTGGCATACTTCTTTCATCCAGTTATTTGAAGAAATGAAGCAACTGTAAAACCATAACCTTTGTGTGACTGCGTCCTGACTACAGTGCAGTGTGACAGTATGTTTGAAATACGGATACAAAAGCCTGGACCCAGGGATGAGCCAAATGAAAGGTTTACATCATACCCACTCCTATTTCTCTTCTGCATACCACAGGTATTTTAATTATGAACTCTCAGTTCCAAATACTTCAAACTTTTACCCGGTGTTGCTTAAGTGGATGTCCAACATGTGCAACAGAATCATTTGGGGTCTTTATTATGGCTTTTTTTTTTTTTTAATTTATTTGAGAGACAGCATGAGAGGGGAGGTCAGAGGGAGAAGCAGACTCCCCATGGAGCTGGGAGCCCGATGTGGGACTCGATCCCAGGACTCCGGGATCATGACCTGAGCCGAAGGCAGTTGCTTAACCAACTGAGCCACCCAGGCGCCCCTGGGGTCTTTATTAAAATGCATTCCTAGTGTCATGCCAGCTGGTGAAGTGGAAGCTCTGGATATAGCCAGGGGATTTTGGTTTAGTACACTCACCAACTGATTATGCTGACAGAAGAGGTCTGCAGACCACACTGGCCGAGGAACTCTAAGAGAAACCCTCATATATACTTCAGTTAGCTGTTCATTACCATGTAAGCCTGCTACTGTTCTTACAGGTTGTTCCTCAAACTTCCCCTGTTTAATGGGCTGTTAATCCCTATGATTAGATCTGGTACTTCTGGAAAACAAAGAAAACCCTTGTTCTAAAGGTTGGCAAAATCCAGGTGGGGTATTTCCCCAGTAGGATTCCATTTAATATGCGGCTGCTAAATAACTTGAGTGCTCTTCCTGACAGTATCAAAAAGTAAAAGAGGGACAGCCAGGGCATTCTTCATGCGTACAGAACCCAGGCTTGCAAGCTCAAAAACCGGTACTGGGCAGGGAAAACATGTATCCTGCCTCTTAGGACTGGACCCTGGGAGGGCTGCAAATAAACTGGAAAATGTCTATAAAGTTCATTCTAGATATAAAGAACCTGAAAGGAGCTTACAATCTAGTTCTGAAAATAAGTAATTATGAAAAGAAAGAATAAGGAAAAATATCTCTGCCTAGTAGCCTGAGTTGATCTTACCAAGTTTAGAGGAGGGGCTCAGGGAAGATTTCATAGATGTGCCACAGTCCTGAGGGACTAGAAGGATTTCAGTAACAAGGAAGAGGGACTGTAGGCAGGGGAAAGGTCTAAGCAAAATGCAGAAAGTAGGTGGGAATGGGGCACCTGGGTGGCTCAGTGGGTTAAAGCCTCTGCCTTCGGCTCAGGTCATGATCCCAGGGTCCTGGGATCAAGCCCCGCATCAGGCTCTCTGCTCCTCGAAGAGCCTGCTTCCTCCTCTCTCTCTGCCTGCCTCTCAGCCTACTTGTGATCTCTGTCTGTCAAATAAATAAAAACAAATAAATAATAAAATCTTTAGAAAGTAGGTGGGAAGAGAAAACAACTAGGTTTTGTAGAGGGAAGCATGGAGGGGAGGACAGCAGGTAGACTCGGGCTGTCTCAGGGAGACCTACATAGTTGCAATGTGGTTAAAAGGAGGCCAAGGTATTTGGGGGCAGATTGAGACAAAAGTAGGGCCGGGAAAGTGTCTAATGGATAGGACTGTTACGATATTTTAGTAGTTTCTAAAGGAGGAAACTGGGATCTGGATTAGTTCTATAAGGAAATTAGAGAAGAGACAATGCAGAAGGAAGAGTGCTCAAAAACTGGTTGAATTTGAAAGATGAATATGAGAAACTAAAAAAGAGGAAACAAAAGAGACAGGCTGATTTGAGATCACAAAGATTTTTAGACTAAAGGGCACAGAGCTGAAACTTTTTTCCCCCTTACCTTCACCAGAAATTTCTCTCCAGGGATTTGGTGGGTACATAAATGCAGCATTTTGGATTTGGTCATTTATATCTTCATCTTCATTAAAAGGAAATGTGCCACTGAGGCTAACATAGACGATAACTCCCACTGACCACATATCTAGAGAACGGTTGTAACCTTTGCTCCTGAGAACTTCAGGAGCTAAGTACGCCGGAGTTCCTACCACAGATCTCCTGAATGACTTTTCACCAATGATGCGTGCAAAACCAAAGTCACACAGTTTCACCTGGAAATAAAAAGATGATGCTAATTTTGGATTTTCATCTGTCAGTCAATCTCTCTATACATACCTGTCCCTAAGTATGATACCAAGTCATTTCAACACACCTGCCAACATATGTACTGATTATGAATGTCAAATGAATGCAGATGGGGAAATTATAAAATACCCTTTTGCCAAAAGGCAGGTACATTTATAAACCTGTGATGTATTACTGACATAGTGTGAAGAGCTTTCCTAGTGCTTATTTCAAAAAACCAGTTTTTTTGAAAGTTCTAGCTTTCAGAATGCCAAAAAAACCAGACTGGTGGTGTCAAAGTTTTATGATGAAATGGGAAGGCACTGATTTTTTAGCATTTGGCTTTTAAGGAGCTACTTTTCTATCATCTGTGAGCAGAAATTATCTGTCTCATTTTTGAATCCTCAGTGACTAGTGCCTGGACACATAAAGGTACTCAATAAATTTGTGCTGAATGAAAAATAAGTTGGTATTTAAAAACTGACCCTTTATTTTGCTTAATCCTAGAATCTGTATTCCTGAGGATTACTATCAGTTGGCAAGTAAACTGAGGTGTAGTAAAGAGGACTAGTAAGTACTATAGCCCTCAGAAGAGCAAGGCTAGAGTATGCTTGAAAGAATCAGAGCAAAATGATGACTAGTCAGACTTTGGATCTAGAAAAACAAGGTCTATTTGAAGGTAGCCACAGTCACTACAATATCCTTTTGGAAAGAGTGTTCTAGAAATGTGATGAGCTTGGCAGAGCTCAGAGCCCTTATCTTGCTGCCCATCTTCTAGAAGAAGATTGGGTTTTGGGGAGTAATGATACATCCATGCTGAATAAGCAAATGCCAAGTATTTTCCAGAGGAAATGCCCTGACTTACAAAATGTCTTCACAAAAAGCATTATGATCAGTTGATGAAAAAAGGGATTTGTCCTCTACAACCAATGGTATAAGAGTGCTTGGAAAGCAAAGATGAAGGTGTATTCAAATACTTCTTGTTATTACTAAGACATGGACCCTGGTGCATGTTTATGATTATCCTGTGTCTTTACTGAATGTGGCTCCCTCTGAGTCCTAGAAGAACAGGATTATTAACCATGAAGACATGTGAACTCTCTTTGCTGTTGTTGTTAAATGCCATATTTCTAGTAACATCTTGATAAAGATGCCATGGCAGTCTGGCAACTGAATAAGGAAGTGTGGCCATGGCTAGTACTTGGGCAACAAGAAATGTCAAGTGAATGTTTTCCCTTTGTTCCTAACATTAGTCAGGAAGTTTTAGCCTCACTGTACGGATGTGCATCCTTTGCCCAGACTATTCTGAAGATCAAATGAGATGATAATGTATGGAAACACTTTAAGAACATCACACCAACTGTTAGGGAACCCTTTTTGACCTCACAATGATAGGGAATCCCTTTTAACCACACAGGCATTACAAAGCAATAGGATTACTTCCTTGTAAGAGTAATTTTTAAAAATCTTTTTGGGGTGCCTGGGTGGCTCAGTTGGTTAAGCAATTACCTTGGGCTCAGGTCATGATCCTGGAGTCCTGGGATTGAGCCCCGCATCGTGCTCTTTGCTCAGCGGGAAGCCTGCATCTTCCTCTGACCCTACCTCCTCTCCTGCTTTCTCTCACTCTCAAATAAATAAAATCTTAAAAAAATATATATTTTTCTTTGAACGACAATTTGAGTTGTATTTAACTCAGGTGAAAGAATCATTGTCCTTGGTCTAGCCATCTAACTATGCATTTTTCAAATAGATAAATAAACAAATAAATAAAAGTTTGTCAAAAGATATTCTAGCTGATTGGAAAATTCACCAGTGATAACCATGAAAAACATTTATGGGTACTCCCAACATATGTTCCTCAGGAAAACTTCCAAACTTCAGGTTTATGAAGCATTTTCTTAGGTTACGAAATAATTTTGGATCAAGATCAACATTCTCTAGTGAAATGAAATTTAAACAAGGAAAAAAATCAATGCATCCCACACAGGACACGGACATACACACATACTCCGCGTGAGCGCGCAAAGGAGATATATATGTGTGAGTGATGGCAGTAACGGGAAATGTAATTCTTCCATAGGTTTTGGTGAAATGTTTGAAATAAAGTGCTCTGAAGAGGAAGGGAAATTAGCTGCCTGCCTCAAAATCTAGTGTCTCCCCCCTCCAAATCTAGTGTCCCCTACTGTAGGGTTACCCGTTTTTATGAGGAATTTGTCCCAAGCACCAGGCACCAGCCAAGATTGATTCTCCTCGCTTCATTCCCAAACCCCAGGAAGAAGCTACCTGCAGTCCACGTGCAAAAAGTTATTCCTTGAGGTCTGGTTAAGTCCAAAAAGTCTTAATGAAAATAATATAATTAATAAGGCCGGAGTTCAAATTATGTCAAGTATTAATCCTCACTGGCAATTATAGGCCAATTCCTTCTGTTAAGATGGCTATAAGTCTGAATTTACTGTGTTCCCTTTTATTACGTGGCTGCTCTGTAATACTGTCAGATCCAAGGTTCTAAAGAGTATCTCACCTGAGGAAATGGCTCCGCTGATGCGAGCAGCACATTTTCCGGCTTTAAATCACAGTGCACGATATTTTTAAAATGTAGATTCCTCAAGGCAACAAGGATCTGTTATTGAAGAAAACAGAATTTTTTCAGTGCTTCGAAAAAATCATAACCCCCCACCTGAGCTCTTGAATGGTATGATAATTTGAAAAGTCTACTACAGTTTGTCAAGTTTTAACTGAAGTGTTACTCTGTTCTTCAAAGTTAAAAATTCCCAAAATAACCCAATACGTAAAAGCACTGCCATTTCTCTGTTTTCAAGTATTATTTCAAAAAAAAAAAAAAAAAAAGTTAAAGTACCTGTGTGACCATGAACTTAGTAATTCGTTCTGGAAGTCGACTTTTCTCACTGGATAGAATCATTTCCAACATATCTCCATGTAGTTTTTCCATTACTACAAAAACTCGTTCTGGAGTTTCAAACATACATTCCAGGTTTACAATCCCAGGATGGTGCAAATTCTGGAGAGTTGCAGGATATGTATATGACCAACGTAAGTAGAAAAATAGTTTTACTATGCAAACATCTAACAATATACTGTGACTGTCTGGAATACATGGCATAGAAAGAAAAACAAAAATAAGCAGTAAAAGCAAACGAACAGGATCATGGATTCGGATTTTCCAAGATCTGTAGTACAATGGATGCCCTGAGGGGAAAGGAGATCTTTCCAGTTAATTACATAAGTGTCCTTGTCCATTACTACTACATTTTTCTTTCTCATCTTTTTAGTCTTCTGATGCTGTGGTAATTTTATGCTGTCCGTGAACAGACACCAACTGCCAATCAAATTTTAGCTAACACAGAGCTTGGGCTCTTTGGGGCTGTATCTGTGGAGGTCTGTGCTCAAGAGATGGTTCTGTTTTTAGGGTACTTATTTATCTAAGTCTGAATTCTCAATCATATCTGCATTTGGTTTTCCCGCTTTCAAGCTCAAGATCTCTACCTCCATCATCACGCTTCTTGAGCAGCACTATGTTACCAGGGTTGCAAAAATATAAACGTGAATGTGACACTGTTTCTGCTAATAAAAAAGCAATCTATCTTATTGGTTAAAAAACAAAAAAACCTTCCTCAAAAGCAAATTATCTTAAGTCAGCTATGCTCAAAAATATTCCATGGTTTTCTATTCCTGGACATAAATCTATTCCTCTGCTTAGACTTTCATATCTTCATTAAAGGTGATTAAAACTTTTTATTATTAGATATATATTTTTGTTATGTTTTTATCTTTATTATAGGTACCTAATTATGCTAAAAGGAGAAACTTCTTTTTGGCTTATGTGAGGTTGAATACCATCTCTAAAATGTTTTCTGAATTTGCCATCATCTCTCAATTCCCATTGTAGTGGCTTTAATTCCAGCTCACATTACCTCTCTCTAAGGCGATTAGTTTTCACCTAACACTATATATACATGCAACAGTGTTTATCCCACGGTACTGTGTCATGTGTATGCATCTCACTCTGTATCCTAGTAAGTTCCCTGACAGCAGAGACTGTCTTAGTCATATTAGCTCAATGTCTGAATCATGGTGTTTTTAAAAATGACTAGCAAGTGTAAAATACTGTTTACTAATCAATTTAAAACAATTTAATGAGATGGTATTCCAAGCAGCAAAATTTAAAAAAAAATGACAATTTTATATAGTAAAAGTGACATGGGTGTGAGAACAGTAGTGAGCAGGGGAAGATTCAGAATATCACAAATTTGATCAACATAGAATTCCAAGTGTGGTTGGCTATCCCCATGCTGTAGTTGTCTTGTAAGTTTCTCCCCACCCCCAGTCCTGTAAACAGTATACAAACACAAAAACAGAAGTATGCTATAACATTATTGTCTCTTAACATCATCTGTTTGTTTAAATGTCCTGTTTCCTCTGGAGTCTTTTGGTAAATTATACTTTCATAGAGAATCATTTTCTCCAGGTTTTCAAATTTATTTGATAGAGCTGGAAAAGGCAATATCTTAAAATGCCTTTAAATTTTTTTCAGTATTTGTGGTCCTCTCCCCAAGATGTTCTTATTTCTCTTATTTTTGCTTTCCTTTATTATTCATTCTTTAACCTCTTGAGTTGGATTCTTAATTCACTTATTTTCATTCTTTCTTGTGTAAATATTTGAGGTTATAAATTTTCTAAGCAATAGTCTAAAAGTTGATACCCAATATTTTCACAATTATTTTCTAAATACTTTGAAATCTTGATTTTGCTCTTTAAAAATTAAGATATTTAAAAAACTTTCAGGTGGTGGGAGCTTTTGTTTTTCGATTTTGTAATTTATTTCTAGTATTACTGCATTAGGATCAAAGAATACTGTTTATCCTGCTTTTTTTGAATGAATGAGTTCTTCTTTGTTGTTTTTAGGGTACAGACTCAGTGTAGAGTGGTTGATTACCTTACACTGTTTAGGCCTTCCATGTCGTTAGTTTGGCTACTTCATCTCACAGGACTGCTCCTGCTGGTCAGTTTCTCCCCACCTCCTCTCTACCTCTCCTTTACAAAGGCCGCTGCTGCTATCTGGTGTGGTCTGCCCTTTTCCACTATTAAAGGGCGCTTCATCCCTTCACTTAACTGTATTCTCCCTTAAATTAAATTTCAGAAGATCATGACCCCCTTCACTTTCTTCTGTTTGAGGAGGCACCTAGAGAGGATCTCACCATTGTACAGCTCAGAAGAGCCAGCAAAAAACAGCCCTTACTGTGGCGCCTCTTCCCGCATGCACTCTTGGCTCCATCACCAGTGCTTCTGGGAAAACTCCTCTATTTTATAGGTCCGAACTTTCTTCTATTTTTATTAGTTTTTTTAAAAAATTCTGTTTGTCATTTTTCTTATAGCTTTTAGGGGACTCCGAAAAAGAGAAGGGGAAAATGGTGAATATACCACAGTATTCAAACCAGAAATTTCTTTCTTAAGTTTCTGATGACATTTTCCCATTTATGTAAGTAGCCATGAGAGCAACACCATTTTCTCCCATTACTACTCTACAGCCTACTTGCTTTAGGCAACAGCAAAGACAGTTTTATATTACCACATCCCTATGAAAAAGTAAAAAGCCTCCATTTCTTTCCTGCCCCACAACACAGTCCCCAGCAGCCATGTTAACAGTTCAGGTAGGTATGGATCCTTTTCTTTACATAACTGTATGTACACATATGCAAAGTACACATTACCTTAAGAAATTATACAAATGGAACCATTCCACATTTCCATTTAAAAAATTTAACAATATGTTATAGGTAATCCCCCATATAAACACATTTATTCAATAAACATTAAATGAGTATTTGCTCTGTGCCTGATACTATGTAGGTAGTCTGGATTCATGAGTGAACAAAACTGACAAATCTCATCTCATGGATAGCTTATTCTAGCAAGGTGGGGTAGACAATAGGTAATAAACTAGTAAATTACCCAGGATGAAGGTGGTGAGTGCTATGGAGAGAAGAAAAAGAGGGTAAGGGTAGATGGGAACAGAATGCAGGCGCCTCATGAGGAAATGCAATTTGGGCAAAGTCTTGAAGGAGGTAAAGGGCTATGCCATGTAGATCTTGGGAGTGACAGCATTCCAGGCAGAGGTAAAGCTAAAGCAAAGTCCTTGAGACAGGACCATATCTGGCATATTTAAGGAAAGCAAGACAGTGTGGCCATCCAGAAAAGAGAATCAATTTGTTGAGTGTAGTCTACTGTGGAACCTTTTCTAAGAGATTTTGGCTCAGCCTAACAGAATATTTGCAGATGTCCAAAAATGTCATGTCCTCCTTTCTATTAAACCAACAGAAATCCAGAGATCATCATCAAGCACTGAGGAGAGAGGCTGGATGTTCCTGAGTAAAGTAGAAGGTCACTGCTTAACCAATGATTCTAGAATTGTTCCTCCCTGCCACTGGAAAGGCCAAAACTGTAGTCTCAGTCAGATCTTCAGTCTTTACCCCCTGACCTTTCTTGAAAAAGGGGAGGACATGGGGAAGAAAAACCAAGGATGTCAGTGGGGCTGCAGGGAACAGAGAGTACCAGAATCAACTGCCAGGCAGGGTTCAGCCAGCCTTTGAGGTTGTTTAATGAGGACTACATACAAGAAGAATCATGGGCAAAGATGGGAAAGTAAGGATGACACAGCGGACGGGAGGTGGGGAGCCAAAGGGTAGAGTGAGTAGAGGGAGTGCAGTACATTCCTTTCAACCCATGTGCAAGAGTCTAGTTCAAATGCTCATCTGACTAAATCTTGTGTAATGAATTTCAGCAAAGGAGTATTTGAAGTTTCCATTAAAAAATGTTTTTACCACGTTCAGATTGTTCTGAGAATTTAAATTCAAGTACAAAGTAGGCTAAGGTTGATCTTTACATTTAGCTGACCTCCTAATCAAATGTGGGGACACAAGTATCCAAGTATTTTGAGCTTCTGGAGTGACAGATTAAGTTTTTACTTTTGTTGTTGTTGTTGTTGTTAAGACATTACTGATGAAAATGTGCTCTAAACTACTATCTTAATGGCAGTTCTTGTAACTCCTAGATTACTCTAACTTAATTTTTCCTTTAAAAAAAAAGACTTAAGGATTTAATGTAGATGCCCACCAGCCTCCTACTGAGCCCAAAGGTCACAATATGAAAACAGAAGAAAAAACAAACCTTATTCTTATCAGCACACTAAACAGACTTGCATTTAAAAACTCACAAATCAAATATTAAAACCAATACAAAACAACTTGTTTTTTTTACCTGTAAAATAGCCACTTCATTACGGAGTTGACTTTCCTGTTTTGTGGGGAATCTCATCTTATCAATTACTTTAATAGCCACATCCCTTCCAGTCTTTCTGTGTTTTCCTATTTCAAAAAAAAAAAAAAAAAAAAAAAAAAAGAAAAAGCAAGTTGATAGTTCATATATAATATGAAAGCTTTATGAGGAAGTTGAACAAAGACTGAAACTAAGATGTATTTACTCTTGGATTTCTTTTTCTTTGGCTGATTTTGTTTCTTCTCCTTCACTCACCTTTAACTTTTAGAAGTAAATTACATTTTTCCTTAGTAGTTGCCTCTCATAAAGGCAGTTTCATTACTTGAAATGGCAGGAAATTTGAATGAACTTGTTTGCTGAACAATAATCTACCTTGTTGGGGCGCCTGGGTGGCTCAGTGGGTTAAGCCTCTGCCTTCGGCTCAGGTCATGATCTCAGGGTCCTGGGATCGAGTCCCGCATCTGGGCTCTCTGCTCAGCAGGAAGCCTGCTTCCCTCTCTCTCTCTCTCTCTCTCTGCCTGCCTCTCCGTCTACTTGTGATCGCTCTCTGTCAAATAAATAAATAAAAATCTTTAAAAAAAAATCTACCTTGTTAAAAGGGTTAACTACTCTGACTTAGTCTTCAGATACTGTCAAGATAGAAGCATTTTATCAATGAATTAATTTTATTCTAGGTTCACTGAGACAGCACAGTTACTTAACCACATATCAGGGCAAGCCTTGAGGCAGAAAGGCCACTACAAGGCTACTTAAAGGGGGTCAGCAAAGGAGGAAATGGATTTAACATTTCTTTTATACCTTAGATTATAACTTATAAAGTACTTTTATGTACATTAGGCTTAATTAATACCCCTGGGAGCTATGCAGGTCAGATTTTGTTGGCTGCTTTAAACAGATGAAGACACTAATGCACAGTGAGCTTAAATGACTCTGCCAGTATCAGGAGTCACAGCGAGATTTCAGGTCTTCGGACCTGACACAACACTCCTGCCAACAGCAGACGAATGGGGCCATTTGTGCTGGAAATCCAGCAGAGCGCATCCTAGGATAACTGAGCCCACAAAGCCCAACAAAGGCGTCAAGCCATTTATTTTCCCCCACAAACATGTCTATGAGTGAGCTACGAGGAGAGAGAAAGTAAGACTACTGTGAAACTAATTTCCTGATGCTTTCTGTTACTCTGTAAAGTGTACAGCTGCGATTAAAGAACACGCAGAGTGAAAAGGGTGGAGCTAGAAGAACGCATGTCAGCCCCTGGGGGAAACCACTCGACAAACTGTGACAGGACACGACAGCTGGCAGGGGTCTTCCAGTGTCACCGCTTTCTGGAGTATGTATGACATGCAGCCGGCTGTAGGTCGCTTACCTCCATAGACAATGCCAAACTGGCCTGAACCAAGCACCTCATCGGCAAAGATCTGGTAAACAGTGCTAATGTCCTGTTTAGGAAAGAGGAAGCGGCGTTATTTCTCTCTGTTCAATACTGGCAGTATCTCTGACTCTTTTCATTCTAATACTGCATACCTTTCTGTTTTTATGAGAGAGGCAGCTAAGTTTCCTAACATATTTTATGAACACAAACTTTCCCCGTCCTAGAAAACCCCAATTTTATTACTATGACTCTTAATATGCAAGTACAATGTATTCTGTAACAAGGCCTTTGGGGGAAAAGCGCTTTGAATAAAACAAAGTCTTTTATTTAGTAAGTAATGATCTATAAAAAGTAAATTAACAAAAAATTTAACAAAATTTTACCTATTTCACCATTAAAGAGATTTGCGATCTTTGATTTGAGAGAAAAACTCAGAAGGTTTATATTATTGAGATCAGGCTGATCTGAAAGCCTGATGAAAAGGGTATGTGTGAGAAAGTCTGCAGCTTTCTTCCCTCCCTCCCCTCCTCTTAGGTGGTGGCTGTTGCTGTGGGAATATTCCTGGCGGGTGCTCTCCAGCCCCCTCCCTAGCGCTTCAATCAGGGGCTCCCTTGTCCAGGTACGGGCCGCAGTCTGGCGTCTGAAGTCAGAGGCTCCATCTCTGTCAGTGTTACGCTCCCTGCCGGCGCCTGTGTCATGGTAGCAACTCATATGGAATGGTACAGACCTCAATTTCTCGCTGGTCAAGGGGATATAATAACATCTATTTCACTGTATTTTTAAGTAAGTTAAATGAGGATATATACCAAGTGTCAAGTCCAGGGCCTGGCATATAAAATCAGTAATTCTATAAATCTGATGTCCTAATTTCTGTTGAAATTAGGTAATCTTTAAATTGTTGACTTCCCTGGGACTTGACTCTCTCATCTGTAACAAAGTATTGGTTTACCCCTCTAGGTTCCTCCTAATTTAAAAACTGCCTACTATTTTATGATTGTCATCAACACTTACTGAGCCCTAACTGTACAGAGGACTCTGTAAAAGGTAGCTAATTTGTAAAATAGACCTAGTTAAGAGGCTTATGATGTATTAGGGAAACATAAAAATCTATTAAAAAAGATAAATAATTCAGGACATATCAGGGTCAAATAAATTCTACTTATTTGTAGAGGCTCTCCTAACACCTTTTCTTTACTAACTCCCCAGAATAACCTGTACTTCCCATTGCCTCTGAAAAGAATATACTGACTGATATCTACAGTAGCCTAATAAAATGCATGTGGCATCCCAACAAGTAACTCTTAAAATTGAATTTGTTCCCAAACTCATTATGCCAAATGTTATAGATTATATAGTTTAATTGCAAAAAATTAAATAAGTATACTATATAAGTCAATAAAACATTAGAAATTTCTATGAAAACAAAGTAGTTTTAGAAACTCCATAAAGGGGGCACTGGGTGGCACAGTCAGTTAAGCATCTGACTCTTGGTTTTGGCTCAGGTCATGATCTCAGGGTTGTGAGATCGAGCCCTGCATTGGGCTCCAAGCTCAGTGTCAGATCTGCTTGAGATGATCTCTCCCTCTGCCCCTCCTCCTTGTGTTCTCGCTCTTAAATAAATAACTCTTTAAAAATGGGGTGCCTGGGTGGCTCAGTGGGTTAAAGCCTCTGCCTTCGGCTCAGGTCATGATCTCAGGGTCCTGGGATTGGGCCCCCCATGGGGTTCTCTGCTCAGTGGGGAGCCTGCTTCCTCCTCTCTCTCTCTGCCTGCCTCTCTGCTTACTTGTGATCTCTCTCTGTCAAATAAATAAATAAATAAATAAATAAATAAATAAAATCTTTAAAAAAAAAAACAAAAAAAAAACAAAAAAAACCTCGATAATGGTGAGACACCAAAACTACAGCTGTCAATTTATTTGTGAGCAAAATAAATACCAAAATAAATACCAAAGAGGATTCTGTTCTCAGAATATTTCACAAGTATCCCTGGTTCTACTTTAAAGAAACAAAAATTGGAAATTATAGAGAATCCATTATGGGTGTTGTTGTATAATAAGAACTTGACTGGCCTTTGTCCCTAGTTCCAAAGAGAGAGATTCTAAATCCTTAGAATTTCCTAAGTCATAGGAGTATTTTATATGTTATGTTATTCATGAGCCCCTTGGATCACACCAGAACTATGCTAACAAAATGATACAGGATGGGGTAGGGTCACCAGAAAGACTAACCACATGATTACAGCGTTAGGGCTTTGAACCAGTCCAAACTCAGGGGAGGAGAAGGGGGGGGGGGGTAGGAGATGGAGTTCAATCATGTGGCCAATGCTTCAGTCAATCATGCCTACTTAATGAGACTCCAATAAAAACTCTGTACACTAAGGCCCAGGTGACTTTGCAGGCTGGTGACGATCACTGTGCAGTAGGGTTGCATGTCCTGATTTCAGGGAGAGAATGCAGAAGCTCTACATTCAGAACCTTCCCAGACTATACCCTATATGTTTTTGGTTGGCTGATCCTGATTTTTATCTGTTACAATAAGGCTGTAAATCTAAATCCAGCACTTTCCTGAGTTCTGAGTCATTCTAGTGAGTTACTGAACCTCAGTGTGGGTTTGTGGAATCCCGACTCTGTAGCCAGTTGGTCAGAAGTATGGATGAACTGGGGACCCCTGCGCTTGTGGCTGGTGTCTCAAGTGAGAGCAGCTTTGTTAGAACTGTGCCCTTAACCTGTGGAGTCTGCACAAAATCAGGGCGTGAGCATTGGAACTGCAGTACTATGTTAAAGGTGTGGCTGATGCAAGAAAGACGAGGTGGAACTCTACTTAGCGGACCCATACTTAAAGAAGTTTCATCCCTGTGACAAAAGTAAATCAATGTGTATATATACATGTTTTAAGATATAATGAAAATTTTAAGATTTATAAGAATCATTTTTACATGCTTCCCAACTTTAATCAATTTTCTGTTTAACCAAGGAAATTTTGATTCTAATCAAATTAGATGAGGGAACATCCACTAGTCAAATAATAACTGCTAGAAAAGGTTTTCACAAAGACCAGTTCTGAACCTCTTCCCTTCTCAGCTATGAATGGGCATGCCCCTCAAATTCTCGGGGGATCCTTCAAAGTTAGTGATCTCATGTTTGTGTAATCTCCCTCTTCCTCCCCAAGAATCTAGTATCTATTCTACCTACCACTACAAGAGACACACAGATTACATCTCCTTGAAACCCTCTATTCCCTGTAACACTACTGGATAGCCAGTCTCTTCACTGCAGTCTTAGAAAAGCCAACAGGTACATGCTACAGGGTTATTACAGCCGGAGGCCCCAAGTGGAAGATGGCGAGATTTTTATCAGAGAAATTTATAGACAGCCAATGAACTATTTTATGACTTCTTTTTCGAATCTTTTTTCTTATCCAGGGTTGGCAAATCAGTTACAGGCCAAATCCAGCCTGCTGTCTCTTTTGTATGGGCTCCTGATCTACAAATAGACTTTACATTTTAAATGGTTAAAAGGGAAAATATTTTCACATGTGAAAATGATATAAAATTCCAATTCAAGTGTCTATAAATACAGTTATATTGGGACACAGTCATGCTCATTCCTTTATGCCTATGGATGCTTTCTCATGACCATGGCAGAGTAAAGTAATGGGGTATGGACCCCAAAGCCTAAAATATAGAAAGTATGCTGACCCCTGTCATAATCCCTAACATGTACCTACCTATGCAAACTTCTTCTATTCACTATTCCTTGAAAGTCTTGTATTAAGTCTTGTATGTCCTGCTTCCCTCTATTTGTCCATCCTGGTCCCTGTACTTGCCCTAACTATTGTCTCCCCCGACCCCCATCCTCTCCATACTTCAGCCAAAATGCCTTTCCATCCTTGTGGGCACAGCTCAGGTTTCACTTCCTTGAGGAAGCTTTCCCTCCTTGCTTACCAGCAAGAAGTGATCTCTCCCTTCTCTTTGAACTAGTCTATCACTATGTGATATTCTACTATCACTTGTGAAAAAATCATCTTTATTTTCACACTTTAAAAAATCTGCTTTAGTTTTCTTCATAAAGCAGAACTCCTTAGAGTAGATATCAGCCACAAAATCTAGCTGGTGCCTTTAGACCAAGTGCTCAATACTCTGGCCTATGAACTTTTTAAAAAATTCAAATATAATTAATATACAGTGTTATACTAGTTTTGGATATACAATATAGTCATTTACAATTCTAAATGTTTCTCAATGCTCGTCAAGATAAATGTATTCTTAATTCCCTTTATCTACTTCACCCCCCCCCCAACTCCCCTCTGGTAACCACATTTGTTCTCTGTATTTAAGAGTTTGTTTTTTGTCTCTTGAATTTATTTAATAAGATTTTCACATCTTATTTTACCTATTTTAATTACCCAATTTGCTATTTTAGCTGTAATTTTTACTTACCACATTTTCCTGGATCTGACAGTTAGATACGGAGATACTAGTAGACAAATCTTCTGTAAAACAGAAGGATGATGTATGAAAAAAGAACAAAATTGTTGTATGACTTAATATTAACATTAGCTGATATGTGAATGCCCACACTACATTAAATTTTTAAAAGTGGCTAACATACAGTTAATATAATTATGTTCTTTAAAAAAATTTATCCACACACATAATACTAACCCATCAACAAGAAACTAGTCAAATAAAATATGACACATCCACACAAAGAAATACTATCTAAACATTTAATGGTGTAGAGCTATCCATACTGAGTTAGAAAGCTATCCATGGCATATTAAGTTAGAAAGGCAAGTTGTAAGGCAGCAGCATTTGAATTAAAAACAAAGAAAATATGATACTTCTGGTGAACAAGAGAGGAAGGGTTGGGGAACAAAAACTTTAGTCTTTAGACATTTCCACACTGCCTGCATTTTCTAAAACATAAAAAGCAGGCATTATTTTAATAATAAAAAATTAGATAAATCAGATAAACCTATATACTGACACTGAAATATATCTGATCCCATATTAATTTAATAGTGGATAAAAGCAAATTGCATTTTTTGTAAAAATAAAAATATAATAATACAGTACAGATAGTACCAGCTTCCATTCTCCCCAAACCAAGAAATATACACCAAATTGTTAATATTGGTTTTCTCATGTGGGAGATATAGAAGCAAGAATAAGGGGATGTGTTACAAGTGTACAGGAAGGGCTGTCTCATTTTATATTCCATATTACTGTGTAGTTTATATGTCTATATTACTTTGATAAGCAAAGGAAGTGAGTGACAAGAGGGCCACATGGAAAGTATGTAAGAGACTAGGTCTCAAACATCTAGAATCTCAAAGAGAACTCAAAGAAATAAGATGTGAAATTGCCTTTACGATCCCAAATATAAAAATTTAAAACAAGAAAATGTAAGCATACTATAAGTCAAAAATAAATAATATGACTGTCAAAGACTGCATTTAAAAATGTTAAGTCAATCTTAAAATATTTTAAATAATTCAAATATTAATGAACAAAAAAGGCATAGCATCAATGATATTAAAGTGTCTAAAGCTTTGTTTTTCAATCATTCCATTTTCCTAGCATAAGTCAGTACTGATTTTATTTCAAAGGCCTCTGCTGTGTAACTAACTCCACCTAGATTTATCTTCTATTGCTTCCTAGAACTCCACTCCAGAAAAATCAATAGCAGCAGCCAGCAACCCAGGAATGGTATTACCAATGTGTCAGGAACTGTGCTAAGTGCATTATATGCATTTATTATTATTCCCACTTTAGATTAGTGACTGCAAAGACCAAGATCACAGCCAGTAAGCAGCTTTCATTCTCTACCATCCTCACTCTTTTAAAGATTTTTTTTTTTTTATTTGACAGAGATCACAAGTAGGCAGAGAGGCAGGCAGAGAGAGAGGGGGAAGGAGGCTCCCTGCTGAGCAGAGAGCCCGATGCGGGGCTCAATCCCAGGACCCTGAGATCATGACCTGAGCCGAAGGCAGAGGCTTAACCCACTGAGCCACCCAGGTGCCCTACCATCCTCACTCTTAACCCCTCTGTCATTCTGCTTTTAGAGACTCCTTTTTTTTTTTTTTTTAAAGATTTTATTTATTTATTTGACAGAGAGAGATCACAAGCAGGCAGAGAGGCAGGCAGAGAGAGAGGAAGAAGCAGGCTCCCTGCTGAGCAGAGAGCCCGATGCGGGGCTCGATCCCAGGACCCTGAGATCATGACCTGAGCCGAAGGCAGAGGCTTAACCCACTGAGCCACCCAGGCGCCCCGCTTTTAGAGACTCTTATACTGAGGGAGGAGGTCCATGGATGGGCTGGAGAACAGAGAATATTCCTATATCCCAATTTATACATACATTTATGTTTATGTCCCTGTATCATTTTCTGGGGGAAAAGGTCCATGACTTCAATTAGGATATCAGACATTTGCCTAAAATCCCCCCAAACTTAAGAAGCACTGTAAATATCCATCTGATTCATCCTCTAAGAGCATTAAACACCAAACACGTTCACAGTCATTACTTTCATCCCTTTGATCACACCCGTCTTCCTTAACTAGAGTAACACTATCCCCTTCACCCTTCCCTTTTGATTTTTCCTAACCTACTTGAGATCCAAGGTCAAGGTTCCAATCAGATTATTTCTATGATAAAGTCTCTGCTTCCTCCTCCTATCCATATCTGCATCCCCCAGATAACGCATTACTCATTTCTGCATTCTACTGCCTTATGCTACCATTTAACGCTTACGTTGTATGTCCTTTCTCCCTTAATTTCTGTGTTTCTTTTGTATTCTAGCTCAGAGCCTAGTATAATGCCAAGAACAGGTGCATGAAATAATAGTGCTGAACTGAAATAACGCACATTTAGGAACTGGCTGATACCTATTTGATTTAAATATACTTGTCTAATATATGATGTTTCCCCATAAATAACAACACCAGTAGCATAAAAGTGACATTATGTTATGGCTTTCACTTGATCCTTTATCAAATTTAGGTTTTATTTTATAAATTTTGTTGGTGCAAAGAACATGTTTTAATACTTTTTTAGTATTTCTGAATGTTTAAATTCAGTTAAAAGAAAAATGGCATTTGTGACTTCATAGATTTCACAAGTATGATGTGAACCATAATACTCTATCACCTGTTTATATCCCACCATAAAGCAAAATGCTAGTAGTCTGCTTAATCCAATGAGAGTTATGGATACCAAACACTGGTTCTCCTTCCTTTAATGCTGAGAACCCTATAAAGTAGGTATTATTACAGAGAGGTAAGGTTTTGCCTAAGATCATATAACAGGTTGGCAGAACCAGGATTTGAATGTAGGGAAACTGACTCTGGAACCTAGCTCTAGGGGTTTATGTATACACTATAACATAACTATACAAAGGAATTAACTAACAATATTGGTTAGTACAGATGAAGCTTAAAGTAAGCATTAGAAATATATACAGAGGGGTGCCTCGGTGGTTCAGCTGGTTAAGCATCTGCCCTCGGCTGAGGTCATGATCCCAGAGTCCCGGGATCAGGATCGAGATTGAGCAGGGAGTCTGCTTTCCCCTCTGCCCCTCCACTCTGCTCATGCTCTCTCTCTCTCTCTCTCAAGTGAATCTTAAAAAGAAAAAGAAAAAAAGAAAAGGAAACAAAAAAAAAGATAGAAAGAAAGAAAGAAATACATGCAGAAACACAACCATACCCACAAAATGCTTAAGAACCAGGGAGGGGGAGAAAAGCCATCAACAAGCTTATTGCTTACTGTGATCTTTCCCTTGCCCTGGAGAAGTGCAAACACTTGCTTGAGGGGTAACAGGCATGAGAGCTTGGCGAATTGCTTTTTCCCAGCTCTGTGCTACATCAACTCCAACTCCAGTGGCAGCAAGAACAGGATTGTGGGAGCTATCCCCATTGTTCTCCCCAACAAAGTATACCATAGTATCAGTGATGATTTCAAAACAGTGTGGGTTGCTGCCTTGTGAAATGTTTGTGAAATCTTGTGGCGAAGATATGCGGAGAATTTCTGAAAGTGGAATTTCCTGAAGCAAAAAATTAAGCGTTAAAAGATATGAATACATCTTTGTTTTTATTTTCAAATACACTAAACAGAGATATGCGTTTTTAATGAATGCATTAAGATGAACACAAGTATGTGGTACATGGAACACACAGTCAAGTCTTATGATAGTATCTGCCTGGAATGATCTGCATGCCCAACAACGCCAAAGGCAGAGCACGGAGCATGATAACTAAGCCAGTGATTCAGGCCTGCAGCAGGTCATTAGACTGTAAGGAAGGAGAGGATCCTGGAGGGTAACTGCCACTATATCCAACACTTGTCACTTTCCAATTCTCATTAAATCAACTCAATAATTACTTCTCTACCAGAGGCTTCTGCAAGATACAGCCCTCAGAGAAGAACAAAGCAAAAATAAGAGCAAAAGTAGAATGTTAGTATAGGTTGTTCAAGCATTCCATCTGGTTCTGCCCATAAATGTAACAAGTATTTATAGGAAATCCATTCCCTAATGCAAAGAAAGTACTTAAAAGAACCCAACCAGATCAAAGCAAGTCTAGTTTCTATTCTCTTTCTTAAGGATACAATTGCTACACTCTGCTATTTTGTATGGTGTCCCTGACACGCAAAGGGTGGAGCAAGCCAAGCAAAGAAGACTAGACAGAGGTGAAGAAGCTGCTTCTGGGGATCAGGGCCTCAGATAAAATGGAGCGTAGAGAACACCAAATCCCACAGTGGCCTCTTCTGGGCAGGTGACGATCATGGGACTTACTACACTGCCCAACCTAAATCACAGCATTCAAAAGGCAATCAGTAGCAACCTGACAAGCAAGCCAAAACCAAAGGAACACACAACGAAAAACAACTTTGGGCAGCAGGGCTACTGTGAGGGGTGAAATGGGGGGTGTGGGACAGTTATTTCAACACGAACTTAACAGTGCCTTCTATACATGATATTAGGCAGAGTCAAAATAGGTATATGCCAATATAATAATTAATGAATATTACTTGAATATTTGGAAAATATATAATGTTTCAATGTACATATTTTTCAAAATATGTATAATTTTTACCTTATAATACTTTGATCCAGATTCATTTTGAAACAATGTTAGACATTTGCTGTCCAGTCTCCAGTAATGCCTCTTTCTCTATAAAATAAAGGACATAAAAGTCTGTGGTATAAAAATAATGGTTCTTCCAAAGTGCCTGTCCCTTTCCTTTCCCTTTCATTTCTACTCATAAGTTTGTATTTCTGTAGGTTTAAAATTCATGAGGGTCAAAATTCTGCAAATATAAGAAGGATACAGAGTGACAAGTATACTCCTGCCACCATTCACATCCCACTCCAAGTAAGCAATGGTAGTAGATTTCTAGGCATCCTTTTAGAGAATTTTATGCATGCATGCTCAAATACATACATGGTACACATGCGCAGATAGGTAATTTACCTAGAGGCTGCATTTCTAATCTGGCTCGCTGGATCAGAAAATATATACACATGTAATTTTGCTAGACAATGTCAATCACCCTTCATAAGATTTGACCCAATTTATAGTATCATCAGGAACATAAGTACCTATTTACTCAAACCTTCACTAATATAGTTATATTACTTTGATCTTGGCAACACTGATAAATAAAAGCTGGTAATTCAGTGAAATTGTAAATTGTACTTTTTATTAAAAAAGAACACTGGGTCTGCTGTATAAATAATGAATTTTGGAACACTGAAAAAACTAAACTACATTAAATTTTTAAAATTGAGCTGGGGGGGGAAGAGGGTATAGGCGACTCAATGATCTGAAACTGAAATTCAAAAAAAGAATGAGATCAAGCTCTTATGTTTAAGAGTCATATGTATTTCCTTGATTATGAACTCTGCTGATATTCTTAGCCCATTCTTTGTGCTGTGTGGTCTTTTTCTGATCAATTTATTGTCATCCTTACATATTATGAAATTAATCCTTTTTAAAATGAAATGAATTATGACTTCGGGATACTTTTTTCAGTTTGTCATTTGTCTTTGCTTTTGTTTTTTGATATGTGTTTTTGTTTTTTTCTTAACATGCCCCTTTATTTTTAAAAATGAAGACTTCAGCCATTTTTGGTCACAGCGTAATTAAACGGAAGGTACAGAGATTTCTCATGTACTCCCTGCCCCCCATACATGCAAAGCCTCCCCATTATCTACATTCTCATTCAGAATTGTACACTTGTTACAACTAATGAACCTACACTGACACATCATAATCACAAAGTCCAGAGTTTACGTAATGATTCACTCTAGTGTTGTACATTCTTAGGGTCTGGACAAATGTATAATGACAGGTTTACATCATTTTATTTTATTGATTATTTTCCTTGCCTTAAAAATTCTGTGTTCTTTCTGTCTATTCATGCCTACCTGCCTGCTACCCCCCACCCCTTATTTTTTACCGTCTCCATAGTTTTGCTTTTTCCAGATGTCACATAGTTGGAATCATACAGTATACAGCCTTTTCACACTGGCTTCTTTTCCTTAGTAATATGTATTTAAGATTCCTTCCTGTCTTTTCATAGCTCACTGCTGTTTAGTACTGAATAATATTCCATCGTCTGGATGTCTGTACTACGGTTTGTCAATTCACTTACTGAAGGACATCCTGTTGCTTCCAAGTTTTGGCAATTATGAATAAAGCTATCGAAATCATCCATATTCAGGTTTTTGTGTGGACCTAAGTTTTCATATCTTTTGGGTAAAAAGCAAGGCATGCAACTGCTAGATCATATGGTGAAAATATGTTCGGTTTTGTAAGAAGCCGTCAAACTGTCTTCCAAAGCGTCCATAGCATTTTGCATTCCCACTAACAATGAATGAAAGTTTGCATTGCTCTATCGACATCCTTGCCGGCCTTTGGTGGTGTCAGTGTTCAGGTTCTGGCCATTCCAATCAGTATGTAGTGGCATCCCACTGCTCTTATAATTTGCATTTCCCTGAAGACATAGGATATGGAACGCCTTTTCATGTGCTTATCTGCCATCTGTGTATCTTCTTTGGTGAGGTATGTGTTAAGGTTTTTGATTCATTTATTAATTGGGCTGTTTCCTTACTGTTGAGTTTTAAGAGTTCTTTGTATATTTTGGAGAAGTCTTTCATGAAATGTCTCTTTTACAAATATTTTTTCCTAGTCTGTGTTTGTCTCATTCTCTCAACACTGTCTTTTACAGAGCAGAAGCTTTTAACTGTAATGAAGTCCATCTTATCAATTATTTCTTTCACAGATTTTGTATTTGGTGATGTATCCCCAGATACTTTCTGAATCTCTATTGCTCTACTAGTTTGTAAAAATATTTCAAAGTTCTGCCTTTTGAAAACTCTTTACAAATGTCACTACAGTTCTAGTGTACTAAAATGCCTTAATATAGATCTCGTTCTTATTTTGATTTTAAAAATGCATAAAGTAAAGCACATAACAAAGTTTCACTACCATATTACAATGTCTGTGATTACTGACCAGGGTGTCCCTGCTGCTGTAATGGACCATCCACCCTTCCTTCACCATCGTGCTGCTCTTCCTCTTTGTGTGCTTGATGGACTGTACAACCCTCATTAGCGGAATATTACTGCTTGTTGATGGACTAAAAAACATTTAGAGTTCATCATCAATGATGTTTATTCATCAATAAAATGTTGATAATTTCAATTTTAAAAAAAAAATCACATAAATACTTTAAACTCACCAGCCCTTTTTAGGATAATTGAGCTTATAATTTTTCAAAATACCTTATAGAAATAGCTTAAGAAAATAATCCCATTATGATGACACACAGTTGATTTATAAAAGACTAAGATAATACTACAAGTCCTCATATTTTTTGATGGGTCATAACACAAAATAATGCACAAAGCAGAAAGAATTCTCCCTAACTGCAAATTATGAAGCCTGGGAGAGGGTCGGAGCCCTTAGATAATAAAGGCTTCAAACTTTTTACCACAATCTCATTTGGGATTGCTGTTGAGAAAGCTGCTTTTGCCCTAGGCAGCATGGCTAATTAGTAAATTCATAATAAAGTAAAAAGTAGGTATATCTACACCCAAATTTACATGGTTCAAAGGTCAAATTCCATTATTCATGTTGTTAGCAAAAAGTATTTCTAGCAGAAGACACTGAAAGTCAAATGTTTACAGATAACAAATAAGAAAATAAAAATAATAAATAATGCACCAGTCAAATCAGGTAATACTGAAACATGGGCCAGGAACAGCATAGTTAGAGGAAAAGAACAATTTGGGGCATAAATGTGAAAACACATGGTTTTTCAATTTCAGTTAAATATTTGCTCTTTTTTTTTTTTTAAAGATTTTATTTATTTATTTGACAGAGAGAAATCACAAGTAGGCAGAGAGGCAGGCAGAGAGAGAGGAGGAAGCAGGCTCCCTGCTGAGCAGAAAGCCCGATGTGGGGCTTGAACCCAGGACCTGGGATCATGACCTGAGCCGAAGGCAGCGGCTTAACCCACTGAGCCACCCAGGCGCCCCAAATATTTGCTCTTAAATTATGAAGTATTCATGATTAGAAGCTATTTAAGTTCTCTGGATAGTCTCCAAACTGGGTAAACATTAAATTTTGTTTTAGAATGAGAATGACAGTAATAGCTATAATCTAATGATAAGCCAAAATGATTAAAGGACCACTCAGCCATGTGAGATTGATAAATGATCCACTTTCTCTAGATACCTCCTGGTTGCCACTGAAAAACAAAACCTGCCAAAATATTAACATTTCATTACAAAGTAGTACATCCTATAAAGTATACATAGAAAAACTGAATTTCTATAAACGTAAGGGGATATTTACAAGTTTAATAATCCAATAGCATTTTTACAAAGTGCTAATAGCCTAATTAACCACTCCCAAATTCATCACCAACATCTTTGTGCAACATCTGTAGGTATACATTCGTACTGGTGTTTCGAACACCCAGTAATCTGCCTCTATGAAGAAACTGGTTCCTTTAACTGTCAGTTAATTCTGACACCTTGTGGTGGCTGCTCCACCGTGAGAGATCACATCTAGACTACCTTTAAATAAAGTGTTTTTCTCTTCAGGAAAACAAAGATTCTCACACATTCCCATGTTGAGTGGATGGCAAGAATGATGTAATTTCTTTCAGAAATCCTGTTGTGCATGTAAAAGAATTAGCAACAATTTAAATCAATTTTAAATTACACTTTAGGGTCCATTTAAAGAGATTCTTTCTCAAGGGAGCTCCTGTACTAAGCCTGCATCCGGCGGCAGCTCGTGGCACACCCATGCACACACATACCTGATTGTTTTCACAGCTTCCTCATCTCTTTCCACATCAAGATCAGACGGATCCAAGAAGAACATTTTATCTTCTGGAGGAGATGGCTCTTCTGTGTCATCCAAGCCCCGGCTACCATCACTGTTCATGTCACTGCTATCAATATCCATTGGTATATCTGTATCTGCTCCCAGACTGGAAGGTTCTGGCAAAGTTTTAAATGAATTCAGAGTTTTATATTAATGGGAGATCAATATGTCTGAAGAGAAAGAGTTTCTAAAATGTGAGAAAAAAAGCTTTAAAATGCTTAATGAAAATCTAGGAAAATATCTTTATGATTCAAGACAAAGTAGTATTTGAGGAAGATATAAAATTCACACACTATAAAACAGAAAATTAATTTAATTAATTAGAATTTAAACTTCTATATGTCAAAAGATACTAAAAGCAAAGTAAAAGATTAGCCACCACTATTGTATGTTGGGTTGAATGGTTTTCCACAAATGTCCAAGGCAATTTGTTAGAGAAAGAAAAGAAAGAAAGCAGAATGTTCAAAAACTGGTGCTAGTACAACTGGGTAACTACATGCACAAAGGTGAAACTGGACGTCTTTTTTAAACCAAATATAAAAAGTGGATCACAGGTCTAAATGTAAGAACTAACCCTATAAAATTCTTAGAAGAAAACACAAGAGTCAATCTTTGTGACCTTGGGTTATCCCAAGCCTTCTGATAGAACACCAAAAACCCAAGTGATTAAAAAAAAATAAACTGGACTTGATTTTGTGCTGCAAATGATACCTCAAGAAAGTAAAAAGACAGCCCAAAGAAGAGGAAAAGTATTTACATATATCAGAGACCTCTATCTCAAATATTTAAAGAACACTTACAACTCAATAAAAAACAAATAACAATAAGTTAAAAAGGCAAAAAACAGGAATAATAGATATTCTTCAAAGCAGATGTAAAAATGGCCCACAGACATGTGAAAAGATGTGCCTATCAATTAGCCATCAGCGAAATGCAAATCAAAATGACAATGAGCTATCACTTCACACTCACTAGGATGGCAACAGCCAAAATGATGGACAAGAACAAGTGGGGGCGAGCATACGGAGGAATCTGAATCCTCACACGCACTGGCAAGAATGTAAAATATACAGCTGCTCAGGGAAACAGTCTGGCAGTCCTCCTCCAAATGTTAAACACAGAGTTATCATATGACTCAACAATTCCACAACCAGATATCTGCCCAAGTGAAATAAAAACATATGTCCACAGAAACTGTACTCAAATGTTCTTAGCAGTATTCGCCATAGCCCCAAAGTGGATACAACCCAAATGTCCATCAGCTGATAAATAAAATGGTAGTATATTCATGCACAGGAATGTTATTCATGACAAAGCAGAAGGTAGTATTGTTACAACATGGATGAACTCTGAAAACATGAAGCTCTGTGAGACAACACCAGACCCAAAAGACTACACATGATATGATTTCATTTATAGGAAATGTCTAGAATAGAAAGACCCATAGAGATACAAAGTTGATGGCAGCTGCCAAGGGCTGGTGGGGAAGAGTGAGGAGTGACTACTAGAGTGTATGCAGTTTCTTTTCAGGGTGATGAAAATATCCCACCATTGGACTGTAATAACAGCTGCCTAACTTTGTGAATAAACTAAATGTGTGAAGTATAAAAATTATCTCAATAAAGCTACTTAAAAAAAAAATGAAAAGCCACAACTGAGAGAAGGTATTTGTGTCAACTATAACTGACAAAGAATTATTAGGTACAATTATCAACAACTCCCTGCAAATCAATAACAAACACAAAAATGGACAAAACATGTGAACAGGTAATTTACAGAGGAAAAACCCCTAAGTAACCAGTCAACATATGAAAGATGTACAAACTCATTAGTATACAAATGTACTATAAAATCAATATGAATAGTATTTGATACCCATTTGTCAAACAGTAGAAAAGTACAAAAAGATACAAACATAAATCTAGAGAAGACTTTGGTTCTATAGAAAAACTACACTTATTCATTTATTTCACAAATGAGAAAACCAATCACGTTATCAATGGTGTTAAACAGCATCCATAAAAATCATGCCATTAAAGAAAAAGTTAAAGTCTTAAGAAATTTAATTTCTGTTCCTTATGCTTCTCCTCCTATAAAACGTGTATTTAATTTTTACCAGTCATGTAAATGTTAAAGAAAAATTATGCTTAGTATCATTTCTTCTTCCTTCCAAAAAGGTAATCACTACAATTAATATAATTTTGAAAAGAGAAAACAAACAAACAAAACAACAGCAGGTAAGGGTGTCTAGGGAAAGACTGAGAGAGAGAGAGTAAGGCAGTATAATGTGTTCTAATGACTGTGGACTTGGGGGGACCAGATCATGTGGGTTCGAATCCCAACTCTAAGTTTCTGGCTACACTTCTCCAGCAAGTTATTTAATGTCTTTGTGCCTAAGTTTACTTATCTGTAAGTACTTAACTCAAAGGGCTGTTCTTAGGTTTAAATGTCAATATATGTAAAGAGTGTGGAACAGGGCCTGGTACACAGAGGCAGTCAGTAAGTACTAGAACTATGAAAACCTCTAGGGACAGCAGCAGGCTGTTAAAAGTCTCTTTTGTCTAAGATGGAAGAGAACATGCAGCACAACTGGCAATATAAGACTACAAAGTGGTAGGTGGTTAAAGGAAAAATGGGAAGGCATAATGACTAATAAAGGTGTACTGTTATTAAATTAAAAAAAAGTCAAAGTTAAGAAACAAAGTAAACAAAATAAAATATGCAAATATAACATTATACAAAGATAATACACAAAAGAATTATGACCTTTTCTGATCTTTTATGGAAATTAAGAAAAAGAATTTTACCTCCATTGAAAGTAACCTCTCCAAGGCAGTCTCTTGGTACTTTTGATGCACAGCGTTTATGGCAGTTGAATTTACAATCTGAAATCAAGTTTTTGATTATTAATTTATGTAATATGTCAGGCAATATCAGATATGGTTAGAGACTTCTTAAAGTTTTCCTTTACTAAGAACTCAAGTCTGGGAATAAAGGTCTGGTTTCAAATTCTGATGTCACCTCTTAATAGGTATTATAACTCCTCAGGGCTCAGTTTATTTTTTGTTTTAAATTTCAGCTAGTTAATGTAGTGTAATAGGAGTTTCAAGTGTGCAATATAGTGATTCAACAGTTCCATACATCACAAATGCCCTCCTTAATCCCCATTACCTAGTTCACTCCCCCACCACACCCCCCACCACTCATAACCATCAGTTTGTTCTCTATAGTTAAGCGTCTGTTTCTTGGTTTGTTCCTTTTTTTTTTTCTCTGCTCATTTTTTTTTTAATTAATTTTTTATTTTTTATAAACATATATTTTTATCCCCAGGGGTACAGGTCTGTGAATCACCAGGTTTACACACTTCACAGCACTCACCATAGCACACACCCTCCCCAGTGTCCATAATCCCACCCCCCTCCCAACCCCCCTCCCCCCATCAACCCTCAGTTTGTTTTGTGAGATTAAGAGTCACTTATGGTTTGTCTCCCTCCCAATCCCATCTTGTTTCATTTACTCTTCTCCTATCCCCTTGACCCCCCATGTTGCATCTCCTCTCCCTCATATCAGGGAGATCATATGATAGTTGTCTTTCTCCGATTGACATATTTCGCTAAGCATGATACCCTCTAGTTCCATCCACGTCGTCGCAAATGGCAAGATTTCATTTCTTTTGATGGCTGCATAGTATTCCATTGTGTATATATACCATATCTTCTTTATCCATTCGTCTGTTGATGGACATCTAGGTTCTTTCCATAGTTTGGCTATTGTAGACATTGCTGCTATAAACATTCGGGTGCACGTGCCCCTTCGGATCACTACGTTTGTATCTTTAGGGTAAATACCCAGCAGTGCAATTGCTGGGTCATAGGGTAGTTCTATTTTCAACATTTGAGGAACCTCCATGCTGTTTTCCAGAGTGGTTGCACCAGCTTGCATTCCCACCAACAGTGTAGGAGGGTTCCCCTTTCTCTGCATCCTCGCCAGCATCTGTCATTTCCTGACTTGTTAATTTTAGCCATTCTGACTGGTGTGAGGTGATATCTCATTGTGGTTTTGATTTGTATTTCCCTGATGCCGAGTGATATGGAGCACTTTTTCATGTGTCTGTTGGCCATCTGGATGTCTTCTTTGCAGAAATGTCTGTTCATGTCCTCTGCCCATTTCTTGATTGGATTCTTTGTTCTTTGGGTGTTGAGTTTGCTAAGTTCTTTATAGATTTTGGACACTAGCCCTTTATCTGACATGTCATTTGCAAATATCTTCTCCCATTCTGTCAGTTGTCTTTTGGTTTTGTTCACTGTTTCCTTTGCTCTCTGCTCATTTTTATTTCTTAAATTCTGCATGAGTGAAATCATATGGTATTTGTCTTTCTCTGACTGACCTATTCCACTTAGTAGAATTCTCTCTATCTCCATCTAGCAAGTGGCCAGATTTCATTTTTTATGGCCGATTAATATTCATTGTATATGTGTGTGTGTGTGTGTGTGTATACACACTATATCTTCTTTATCCATTCATCAATTGACGGACACTTGGGCTGTTTCCATAAATTGGCTATTATAAATAATGCTTCTATAAACATCAGGGTGCACATATCCCTTTGAATTAGTAGTTTTGTATTCCTTGGGTAAATACCTAGTAATGGAATTGCTGGATCACATTTTTAACTTTTGTTTTTTTACATTTTTAACTTTTAACTCTTTTAAACTTTTTGAGGAAACTCCATACTGTTTTCCAGAGTGGCTGTGCCAGTTTGCATTCTCACCCCGCAAGGTGCAGAGAGTTTCCCTTTCACCACAACCGACAACACCTGTTGTTTCTTGTGTTGTTGATTTTAGCTATTCTGACGGGTGTGAGGTGATAACTCATTGTAGTTTTGATTTTCATGTCTGTGATTAGTGATGTTGAGCATCTTCTCATGTTGTCTGTTAGCCATCTGTATGTCTTCTTTGGAAAAATGTCTGTTCATGTCTCCTGCCCATTTTTAATTGCATTATTCATTTTTTGGGGTGTTGAATTGTATAAGTTCTTATATACTTTGGGTAACTCCTTATGGGGTACATCATTTGTGAATATCTTCTCTCATTCCATAGATTGCTGCCTTTTGGTTTTGCTGATTGTTTCCTTTGCTGTGCAGAGCTTTTTATTTGATGTAGTCTTAATAGTTTATTTTTGCTTTTGTTTCCTTTGCCTCAGGAGACACATCTAAAAAAAGTTGCTATGGCTGATGTCAGACATTACTGCCTGACATCTATGGTTTCAGGTCTCACATTTAGGTCTTTAGTCCACTTTGAGTTAATTTTTTGTGTATGGTGAAAGAGAATGGTCTAATTTTCCCAACACCATTTGTTAAAGAGACTTTTACCCATTGGATATTCCTTCCTGTTTCGTGATGACTAACTGACCATATAGTTGTGGGTTCATTTCAGGGTTTTCTATTCCACTGATCTATCACCATTGATTGGCAGGGAAGAGAAATCACACCAGTCAGCTCCTATGCTGCCAGAGAGGTCTCTCATAAATGCTGCCTCTCAGGGGCAAGCTCTGAGAACAAATAATCTCCTTACTGTGTGTCCCAGGCACTATTCAGATCACTGTTTCCACACTGTGTGTCCCTGGGGTTGTATGCCTGCTTCCCCAGGAGCAGCTCTGATGCCTCTAGATTTCCTGATATCTCTAGACTCTCTTGGAGTCCAGTCCACTGACACTTAAAACTTCGGGCTTAAAGCCCCTCTGGCTGCAAGAACCCATCTTGCTTTCCAAGCCAATGGATGGGGAAACATTTTTGTTGTGCATTCCTGAGGGCTCTTCTCTTGCCCCTCTCTGTGATCATGGGTCCCCTCTCTTCTGCAGCAATAAGCATGCATTTTTCCTCTAAATCATGTCCTGCACTTCCTACCTTCATTGCGGCCTCTACTCCACATTTAGTTGTAGTTGTGGAGTTTGTTCTACTGTTCTTCAGGTAGATTTCTGGGGTATTTAGGATGCTTTGATAGTTAGCTAGTTATATTCAAGGGATGAGTTGAGTTTAGGTTCCTCCTACTCGGCCACCATCTTCCCCACTTCTACCATGGGTCAGTTTCTCTCTTTAATGAAGCTAATACTATTCATATGACACATTGCCCAAATGTTGCTGGCAGCACCATGTTTCCTTCCCTTACCTCACATTCATCTTTCCATGTTCCCCTTAAGAGTTTCTCAGGCTGACTACTTTTCCAATATATGTCAAGCACTTACTCTTGAGTTCCTAATTAGTGAGGGCTGGTGCATATGCAGAAGAGAGACTGAGATTCTACAAGCTTTTGTTAGGAATTAATAAGGGCTTTCCCATACAGCCTTATATGGAAGGACTGTGCTTCTCATGCACAGGATCACTCACCATTATGAATGGTTCTCTTCAGCCTGCAAGAACTTCAGAGTTGATAGCACTGCAAATGAGTGTCAGGTATAAGCTGTTCAATACTACCCTTAACTCAGTAGTTCTCAAACTGTGGTTCCCAGACCAGCAGCATCAGCATTATTAAAAACTTGTCAGAAATGCAAATTCTTGTGCCCCACCCCACACCTATTATATCAGCAGCTCTGGGAGTGGGGCTGAGAAATGTGTTTTAATAAGTATTTTTAAGGTGACACCAAAATTGAGACCCATGCTGTAACTATTGTCTATTACCACCTTCCACCTTGGAAATACACCTACCAGCAAATTCTGGATAAAACTAATTCCAAGTCCTGACTCAGAATGATCTTTTAATCCTTGTGACTCAAGAAAATTCTGGCTATCATACCAATGGCATAAGAAAAAGTCCCATGATTACTATTTGGTGGATGACAAAACTTGTAATAATAACACTGTCTTGGGGCGCCTGGGTGGCTCAGTGGGTTAAGTCTCTGCCTTCAGCTCAGGTCATGGTCTCAGGAGCCTGGGATTGAGCCCAGCATCGGGCTCTCTGCTCAGCAGGGAGCCTGCTTCCCCTTCTCTCTCTGCCTGTCTCTCTGCCTACTTGTGATCTCTCTCTCTGTCAAATAAATGAATAAAATCTTTAAAAACAAAAAAACACTGTCTTTTTAAATGAAATGCCCTAGAAAAATTGATATATGATATTAATATTAATATATTCCATATATCTTAAATAACTGATGTGTTTTTTATCTCATGAGGTTTTACAAATTGTGACAATAACAAAACTTCTATTTTCCCTTTGAAAATGTAGAGCCAAATTTGTGGCCTACCTGAGCAAGTATGTACCTTCAAATGGCAGGCATTATTATTTCTCTGTACTCCTACTCATGGTTTTGGGTTTTTTTAGATTTTATTTAAATTTAAGTTAGTTAACATATAGGTATATTATTAGTTTCAGGGGTAGAATTTAGTGATTCATCAGTTGCATATAACACCCAGTGCTCCTTATATCAAGTGCCCTCCTGCCTACTCATGTTTTTATTAACTTATGTTTTCTTGTATTATATATATGCTTTCAAGCTGCCTTAAAGTTTTAATATAACAAAGAAGAAAACAAACAGGTGAATGAATGAATGAATACTGCTCTTGAAACTCTGTTTTCTCAAATGATTCAGAGTAACTGTTTAACTAAATTTTCTTTCTTAGCTTGAAAAGGTGAATGAAAACGACTGTTTTACTTTTTTTTTTTAAAGATTTTATTTATTTATTTGAGAGACAGCATACAGGGAGGGAGACTCCCTGCTGAGCAAGGCCCCTGATGCAGGGCTAGATCCCAGTACCCTGAGATCATGACCTGAGCCAAAGGGCAGACACTTAGCCAACTGAGCCACTGAAGCTTCTAAATATCTTAAAAGCTACTTTTTAAGTACTTTAAATCACAAAGATATAAAAATCACTGAAATAAGTGATTGATTTGGATTGATAATTAAAAATAGCTTAGCTATATAAAATATATGTATTTCTGAACCAATATAAATACAAAACATTATTCTTTTAGAATTCTAAGAAATCAAACCAATAACCCGGTGCAGAGTTAACTGGTTTTATTTCAAAATTCATTAATCTACATATTTATTTTAGGTCCTCTATAAAATACTGTGCTGCACTGCATATGGTTCTAGAATGTTTCTGTTCTGCTCAACAGAAAAACATTATTTACAACCTTTACTAAGATTATCTGTTGGCTAGAATTTGCACATCTGTTATTAATGTTCTTTCCCAAAACATTCCTTAGTGACTGCTTGCCAATACACTTTGGTGTTGATATTTTAAGGTATTAATTTATATATTAACTCATACTCAAAAGCAAGCTGTTGAAATAAAATTTCAACATTTAATTATGCCTGCCTGATAGTTATTAAATAGCTGGCAACTGAGGCACAACATGTTCTCTATCTGATGTTCTCCTATGTTGCCAAGAGAAGTTTTCTTATATACTTGAGTTAAATTTATGTACAATTACTCTATTCTGTGTTATAAATAGGTTGGTTTATTGCTACAAAGACCTCAACTCTAATGTTTTATTTAGATAAAACTACGTAATTCAATTCCACAACTACATCTATTATATAAAAAGTATGATACCAAGAACTGTTAAAATAATCACATAAAAATAAGTATATAGGATGACAGGTTACTTATACTGCACACTGGCTCAATAATTAATAAGACATTTTAAACTCTACTTTGGTTTAAACTCTACTTTTGGTTTTCACTATAATATATAGCACTGTTGTTAAGAAGATATGAGACAAGTAAAATCATCTTTAAAAAGCATAAAATATTACACAACTACAGGAAAATATATTCCATTATTCTACTGAAAACCTGGTTCATTAAGAGATGTTTCTAGAGTACTTTCATAGTGTTCTGGGTTTTATTCAAAATATGGATAATCCCTATCACAATTCCAGTGGCTTCTACTATATTCTTCCTATTTCAGCATGATAACAATTTGGAGTACCAGTTTTGGTACAGGTCTCTTAGCTACATAATTAAAACAAAAACAATAAAACTCTTGTAATAGGTTTGTTTGTGAGTATGAATATTTAAAGGAAAGAGGAAAGCATTATTTTATATTTTAGGTAGCATCTGGCTCTGAAATCAGAAAGACTTATTAAGCTCAAATATCTGCTTACCTTCTTACTAACTATCCCATATTGGCTCGTGTTAAGCAACCATATCTTATAGATCCAAATTCTAGTTTTTCTGTTTACATCCTAACTTTTCTGCAGCATAATTCCTGGCACATAGTACATTTACTGCAGAGAACAGTTGTTAATAAATAGATATGTATGTGTGGGCAGGTATGTATTGTCTTTTTTTTTTTTTTTTTTTGACAGAGACAGACACAGCGAGAGAGGGAACACAAGTAGGGGGAGTGGGAGAGGGAGAAGCAGGCTTCGCGCCTAGCAGAGAGCCCAAAGCGGGGTTTGATCCCAGGACCCCGGGATCACGACCTGAGCCGAAGGCAGACGTTTAATGACTGAGCCACCCAGGCGCCCCTGTATTGTCCTTTTTAAGTTAACAACTAGGAAACCAATTTCTTTGCCTAATGCTTCTGAAATAAATATTTTGAACCAAATTTGCTAATGAAAGTATATAAATTGTACTTAAGAAAAACAACCAATCCTACCTTTACACTGCATTCCTTGGCGAAAGAGGCCTTTCAGTAACCGCTTGCAGTACTGACATATTGTGGGACGGGTGTAAGAGTGAACAGCAAATGTGTGTGGAACTTTGACTCTGCACATTACCATCTTTTCCATCCAGATTGGGCGACCACTCCAAGAAGGAATTCTCTTACTTGGTTCTTGGTGAACATGTGACTAAAACATCAGTAATTTTCATAAGTATAAGTCAAAATTAAAAACACAGTATTAAGAGCAGGATTTGACCACAAAAGTCATTTACATTGGACATTAAAGCCAAGAATCTAAAAATGCACATCTCAGCAGTTTCCTCTGGAAGCTTAACTTACCAACACTTGAATGTGAACACTGTGGATTTTTTGTTATTATTTACACTAAAAAAAAAAGTTTTCCTCTTCACATATGTATATTCACTGTAAACTACTTTTGCTAGGCACATACCGCATTTTACAGATAAAAAACAAAAGCCTTAGAACGAATTTATGACATATTTAAATCCTTTGAAAAACATTACCGAGAAATTAATCATAGGAAAACTAAATTCAGAAAGTGTTGTTATTACTCATGTTGAATTACTGAACATGTCTGAAAATATTTTGAAACAAATCTTGGTTTTTCAAATTTATTTTTATAAATTCTAAAATATGTTTGTTAAAAACTTTAGTCTAATTAATGATGATGAAAAAAAATGGCAGATACAAATTAGCCAAAACAACATTATGCTTTAGGAAGTTCCTTGATATTTAAGTATTTTCTAGTTATTTGGGCCTTTTCCCCTAGATAAGCAAAAAGGAATATTAAAAGTGTTGATTAAAAATTTTTGTGTAACCTGGGGGATAACTAGATATTTGTAGCTATGGTGCTTTCTATATATACAAAAGAAATAAATTACAGGCCAGTTGAATATGGCCCATGCCATTCACTCACCCTTCACTGATTATTATATTATAGGCCAAACCCGACACTTTGTATCACAGAAGCAAAAATGAATGAAGTACAGTCCATGTTCTCAAGCACAAAATACCTAACAACCATCTAGATGCATTATACATTTTGCTGTAGCTGCTTGCACCTTCACTGCCAGAACTGAGGTCCTGAGATCTTTCTTATGCCTCCCATAACTAGTCATGTCTGTAGCCCAGAGAAGTTGAATCAGTCTATGAAGGTATGTTCAACCAATAAAAGCAAAAGAAGCCAGAAGCAACTAGGAGACAGAAGTGTATGACAGAAATGAAGGGAAGAAGGGGGAAATAAAGGCTTTTTGGAAGAAAGCAGAAAGGCAGAAAAGAATAAAGGACATACAAATGGAGGAAAGCATTATAAAAAAGAACATAAATACAGTCTCTGATGGGTGGTTTTTCACTAATGTGTTGCCACAAAAGTTCTAAAACAAATTATGAAGCAGTTTAATATAAGAAAAGTAAAAAAAGAAGGTTAAAACCCAAGCCAAACTTGCTTGCCTGCTTCAGCTCTCCACGGTCTCCTGCTCTGGTCTGGCTCACCCTTCTATCAGGTAGCCAGGTACAGAGCACCTTCAGCAAAATAAGCACCACAGTGATCCCGCAAAGCTAATCAAGAAGCCAGCAAGAACCAGAAACAGATGTTGTAGGCTTTTGTTCATCCCTGGGTCCCTATTCTCAACAGTCTTTTCTTGCTCCTGCTTCTAACACTTTTGGTTTGTCTCAAGTTTCAAACATACACGACGGAATGAGATTGATTTTGCCAGTCATCATCAAATATATAGGATACCCTGGCAAGGCAGAACTTTCCTAACATATCCCTTCATATGCCAATGGCCAGCTGGTGACTCACTGCCTTTTGTCAGATCCTCCTGGGACTGGTATTAGGGACATGGTACACAGTACATATGCAAGGAACTACACATGGGACTGTGGTTGTAGCAGCCACCTCATTTTTCATGTCTAGTACAAGCAGTAGTTTAAATATGAAAAACGAGGCTCTAAGATTAATATTACTAAGGCCTAGTATCAAAATCAGGATCTAGCCCTCAATCTTCTACATAGAAGTCCAGTGATTCTTAATCTTTCCCCAACTCAACATACCTGGGCATATGCTACAATCTCATTAATGACTGTGGTTTACCACTCTGTGGAATGAGGAAGGCAGGAAAGGTATGGAAGACTGAACCAGAATTTGGAGGAAGGAGGACACTGGTAAAATTACCTGGAGCATTTGGTGAAAATGGGACCACTGAGATTAGAGTAACTAGAGTTGAGTGAAAGTTCTTCTCTTGCCTTGCGTTAATGGTCCCTCTTTACAAACTATTAAATTCTTATTTCTTATTAATGTGTAGCCAGAAATTCTCTAAAAGTGATCAAATTATTTCCACAGTGTGAGTTTCAACTAATATTTGCTGAAGTGAAAATTTTCTCACGAAAACTTTATAACAATGTTGCCAACTCTCCATTAGGTGCAATAATAAAGGCAATAAAGGCATGTAAAGGGGCAATTCCCTAATTATATATATTTCACTTTGGAATATTATTCAATGAAAAAAATACCCCCACTTTTATGCACACAATTAGCCCCAACAGTTTCTTTCTACCTTGATTCTGTCCTGTCTTGGCCCCTTGGGCATTTGCCCAATGTGCTGCTAGGAATATTCCCCTTTCTCTCATCTCCAAAGAGCCATCACTCAATTCTTGTCTCTCCAACATCAGTGGTCCTGTTGTAACCAAATTCAGTGATAAGCCTATCTTCTGGTGCTCCGCCCTCTCTTTACTTGCTTCCCTTTAGACTGACTGCAGATACTCTAACAGAAACTGCCTTCTTACATGTAAATGATGACAACCTCAGAGTCAGATTCAGAAGTTTTTATTCCCAACTGGCCTTTTCCAAGCTTATATCAGAAGTCAGTGAAGGTTAATATCGTGACCACTCAGAAACTTTCCTTCCTCATGCCTCATCTATAAAATGAAGATAGGAGCTGCCTACCTTCTAGGACTGTCATGAAGATGACATGAGAAAATACAAGTACAGCATCCAGCATGAAGCCTGCCACACAGAAATTAGGAGGCTCTCACCATGTGGCAATTTGGAGTCAGTTCTTCTCTCACTTTGGTTCAGATCACGGTTGCACTCCTTTCCTCATTGCTATCTCCTCTATTCCTTTAGAGTGTCCTCTTTTTCTACTCTCCCTTCCCTCCAATTTTCCTCCGTGAGCTCTTCTTTTACTTTACCTTTTTCCTTTTTAAGACTGAATGCTTGGGACTGATAAAAGCAACCTTTTTTGAGAAATGATTTCTACTCGTTCTGAAATACTCTGCACAACCTAACTAACACAAACATATCACTCTATTTTCTTCTACTTCCCTAACGAATTTTCATCTTCAGGATAAAATATAAACTAATGAGTTAAAACTTAATACATTATTCATTTGCTCTGTCCTGCTATTTCCTAATCTAGTATTACTCATCTGGGGTAGCTGGCATCTCAGCATCATTTGTGGGGCTCTTAAAAAAAAAATCTCTATCCTATGGACCTCACTCCTAAGTTTCCTATGCAGTTCATCTATAAAATGTACTAACTTTTCAATTACCAGACTTTCCCCAAACTCTTGCATATGTTTATAATAACTCTTCGCTCTCAGTTCGTTGTACCATAGCATTCTTGTTTTCTAAGGTAAGCACCTCACATCAAGGCTAAACAACACGGGAACATGGGATTTTTGTGAAAGAACGTCAGATGCTTTTATTCTGATGCCTCAGTATAGCAAAATCTTGTGACTAGAATATCAGGACAATAGCCCAAAGGCTTGATTTTGCCATTAATTTATGGAAGACCAAGGAGCTTACAGAAACAACTAAATTATAAGACTGCAATCTACAGATGGAGGTCACTTTAAGTACTAGGAAATGAACAAGCAAGTTATTTTTTCTTCCCTGATTTACTGTCTTACTTTCAGAGGTACAATATATTAGGGAAAAAAATCAATAACCTAAAAATAATCTGATCTGGATTTAATTCTAATGTTGCTTACCAATTTGCTCTGTGACTTGAGTCAAGTTATTACTTGACCATTATTAGTCTCACTGTCTCATTATGTATACATCTACTAAGATATCTCACTGGAATATTGTGTGGATCAATATGTTCATTCATTCCTCATTGAATACTTACTAATTACAAGGTATTGTGCTGGGCATGGTAGGGCACACAAACACATGAGTACTATCTTTTCTAAACAGATCATAAATTCCTTGAGGACACTATGATATTAAATTAGAATGTTATACACACCATTAGCGAGGTTTGAAAAGTGGTCTGGCATTCAGCAAATAAAAGAACTTCTAGGTTAAGGGAAAAAATCCAGGAAAGGTAGCTATTGAGCTAGATCTGGAAAAAGCATGTAGGAGGGACACCAATAAAAGCAAAGGTAGAGGGAGCAATGGTGTGTTCAGGGAATGTTGAATAGAACAGACTGCTGGGGTGGGGGGCGGAGAACAGAATGTTGGAAATATAGGATATATAAAGGCTTCCTAGTGGGGAGTGATGTAATCAGAGTTGTGTATGAAGCTGTAGTGAAATAAAATGATCGGGCTCTTGTATGTAAGATGAAGTGAAGTATGGGAACCAGAAGCTAGACACTGGTAAGGAGGCTAATGCAGTGGTCCAAGTGATAATGTGGTCCCAAAGTAGATAAAAGGCAATTCATTACTACCAGTAAACTCTGTCTCCAGTAATACATGTTAAGTTTTTCAAGTGTAGGAATGTGAGTAGTCTTTAGTACATAATTTATATTCTGGGATGATGTCATATATCCTTTAGAAACATAAGGAATAAGTAGTAAAATGCTCTTTTATTGCCTTAAAATACATACCTCTTCTGTGGGAAGGGCTACATATTCAGTCTGTAGAAGTCTTGGAACTGAGAGGCCAGGTCCTGGCAGAGACACATTTGATAGACGTCTCTTTCTTACTCCACTACAATTATTTGGAATCTTGAAGGCACATCGTTTATGATAATTTAATCCACAGCCTAAATATATTTTAAAGGTAAAAAAAAATAATAGATCAAAGAAACTTTAGGGACGCCTGGGTGGCTCAGTTGTTAAGCGTCTGCATTCAGCTCAAGTCATGACTGCAGGGTCCTGGGATCGAGCCCCACATTAGGCTCCGTGCTTAGTGGGGAATCTGCTTCTCCTTTTCCTGCTGCTCCCCCTGCTTGTACGTGCACTCTCTCTGACAAATAAATAAAATCTTTAAAAAAAGTTTTTTAAATTTTAATATATACATATTTATATACTAAAGTTTTAATTATATAATTTTAATTATAATATATTTATAACATATTTATAATATATTTATATACATGATTATAAAAGTATATTTGTAAAATTACATATTATAATTTTAATTATAAAAATTTTATAATACATTTAAATATAATTTATATATTATAAAGTTTATGATATATTTATGTAATTATAATTATAAGAATTTTAAATAATTTTATAGTAATACTTTTTAGTAATTTTATGACATATAAATACATACTTATAATAATATATAAAGTATGTTACATAAAAAATACATGCTTCTTTTATTTAATTTCTTTTCTTTGGCAGCATAGTTATCCTAATTGAGAACCTAGATGACAAGCTAAGTGAAGCCAAAAAATTCAATATAAATTACTGGGCTCCACACGACTAACTGAATCAGAAATTCTGGGGATGGGTCCCAGCAAAGTATGCTTTAACAAGTCCTTGTGGTGATTCTGATACTTGGCAAAGTTTGAGAACAACTAACCTAAACACCAGCAAACTGTGGACTGTATACTAAACCCTCCCCATGACATGTGAAAGTTACATGAAATCCAAATTTCAGTGTTCATAATTCATTTTATTGAAATGCAGCATGCTCCTCGTTTCTTTACATCTTGTTTATAGCTTTCAGGGCACACAAGCAGAGTTAAGTAGTTGTGGCAGAGACTATTAGCCAACAAAACTTAAAATATTTAATTTCTGGCCCTTTACAGAAAAACTTTAATGATTCTCCACCTTTAATACTTAAGAGGACTCAGAAATGTGCACCTGACTCCTGTGACAATTTTAATTCAGAAAAACAGATCTGTCCAATTCTAAACCCTAGGTACCACCTACTCACCGAGGATCTCTTTTTTTTTTAAGATTTTATTTTTCAGAGAGAGAGAGAAAGCACAGCACATGCACACATGCACAAGGCTGGGGGAGGGGCAAAGAAAGAGGGAGAAGCAAACTCCCTGTCAAACAGGGAGCCCAATGCGGCACGGGATCCCAGGACCCTGAGTTCATGATCTGAGAGGAAGGCAGACACTTAACTGACTGAACCACCCAAGCACCCCTGATCTTATTCTTTCATTAATGATCAGAAAATGCAAATACAAAATCCTATTTCAAATGGTACAAAAACTTAGAACACATACCTTCACACTTCAGTCCTTGACGTACCAATCCCCAGAGCATCTCACCACAATAATCACAAAAAGTGGGAGCTTTATAAGAATGTACGTACAGAGTATGTGGACGAATCTGGAAGTCTTCTACTGTAGCCAAAGCTTTTTAAAAAGAAAAGTAGCCAAATAAGCCCTACATTTGTAATTGCAATGAGATTAAGAATGCTGACCATATTCATTTATGTCAAAGTACATGGAATCTTTTTTCTCTGAAAGCTTCATTTATCATAAAAAATCATTTATCTTCAGCATTTAATATTGTGGTTTTCAAGCTATTTTAGGAAGTTCATCAACTCCAAATAACTTGCGCTCCAAAACTACGTCTGCAGGTAGGTATTTCAACCTCCAAAAACATATTTAACATAGTGACAAGATCACAAATAGTTGGTAGGTCTGTTTTTACAATTAAAAACTGTTTAACTTATAACACACTGGGAAACAGAACATTAAAGTAAAAAAAAGCGGGGGGCAAAAAGTAAAAAACGTAAAACCCGTGGAAACTATGGAACTTAATCTCAATGGTAAACACTCTGAGTTCCAACTTAGGATCTCAACCTAAGTTTTCTGTCTTCTCAATAGTCCTAGTAGTTAAGAAAAAGAGACTCCTCTCCTCTCTGCGAGCAACTGAACAAGTAGACACAAACACCGGTAGCCATTCTCTCACCTCCACCTATAAGTCATCAGTGGATATCCCTGTGTTCTGATGGGCCTGATGAAGGGTCCAGAGCAAAGAAGGAACAGATAGGAGTATGACCTCCAGGGAGGACAAGAAGTAAAGCCCTCCTGGAGTGGAGAGAAAGACAGGGATTGGGAAATTTACACATGACGGGGTGGTGGTGCAGATGCATGATTAATGGAGGGGCCAGATGAATGGAAAGGATCAAGGACCAATAAGGAAAGGTGTTGGTAGGGAGGATCTCAAGAACAGGCTGCAGAGATGAGTTTGAGAAGTGGAAAAAATAGCGGCAGGAGTCTGGACTCTTGGCTGGCTTTCCTTTTTTTCTTCCCTTTCTCTCACTCTTCGCTCTCTCCTTCTCTCCCTCCCTCCTTTCCTGTAAAACAAGAAGTTCTTTTTTTTTTTTTTTTTAAGATTTTATTTATTTATCAGAGAGAGAGAGGGAGAGAGAGCGAGCACAGGCAGACAGAATGGCAGGCAGAGGCAGAGGGAGAAGCAGGCTCCCTGCCAAGCAAGGAGCCCGATGCGGGACTCAATCCCAGGATGCTGGGATCATGACCTGAGCCGAAGGCAGCCGCTCAACCAACTGAGCCACCCAGGCGTCCCCAAACAAGAAGTTCTGCAGGACTACTAGGTGCATTCATTGTTCTCTTACATTCCCCGCCAACAATCCTGCCCATCTGCTGTTGGATGAGGTCAGAAATAGAAGGAGCTAAGGAACGATAAGAGTGGATGAGGAGGAAAGGGAGGGAGGTAAGAAAATGCCCACTGAGAACACACAGGGAAGGAGCAATACTGAAATCATGGGAACAATCAGTATCACAGTTTTCTCTTCCACATCTTCATTATTTCTTTTTCTCCTTTCATTTCTGAACCCCAATTCTCTTCTTCTATGCTCTTCACAGAAATGGGGAAAATGAAATTGAATTTCAGTATAATTATTTTATTTCTTTGATTCAAAAAGTATATTCCTCTTCCAGTTCCAATGATAATTCCCTTAGCTTAGGAACATTTGGATAAACAACTCAGGGCTTATTTTCCTACTTTCTCATCTGTGACGTAACCTTCCTGAAGGGAAAACTCACATGGTCACCATTATTATAGAAGAAGTTAAGCAACTGTAGCACAAAGACTAACTGAACATAGCATTTAGTAGAAAAAATAAGGCTCATTCAAAAAAATAAATAAATAAAAGGAGTTATTTACTTACCTGAAAGAACAACTTCTACTAGGTCTCCTTCATGTATTTCATCTGCTGAGGTAATCAGCTGCAAAATATTTTCTGAGTTCATGTCATGGCGAAAGAGAAGAATTTTGTCATACATGCCAAAGAATCCACACTCTGGAAACTACAGGAGAAGAGTCCTATATCAGCATACCCATAGGTTTCCATTTTTATGAGTAAATGTCTCAATCTTATCAAAGAACCTTACATGTGGTTTTTAGCCTAACACTGTCTGCTAACAATTCTATTAATATCTAAAAGATCAACCATGGATTCAAGCATCCTTGGTTCACTTTCAAGTTCAAAAATAGAACAGTAGGGGCTCCTGGGTGGCTCAGTGGGTTAGTCTCTGCCTTGGGCTCAGATCATGGTCTCAGGGTCCTGGGATCAAGCCCCGCATTGGGCTCTCTGCTCAGCAGGGAGCCTGCTTCTCCCCACCCTCTGCCTGCCTACTTGTGATCTCTCTGTCAAATAAATAAACAAAATCTTAAAAACAAAAAAAAAAAAAAACACAACCCAGTAAACTTAAATACAATTATTTTTTTAAGCACATGTCTCTTAGAAATATAGGATTTCCTTTTTCAGTTATTGATGGAGACTATAATCTTGAATTTAACTGCTACTCTATCTTACATTGCCTGAGATAGGCAGTTTTTCCTGTCCTCTAGAACTGAGCTTCCTCTATAGCTACTAGCCACATGCAGCTAAATTAAAATTAGTTAAAATTAAATAAAATGAAAAGTTCAGCTCCTCAGTCACTCTGACCACACTGCATGCACTTAATCACCACCCTAGCTACTGGCTTGTCTATCATTTTGGACTATGCAGATATAGAACACTTTCATCATCACTTTAAACTTTACTGAACGGACCTAGTAGATTAATAATTCCCAAACTTACCGTCACAAGAGTATCAATTCCAACATTTTTGACAAATACACCTATGGCCTCTAGCATCTAATACTTTCTTTACTCACTGTAATTACAAATACATGATTTTTATGGTAACTTTCTTTTTACTATTTTTTAAAAAAATATATGTATTTAGTTGAGAGAGAAAGAGGGAGGAAGGGAGAGAGCGCATTAGTGGGAGGGGCAGATGGAGAGGGAGAAAAATTAACAAGCTGATTCTGCACTGAGCATGGAGCCCGACACGGGGCTTGATCCCAGTACCCTGAGATCATGACCTGAGCCGAAATCAAGAGTTGGGACGCTTAACTGACTGACTGCAACACCCAGGTACCCTGGTAACTTTTTAAAAAACCTTTGACCAGAACAGGAGACTTAGAGATCTGTTCACATGCCCTATGTATATTATTTCAAGGCTTCTACACTTTGTGACTACAGAGCTGACACTGTGGGTATTGGCATACCACTAAAATATGAAGGTATGAGCTCTAACAGTTTTTATAGTTAATAAAGTTATTTAAGAGAAAATTTTAAATACTTGCCTTACAAAATAACTTTAATTTCTAAATCAAGATCAAGATCATCTAAAACACCAGTGTCCTGAGAAATGCTGCTCCAGGTATTTCAATTTTCTTCAGTTTATCTCAGATTTGGACACCCTCATTGACTTATTTGGCTCCTCAGAGAATATCCTTTAATGTACTATACAGTATATCACTAGCCTGCACTGAATGGCTTGATACGTATGTCACACTGAACCATAATTGCATTTATTGCAGGGATGTTGCTGAGGATATGTTCACTTACTTCAAGAATGGTAGCCCTTCTCCGTGAGGAATCATAAAAGGAATTTCTCCGGTTGGTTCAATAATATGAACAATCTGATCATCCAATTAATCATGTTTTCTGTTTACTTCACTCACTGGGAAAAGCAAAGCTAAATTTGTGGCCCACTTCTAACATGAGTTTAGGATCTTACAGCATGTGTTTTAGGTGGAAATGCCTTATCTTCTGAACTTAATTTTCCCATTAAAAATCCTTATATAGGTATATGTCTACAAATGTCTAAATTTTATTGGAAAATTACTAAAATTAAAAAAATTAGAAACAATGACTTAATTAGAAATTTGAGTCGATTTGAATTTTTTTAAACCTGAGTAAATAATGAAAAAGTACAGAAATATTTGGAGTTTTTATAATATCCTACTTTCAACTGAGTTACCAATAATACTAACAAAACTTTATAATATGCTTTAAATATATATCTAACAGTGTAACAATTTTTAATTGAAAAGCTAGGGAGTAAAAATACAGAATCAAAAATATATTTTTATTACATTTTAAAGTTTGAAATGAAAATTTTATAAAATTTTATTAAGTGTTATCAAATTAGAAACCATTTAATAGGAATAAAACATCTCCATAAATTAGTTGCAACAGTTCTTATGTATTAAGAACTTAAGTATTAATAAAGAAAAGTTTCCAAGGCGCCTGGGCGGCTCAGTCTGTCAAGCGGCTGCCTTCAGTCCAGGTCATGATCCCAGGGTCCTGGGATCAAGCCCAGTATCCCAGTATCTGGCTCACTGCTTGGCAGGTGCCTGCTTTTCTCTCTCCCTCTGCTTGCCACTCCCCCTGCTTGCTCACTTTCACTCTTCCATGAACAAAATCGTTAAAAAAAAAAAAAAATTCCACATTCCATCCTTATATAAAAATGACTAACGAGGGATGCCTGGGTGGCACAGTTGGTTTAGTGTCTTCAGCTCAGGTCATGATCCCAGAGTCCTGGGATCAACCCTCTCCCCCTGCTCCTCCCCCTGCTCCTGTTCACACGCTCTCTCTCAAATAAATAAAATTAAAAAAAAATTTTTTTTGTATGAATAAAACTCATTTTTAAAAGTTCCACATTTTTTTTTTATGTCTTCTGAGTGCAAGGCATTGTTCCCATGGTATGTAAAGTTAAGGCAGACCTTCCCTCCCAGAAGTTTACAATCTAGTAGGAAGATGGTAATAAAACAAATCAATAACATAGTAAAGGAAATACCAAAAATGAAAAATAAATAAAATTCTAGAAGAAGGGAAAAAAACTTTAACCGGGAATGTGGAATTTCACTGAAACAGTGATAAAAAAGGGAAGCAAGGTTTCCATGGGCAGAAAGTGAAAGTGAAAGTATAAAGGTTGTAGTTGAGAAAACACATAAATGGAAGAAAGTTAAGTGGACTCCTATGACCCCAAGGGCTGGGGTGGAAAGAGGACAAAAATGCACACAGGAGCCCCATGGAGACTATACTTAAGAAAGAAACTTGGGAGTCATCAGAATGGGGTGCAGGCATTGCCACCTACTAACTACAGCACCTTAGATAAGCTGCTTAACCTCCCTATGCTGTTTGTTATCTATAAATTTGGAGTAACAGCAATACTGGCTTTATAGGGTTCTGGTCAAAATTTATGTATTTAATGACATAAAGTAGTACCATGATCAGTAAATACAAGTGGTTCTTTTTATCTTACATCTAAAAGGGGAGAGACAAAAAATCCCAGAGCAAGGCAGTGATGCAATCAAATCTGTATCTTAAAAAGATAATGCTGACATGTGGTAGGGACTGAAACAGGAAGAGACTAGAGCAAGCTCCTAAAGAAGGCTGAAGCTATTGGTCAGGAAAGAGGTAGCAGGGTCTGGATTATTCAGTAAGGAGATGGAAAGCAAGACAAGAAGGAACACTTCTCTCTCAAATCTATCTTTGGTAAATTACATGGATCATTAGTATTGTTTTGACCAAGCCAGAAGTCCCGATAACTAAAGAGCTAAATAAATACATTAATGAAAGAAGAAAACATCAAAAAAATGTGTGGCTTAGAAAAAAAATACATGTAAAATCATCTTCTTGATAAACACATGACCCAGTGAATTCATACTAGCATTATTTAAGAAATTGAAGCACGAATAAAAATGACAGGGAGTGTATTAAGAACATTTACTTAAAATAAGCATTTGTGAACCAGGCTGGAAAGCCTTCAGTGATGATAAAAAAAAAATGAAGTAATTTTCTAGTCTAGCAAATATTTACATAAACTATATTCATCTATATGGTTGAGAAATTATAGAGTTCCAAGAGGGGGAAATGTACTAAATAGCTTGTAGAAAATAAATTTCTCCTATTCACAATTATGATTTGTAAGTATGACTTGGTAGGATATTTAGGAATCATCTGAGGAGTCAGCACAAAATGAAGTAACAGAAAATAGCACCTGAAAAAAAAGGCAAGAGACTATTATTAAACGTTGCCACTGAACATCAGAGAAAAACTGTAGCCAAGTTTTAAAAAACACTATGAAGTCTTGAGACAGGGGTATGTTAAATATCTAAAAAGAAGAAACAAGGGAAAAAAAAAAAAGAAGAAACAAGGAAACAAGGAAAGTGAGCACACACTTTGAAAGATCTAAACAATTATTCAGAGAAAAACCCATACAAAAAACAAAAAAGCAAAACCCTGCTAATAATGATTTGAACTTACCACTATTGAAACTTCATAACTTTTATAACAATTCAGAGAGGTGCCTGGGTGGCTCAGTCGGTTAAGCATCTGCCTTTAACTTAGGTCATGATCTCAGGGTCCGGGGATAGATTCCCATGTCAGGCTCCCTGCTCAGTGGGAAGTCTGCTTCTCCTTTTCCCTCTGCCCCTTCCCCACCACTTGTGCTCTCTCTCTCAAATGAATAAAATAAAATCTTTTAAAAAATTCAGAAACAAGATTTTTAAGCAGGAGTAAATTGTTATGCCATGTCTCAATTCTGACCATACACTAAAATTCCCTGTGGACCTTAAAAGATCTTCCCAGGTTTATGGTTAAGCTCTGTGGAATAAGACATGGACACCTAAATATCAAGTTCACTTTTTTTTTAAATTTTTTTTATTTTATAAACATATATTTTTATCCCCAGGGGTACAGGTCTGCGAATCGCCAGGTTTACACACTTCACAGCACTCACCATAGCACATACCCTCCCCAATATCCATAACCCCACCCCCCCAACCCCCCTCCCCCCATCAACCCTCAGTTTGTTTTGTGAGATTAAGAGTCACTTATGGTTTGTCTCCCTCCCAATCCCATCTTGTTTCATTTATTCTTCTCCTACCCCCTCAACCCCCATGTTGCATCTCCTCTCCCTCATATCAGGGAGATCATATGATAGTTGTCTTTCTCCGATTGACTTATTTCGCTAAGCATGATACCCTCTAGATCCATATTATTCAATATATTTACTACATACACTCCTTAAAAAAACAGACTTAAAAAAAACGCCTTATTTTTAAGAACAATTTTAGAGTTACAGAAAAATTGAGACAGTAGTACAAAGAAATCCCATATACCCCACAACTAGTTTCCCCTCTTATGAACGTCTTACATTAATATGGTACATTGCAATTAGTGAACTAAGACTGATACATTAACTAGAAAGTCCATACTTCATTCAGATTTTCTTAGCTTTTACTCAATTTCCTTTTTCCATCCCAGGATCCCACACAGGATACCACCTTACCTTTAGCTGTCATGTCTCCTTAGGCCTCTTTTGGCTTTGACAGTGTTTTTTTTAAGACTTTGCTGGGTTCTGAGGACTTTGACTAAAAATCAGGTATTGTGTAGGATGTCCCACCATTAAAATTTGTCTAATGTTTTTCTCATGATTAGACTGGAGTTATGGGTTTTGGGAAAGACCACAGAGGTAAAGTGTCATTCTCATCACATATCAAGCATACCTACTACCAACATGATTTACTGCTATTGATGTAGACCTTGATTATCTGGCTAAGGTAGTATTTGTCAGATTTCTTCACTTTGTGCAAAGTTATTTCCTCTGAACCCCTAATACTGTACCCATTGCAAGTCAGTCACCATGGGCAGCCCACTTTTTTTTTTTTAATTTTATTTATTTATTCAAGAGAGAGAGAGAACATATGTGTGTACATGAGTGGGGGTTGGGGAGAAGAGAGCAGGGCAGAGGGAGAGAGAAACTCTCAAGCAGACTCCATGCTGAGCACAGACAGAGCCTGACCCCACAACCCCATGATCATGACCCTAGCCAAAAGCAGGAGTTATATGCCTAACAAATTGAGCCAGCCAGGCACCGCTAGACAGCCCACTCTTAAGGAATGGTGAGTTATGTTCCTTCTCCTTGAAGGCAGAGTATCTATATAAGTTATTTGGAATTCTTCTGCATGTGAGATTTATCTATTCTCACCCACTGATTTATGCATTCATCCAATCATTTATATATACATGTATGCTCACAGATATTTATTAATACTTTGGGATATAATATACACTTTTTAAAAATATCATTTATTTTTGAATAGCAATTTATTCACAAAGCTCAAAATTTTTAAAGTACAAAAGAGTATAGTTCAAAATCTATGCTGGAGTTGCCCTGCTAGCCCTGCCAGAGTCGACTATTGCCAGCTCTCCTTATTATCCTTCTGAAGATATTTTATATCAAAAATGATTTTTGTTATTGTTGTTTTACACAATTGTATAGTTTTATTTTACTAGTTCCCTACTGACGGGATAGGAGTTGAGGAATAAAACTAAGGCCAAACTGCTTTGAGTTCAAATCCTGATCCATTTCACTTATTAACTATAACCGTTGCTAACTTAACCTCAATTTTTCTATCTCCTACTTCATAAGGTAATTATGAGAATTAAATAAATGAGTACACCCAAAAAGCTTAGAACTCCTGATCCATTTTGGGCACTACATAAATCTTAGCTACTGTTTCAAATCTTTTGTTACTTCAAACAACACCGAATGTAATATCTTATACACACAACTTTTTCACTTTTTGAGTATATGGATAGGATTACTTCCCAGAAATAGATTTGCTACGTCAAAGAATATGCAATTTGACATTTAATTTTTTTAAATTTTGTATTCATTCCTTTTTAGAGAGAGCAAGTGCATAGGGGTGGAGGAGTGATGGGGGGGCACAGAAGAGAGGGAGAGGGAGAAAAAGAATCTTAAGCAGGCTCCACACCCAGTGTGGAGTCCAATTCAAGGCTTGATCTCATGACCTGAGCCAAAATCAAGAGTTAGACATTTAAGTGACTGAGCCATGTAGGCGCCCCTTGACACTTTTAGATACTGCTAAAATGTTCTTTATAGAGACCATACCAATTTACATTTCCATAAGTAATATACTGAGTGCTTATTTTTCCGCATCTTATTTTTTATGCTCTATTAGTCAGCTTAGGTTGTATTAACAAAATATCATAGGTGGAACAGCTTAAACAACACAAATTTATTTTCTCAGAATTTTGGAGGCTAGACTCCTGAGATCAGGGTACTAGCATGTTCAAGTTCTTGAGAAGCTTATTCCTTGCTTGCAGTCAGCAACCTTGTCCCTAGTGCTCAGATGACCTCTCTTCCAAAAATGCACATAGGGGGAGGGAGAGAGGGAGAAGGTAGGAAGAGAGAGAGACACCTCTTTCTTCCTCTTCTTATATAAACCTACCAATTCTATCAGACTAGAACCCTATGATTCACTGAACCTTCCTGAAAATTCTATCTCCAAAGTCACACTGAGTGAGGCTTAAGGCTTCAACCTATGAATGTGAGGGGTGGGGAGGAGAGACAAAATTTAGTCCTTAGCAAATCTGTTAATGTTAGGTAAAAAATGGTATTTTGGTACAGTTTTAATTATAAAAGGTTGAACATCTTTTACATGCTTAAGGGACAACTGTATTTCCTTTGTATGCATTAGTTATTTGTATTCTTTGACCATTTTTAACGGATTAGCAGATCTTTAAAACTCCAAATACAAACATTCCTCAAAATGTTTTTCATTATGTAGGAAATCCTTAGTAAGTCCAGGACAACAAATCAAAAAACACAAACAAAAATCCTGTATACTTAACAGAATATATGTTGAATTTCCCAAAATGATCTGATGCCAATAAAATATTTTATACAGGAAGAGGCCTCTGTGCCAAAATAATAGCTTATTTGCCTACACCAGACTCCAGTAGAAAAGAATAATAGACTTTTTTCCCTTTCAAAATTGTATAAGAAGAAATATTCTAGCAAACTAATGAAAATCAATTCTTGATTACATTTATAAATCCACTATTTCCACTGGACTCCTTTCTCTCTACCATCCAGAATGCAAGTCTTAGCTAATAAAATGCTATAATGCTTTTTAAGCATTCTACTTTCATGAGGAAGAAAGCAATTTGCGATAGGGAACAAGATTAGAAGAACAGCAGAGGTGGTAACATGCTAGTAACTGTCAGTTTTAATTGTCACTGGCTATTTATTTAGCTTATTCCTAAACCAGGGTTCTTAAGCAGGGTATTTTGTCCCCCAGGAGGTATGTAGGGCACTGTGTGTAGTGGGTAGAGGCCAGGGATGCTGCTAAACATCCTACAATGCATGAGGCACTGCAGAGGACAAAAAATTATCCAGCCCAGGGGCACCTGGGTAGCTCAGTGGGTTAAAGCCTCTGTCTTCGGCTTAGGACGTGATCCCAGGGTCCTGGGATCGAGCCCCACATCGGGCTCTCTGCTCAGCAGGGAGCCTGCTTCCTCCTCTCTCTCTCTCTGCCTGTCTCTCTGCCTACTTGTGATCTCTGTCTGTCAAATAAATAAAATCTTAAAAAAAAAAAATTATCCAGCCCAAAATATTGACAGTGTTGAGGTTGAGAAACCCTGCTTTGGGGAATAAGAGGGGTCAAGAATATAGAGAGACTGGAAAATGTGAAAGGAAGTTGACAAAGTTCAGAAAATTACACATGCCCATATTTCCTTCCCTAGCCTACCTCAGCCTTGATTAAAAGAAAAGAGGAAATGAAAGAAACAGCAAAAGAACTTGCAGGGTAGAAGCAAAATAGGCCTTTAATTTGGCCTCATTCCAAACTACCCCCAGGGTTTTCTGGACTTGCTTTCTACAGACTGTGCAAATACTCCTTTCTTGACTATGCAAAATGAATTCTCTTCCCAGTCCGTATGGGAGAGGGATGGAATTTCATTCTAAGTTATCAAATGTGCACCCTTTATATACTGCTGTCTTTGCCCACTTCACATTCCATATGTCTTTACTTTTGCAGTAAAGATGGCTTCAATAATAAAAAACAGAGCATCTTATCTTTCTAGAACCATCTTACGGAAATATCTTTTGTTGGTATTAACACCTGTTTGTAATTAAAATGTGCTATTTAACATCATTTCTCAGGAAGTATGTAGTTGAAAAGAATTTCAGTGACTACTTCTATATACAGATAGACAGCACTACAGTCTAGATGAGTCAATGAGAAAATTATTCAGTGGGGACTCTTAATTTATTCTTAACTTTCATCATTAATCTTCAACCTAGGATTTTCTGCATATGACACATTAAAGGAGCTGCTTCATTTAACACCATTTCTCTTTGACACAAACCAGAGCAATCTTTTTTCATTTCCTTTTTACTTGTTTTGCTATTAGTTCTGTTTATCTTCAATTCAAACTTTCTGGAACTTTCTATCCCAGCCAACATATTTACCTGATTATCTAGCAGAATTGGGGGAAAAAAATCTTTCTTCTGGTTTGATCTTCCAGATTAGTAATGGTTGCCTGGCATTATTCTGCCAAGACAAAAAATGTAGGGTAAAGAGCAGGATGTCACCTAGCCACTGTAACACAGCTGTAGGAGAAAGAATAGGGGAGGAAAAAGAAAAAAAACCTAACACAGAATGACAACTGGTTTCCAGAAAACAAAAGACACAGCTGGGGTTTTCGCTCTACTTTGGCAGGACCTGAAAATTATACCCAATCCATGTCTGCAGAAACAATGTATTCACTTGACAAGTAGATAAAAATCACTCCTAAACTAGGATATACAAGCAAAGACTCTTCAGGTCTAGTGTCATGTAAATGGTCAAACTAAAAACAAATGTTTTATAACCAGCTGCTGAAAGCAGAGTTTGCTTTAGTTAGATTCATTTCAATTTCAGTAAATACCATTACAGCTTAAAATGAATTGCTGTTGGCCAATTTTCTTTCTTATTACTCCAATTACATCTACTATGTTCATTCAACAAATTAACACAATACAGCAGTAGCACTGGCAATTTGAGATCAAGAATGTGAGGAACTAACATTCACTGAGAGTAGCTACTATGCAACCAGGTGCCATGTAAAGCACTTGACATGGCTATCTCACTTAACTTTCTCAAAACTCCTAAAACAAGTAATCCCAGTCCTCTAATTAACACTCGATCTCAATTTTTTATAGTTGATCATATGCTAAATACTAAAATCAGAAGGCATGAGTAAAGCAATGTCAGTGTGAAAGAATCCTATACCTGTTTTGGTATTTACTAAAATTTTAAGAGCACTATAAGGATCGATGATCTTTTTAGATAGGAGAGATTTTAAAATTATGAGTATTACTATTTTGAAGGCACTAATTATGTGGCAGTCACTGCATTCAGAGCTTTACATTTTATCACAATTTTTTAATGAAGATAGGAATCATGATCCCAGCTTTGCAGATGAAGATCTGAAGTAAGTGACCTGAAAAGGGTTTATAATCTCTAAACAAAGTTTTTAAGAATCAAAGCTCCACCCCAAGTCTGCCTCTTTGGCTTTAAAACACTGCTATCTCTTTCTTGGGTTATTCTCTCTCATTTTAAAACATACACCAATAACAAAAAATAATAGTACAGGTTTAAACCCTAATATAATTTTGACATTGGGAATCCCTGCACAATCACTCTAAGATTGGGCAAAGCTTTTGGTTCCCCGGGTTTTGATTTGCTCACTGTAATGTGACTCTTTGGTAGTTCCTCCCAGCAGAGATCTAGTTTCCATTTGGTTCAAGCTCAATTCTACCTCTGCTCAGATCTGTCTGCCTTCTCAGTTCTCCTCACAGCCAGTCCCACTAGTTTTTTGAGTTCCATTAGTTTCAGCATTCTCTTCAGCGTATAACTCCTAGAAGGAAGAGATACTGCTTGTTGCTAAGTCTGCTTCTTTATAAACTAATACGTAGATAAAGGAATCTACGGATACATCTAAAAATTTACATTCATTCCTGAAACTAATATACATTGTATGTCAACTATACTTCAATAAAAATTAAAATTTACATTGTTTAACTATGTCCATATTCACAAAAGAAACTGTACTGCATACTTAAAACAAACATGTCCAAGCCAAACTGGCAACCAATCCTATTTGAAAGCTCTCGATTCACATGTAGAAGATTCACAAATGGAATTCTAAGCCAGATAATTCTTTGTTGTGGGGAGCATGGCAGTAGCATCCCTGCCCTCTACACACCAGAAGCCAATAGCACTCCCTCTCTCCCGGTAAAAACCAAACAAAAAATCTCCAGACACTGCTAAATGTTGCCAGGGATCAAAATCACTCTGGTTGAAACCACTGGTTTAATTTAATCTCAAACATTAAAATGAGATATTGGAGCTATAATATCTGCCAATTAAGTAGCGCTAATCTACATTCTTATAAGCAATAAGGAAAAAGTTTACTGGTGTTCTCAGAGTGAATTAACTAAGAATTTCAAGTATTTCAAGAAGCTCGCCTTTTACACAATCCCAGGAACAAAGAGTTTTTTAAAATAAGTATCTGAAAAATATAAAGTAGTTGGAGCAGGTTGGGCACAACTAAGGTACCAACACATGAAACAATGGGAAAGAACACTGGTGCTTATCTGCTTCTTTCTTTCTATAAATCACTTAATCAATAGAGGGTAATTATCACCATAGGTTATTTGCAGTATTGTTTTCAGCAGTAAAAGCAGATAGAACATGTCCTTAACCAATGCCTACTGAGACTAAGGCATTTGGGGGGAACGATGAATAAGAGAGAACCAATTTCAATGTAACATAAATGCTGGAAACACTTCAAATATTCAAGAAAAGGAAGCTAAATTTTTGGCTTATTGTTAAAGACAACAACAACAAAAGAAACACCACCCAATCCACCCTCGGGATGTGTCATGAAACTGGACTGAATTCAAAGAGTGACCACTTTTGGTCATATCCAAGTTCTAAGCAAAGCTCAACTATAAATGTTAGATATTTTCCTGGAAACAAACAAACAAAAATCACAATGTATATATTTTGTATTATCTGTATTAGAACTCAATCCCATTTTTAACTTACTATAGCCCTGAAATCATTGATTTTTCTCTATTTCTATGAAGCTTTATCATATCCTCATTCATACTGGAAATACCTATTTCATTTTCCCCCAATGGAACACCATACCTAATCTGTATTTATTACTACTATTTTGAACATTTCCCCACATGCCTGTTTACTAATTTAACATTTTTGTGAAATGTATTTTTATATCATTTGACTAAATATTTAAAATCAATGTTTTTCTTACCAGTACATGAGCCCTTTACAGAATAAAGACATTAATGATATTTAAAACTTGTGTAGTATTTCCCCAATCTTATCTTTGTTTTTATTTTTATATATGTAAATATTTTAATTTTCAATACGCAAATCTGTAAACTGTATTTTCCCCTGTGCCTCCTTTACTTGATATGAAAGTGAGATATCCCATTCTAAGTTTGATAAATATTCAATTTCTTTTTTTCTCAAAATTCTTGTATTTAAAACTTTTACTTTAATTGCTCTGAAATTTATCCTGGTGTCAGGTATTAATTGGAGGTCTATGTTAATGCTCCTCTCATTGCCTATCTTGCTTTCTAATAGAAACTCCATTTCTGAAAAATGATTCCCTTTTATTTCTCATGCCTCCTTAGCCATATACCTAAAATGTACTATGGATCTGTCTATTACTGTTCAAGGAGTATACAGTTTCCATTATTGTAACTTTTTTTTCTCCCCCCTTTCCCTTATTTTTCAGACTTTTAACTTAATACTTTTGGCTACTTTTTAAACTTTAGAAAAATCAGGTAAAAAGAATTCCAATAAAATCCTGAATAGAAAACATAATTTGGGAAGTAAAAATTATACACTGTCAGTCTTCTTTTTTCAGGAATATGATAATGGGTTTTATTTCATAAAGTCTTAAATACTTCATAAAAATTTAAATTTTATATCTGGATTCATCCATTTCTTAAGACAGTTATCAAAAATACCTTAATCATTTTTTCCTAATGGAAATATTAATGTATTCTTGGTTAGTTTTTATGTCCTCCTTTTGGTATCAAAAGATCTTACATAGTTTTATTTAACTATCCCTAGGCCTCTGTAGTTGCTCTATAAGCTCCTTCTGGCAGTTTAGTCCTTGGGAATGCATCTACCGTGTAAGAATAGAGAAAAGCATGTTTACTCACTGCTCAATAATAGTAACTAGTTAAATCAGTTGAACTCAAAATTATGATTCTGAAGCCACATCTGTAATCACCATTAATCTAAAGAATCATATAATGACTTCATCCCCTAAGGAATATAATATACTATAATATTCTAAGACAAAAATCACAGGTTTTCAGGAGTTGAAGAATGCACATGAAATAGACACATATGGCCCAAGAACAGACAATCAAATAAACCACAGAATTGATATACCATTAACCTCCAATTTTCTGCACCAATAAAGAGAACATTTGTAGAGCTAGTAGAAAACTGTAAATAATTTACCTATACAGATTAAGGAACAACTGGGTTGTCTTCTACACAGCAGAAAATGGATTATGACATTTGTGTATATTCTGTAAAAGTACAAAAGCGAAACATAAACTTAACTGGGAGTAGCTTTCACTCACTTCTGGATCACCACTAATTTCCAATAAACTCCGAAAAGAAAAGGGTTCCCAAGTATGTGCGACTTAAGTTTTGCTTTTTAAGTTTAGAAACCACTAAGGTCAGATTAATAATAATATTATTAATAAACTAATATTGAGACATTGCTATATGTCAGGTGTTAGGCTAAGCAAAACATATCATTTAATATACATATACACACACAACCATGAAATGAGCACTATTTTAGACCTCATTTTTTAGATAAGAAACCAAGGTTACACAACTAGTAGGTGGCAGAGATAAACCCAAATTTGACCCCAAATGTTTTTTTTAATTTATTTTTTATTTTTTTTAAAAGACTATTTGACAGAGAGAGAGAGAGAGCACAGCAGGAGGAGCAGCAGGGAGAGGGAGAAGCAGGCTCGCAGAGCAGGGAGCCCCATGTGGGCTCAATCCCAGGACTCTGGGATCATGACCTGAGCCAAAGGCAGATGCTTAACGACTGAGCCAACCAGGCGTCTCCCCCCACAAATGCTTTTTAATAACCATACTACACTGTTTCATATGAATTTTAAAATTTATTCAACCAAAAAATACTTGTTGAACACCTACTGTGGACATGTCTGACCTCACAGAGCTTACAGTTTTATGGTGGCTATACTTAAGTAAAAGAACAATTACAATCAATATCATGAAAGTTTAAATACAAGTTGTCCAGGAATGAAGAGCACAGCACATGGTAATTAAATGGATATACATAAATGTTGTATTTTACTATTTCCATACTCTCCATAAAAGGCAACTTATGGTTTAACATACTGGAAGAAAAACAACGGTGGGGATGGTAAATGGAATTACCACGAACAGAACAGAAATCACCATGAATTTCTAGCTCACATAAGTTTAGAACACTACTAGGAAGCAGAATCATACAGCTTTATTCATTTACCTGTGGGAGGGGGGAAGTTAATATATGCATAAATACACAGGTTTCCGATTATTGAGGATGTTAAAGGCATCTTGCTTTATCCATGCTGCAAGCTATCAAAGTAGTAGCAGGATACTTTACTAACCACTAAGGTTTATTTCCCCAGGTGAAGGACCAGAGTTGGTGACAATAAAAGCAAAAAGTAGGGTTTAAAGCAAGCTTCCATACCTCCTGAATGAGATGGTAGTTATTCCTTTGAGTCATTTATCATTTTGTACCTTCTTTTCGAGTCTTACCATGATCTACCTTATATTATGATAATTTTCATTCACTCATCTTCTTTTTTTTCCAGAGCACAAATCATTGGGGCAGAAAATTTATCTTTCATCTTGGTAACTCTACAGTATCTAGCATGGTGACTGAACAGAATAAGTGCACCACAAATATTTGTTCAATTGCATGAAGCCATAACAGATAATGGTACCCGCTAAAGGGTCATTGTACCACACTATTTAGCTCTCTGCAAATTGCCAAGTAAAAGAAATGAAATCACTAGCACTTATTTTTTCTATCTAAAAATTTCAACTATCATACTAACCTATAATCAGATAGACTTCACTGAATTTTTTAATTTGTATACAAGATTTTAAATATACATATAATTATATCTTATATGATGGCAAGCTCATACAACAAAATACACAATTTAAATATTTGGAACAAATATCTTCAGTTTATTACTTATCTGCTCTTTTAAACTTACTGATTTCTATTATACTTACGTTCTCGATTCTGGCTTTCCTTAGAGGCATAGGTAGAACTCTTAAACAGACTCTCTGCTCCCAGAAAGCCTTACTTAAATAGTCTGGGGAAGGGTTGTTCTAAGATGCAGCCAGTGTTGAAAACCACTGTTACAAAATAAACTGTATGTAACCTTGAAACCACATACATGGAGTTTGTAAACACGTAAAAATCTTGATCCTTCACAACATCTGAACTGTGATAAAGATTTCTGAAAATTTAGCTACTTTTGCATAACTACTATGAAACAAAATTTGAAGATTTTGCTCCTAATTAAAGAAAAAAAAGCTGGTCTTTAGGAAATGTTCACTGACAGAGTAATCAAAAAGTTTTGTGGGATGTTTAAAAATTATTGGATAAGATTTTATAAGGAAAACAAATAGACATAAACACTGAAGTGCATTTGTCAAAATATATATATTAGAGATTGTTCATTGGATTGTCACCAATTTACGACCTTATCAAAAATTACTGAAACATGGAAAACTTTAACAAGGAGCTAGATTCACACTCCTTCAAGCTATTTCTAACAGTAGGCTGGGACTGAAAAATAATTCACTCAGGTGAATCACACATTCACTCAGATGTGGTCATGGCATAACCCAGGGACGATTCAAATACAGCTTTCCATTACATATATTTCAACTGAGGGTGCCTGGGCGGCTTAGTCATTAAGCATCTGCCTTCCGCTCAGGTCGTGATCCCAGGGTCCTGGGATGGAGCCCCACATGGGGCTCCCTGCTCAGCAGGAAGCCTTCTCCCTCTCCCCCCGCCCCGCTTGTATTGCTTCTCTACCTGCCTCTCTCTCTGTCAAATAAATAAAAAAAATATATATTTCAAGTGAAAGCCTAAAGAGTAGATAGAAAGATGAAGAGGAAAGCAAAAGAACGTGTTCAGAAAAATTTTGTAAGGGTAGTAAAAATGGCACACAGGAAAAGACCAAAGGAAGCTTTAATGAATACAAAAAGTCTCCCAAGTTGAGGAAACTATAACCTCAAGACCAAGTTCAACAAAACCCAGCAACAAAAACAGAAAGAAAACCACAATAAAGCAATCATATTCAAACTCCTGAAAACCAGGAAGACAAAAATTGTAAATGAAGCCAGAGAAATGAACATATTGCATACAGTTTGGATCTAACACAACATAATGAAAAATAATGAAAATGTTAAATACGGGAGTAAATATAAAAGATAATTTTTCTTACTTTTACTTTCTTTAAAACATAATTTACTGCTAAAAAGCAAGAAGAATAACAATATGTTGTGGGATCTATAGCAACAGCTGATCATTATTCAGATTCCAGATCTGTGAACATGCCTACTTGCTAAAATTTATTTGGAACCAAAAATCAATACTTTCTGTGCCTTTGCAGTCATTCACAGACATGCACAGAAGAAAAAAAAAATTAAGTCACTCTTCTGCATATTCCCAGTTGAAGTCAAATAAGGTGATGCTCTGACTTCTTGTTTCAATTTTCACAGTATAAAAAAACATGTCTTTTTCATGGTCTACTTACTGTCATGTGTTCTGAACTTGGGTTATTTTTTCTTATAGTGATTTTTCTGTTTAGAATGCCAGCCCCCCAAGCATCATGCTGAAGTGCTGTCAAGTGTTCCTAAAAGTGAAGCAGCCTATAATATGCCTTATGGAGAGAATATGTGTGTTAGAGAAGCTTCATTCAGTTACAGTGCTGCTGGCCATGAGATCAGTGTTAATGAATCAACTACATACATATTAAATTAGGCACCTTTAAAGAGAAACACATATAAAACAGGCTTATGCATTTACTGCTTGACAAAAATTTTGTGACCAGATGCTTATAGGAACCTAACCCTATATTTCCCCTAGGAGCAACTGTTCAATATTCACTAATTCAAGGTTTGAGGTCACTTTACAGAATATAACTATCACAAATAATGAGAATAAACTGTTTACAGGAATAAAATGTATGACAACAGAACAAGTGACAACAGAAAGAAAACAGAAATATACTATTCTAAGGTGTAGACTACATCATTCTTAGAATAGTATGATATTGTTTGAAGACATCTCTGATGAAATAAAGATGCATATTATACAAACTAGAGCAAGGTTGGCAAAAATTTTCCATAAAAGACCAGCTACTAGTATTTTAGGATTGGTGTACCATATAGTCTCTGTCATAGCTACTTAACTCTGCTGTTGTAGCATAAAAGCAGCCACAGGCAAGATATTCATGAATGAGCATGCCCATGTCTCAATAAAACTCTATTCACAAAAAGAGGTGTTGGGTCAGATTCGGCCCACAGATGTAGCCTACTGATCCTGGCACTAGAGAAACTGCGGAAAAAAAATTTTTAAAGAGTATAATAAATCAACAATGGAGATAAAATGTACTTACAGAATATACTCAATTCAAGAAGAGAAAATGACCCAAGACCAGAAGAGACAAACAGAAATCAATATATTTAAATGCATCTATATTAAACATTGTATTAAATATAAATGGTCTATGCACTTAAAAAGCAGAAGTTGTCAGACTGAATTGACCCAAGGGTATGTAATCAACAAAAAACCCCACTTCACATAAGACAGAGAGATTATAAGCAAAAACATGTAAAAATATACCACAATGCAAATACTAATTTTTTGGGAAAAAAAGTAAGATTGGTTAGATCAATACTACACAAAGATGACTTCAGAACAAGGCACATTCCAGAGAGAAGGGAAAAAACTTACACCAAAAAAGAAATCAATATATCAAATGTTGTAAAAATCCTAAATGTGCCTGAAATAATTTTTGCTTCATGTTTTTAAGGTCTTTAATTAAAATTAAAAGGACTAATAGACAAATCTAAAATTATACTCAGAGATTTCAATACTCCTTTCTCAATAAAGGGTAGAATAAGAAAAGAAATCTATAAAGATAAAGAAAACACTATCAACCAACTCGATCTGATCTTCATAGAAAACTTCATTCAACAAGAACAGAAAATAAATTTTTAAAAAACTGCATATGTAACATTCAGAATGTAGTGTAAGACAGAATCCTACACAATTAAAAAAAAACTCTTGAATTACACAGATTGAAATTAAAGTATATTCTTGGGCAAAAATTAAAATTAGAAATCAATATAACAGAAAAGCACCTGAAAATTTTTCAAATCCTTCCAAATTAAACAATCCATGGATCACAGATGAAATCACAAGTGAAATTAGGAGATGATTCAAACAAAATGTAAATGAAAATCCAACATATCAAAGTTTTTGTGGCATGCAGTTAAAGTAATGACTAGAGGGAAACCTTACAATGCTAGACATACATAAAAAAGACAAGACTCAAATCAATGACCCAAGCTTCCACCTTAAGAAACTGAAAATAAAGTTAAACTTAAAGAAGGTAGAAAAAAGATAATTAAAAAATAGAAAACAGACAATAATAGAAAAATCACTTTAAAGGGTAATGAACACAAAGCACAACTTTCACCAATGAATCTGCCCACTTAGATAAATGAAAATCTTCCTTTAAAGACACAAATTACCAAAGTGTACTCACAAAGAAATAATCTTAATAGCTATGCCCACTAAAGAAATAGAAATTGAGTTAAAAATCTCATTAAAAAAATTCCAGGCACAGATGGCTTCATTGGTGAATTCTATCACATAGGTCAGGAAGAAATAATTTGCACGAGTTTATTCAGAAAACAGGAACGACATACTTTCAAACTCATTTTGTGAAGCCAACATTACCCTTGATACCAAAACCATACAGATATAATAGAAGAAAAAAATTAGAGGCCAATACATTCATTATCTTAGAAAGAAAAATATTAAGAAAATATAGGTATACTGAATTAAGGAAAATATAAAAAGGATAATATATGATAACCAGGAGGGTTTGTTGTAAGAATGCAAGGTTGGTTTAACATTCAAAGGTATGACAACATACTTCAATCATATTAACAGACTAAAAAGATAAAAATACATAGATGCAAAAAAAGTATTTAACAAATTTACAGTCATTCAAGATAAAGAGTCTAAGCCAACTAGGAACAGACAGGAATTTTCTCAATTTGATGAAGAACGTCTAAAAAGTTTACATGAAACTTAATGGTGGAAGACCAAATGTTTTTCCTTTTAAGCCTGGTAACAAGGCACAGATGTCAACTCTTAACCACTTCTATGCAATATAGTACTGGATGTTTAGCCTCTAGTACAAAACAAGGAAAAGAAATAAGTTTTGGAAGGCAATGCATAAAACTATCTTTATTTACAAAAGACAAGATTATCTATATAGAGAATCCTAAAGAATTTCTTAAAATTACTAGAAGTGATCAGTGAGTTTAGCAAGGATGCAGGACACAATATCAACATACAAAAATCACAATATTTCTATACAATAAAATGAAAAATCAGACTGAGATTTTTAAAAATCCCAATTATAACTGCATCAAAACAATGAGACAGATAACAAATGATGTACACAATTTCAAAGGGTGTTTTTGTTTCTTGTAGAAATTGTCAAGTTGATTTTAATGGAAATGCAAAGGACACAGACTGGTCAAAACAATCTTGGAAGAAAGAACAAAGTTGGAGGACCTGACTTTGTGTCTTTATAAAACTGAAGAATTCAAGATAATGTGAAATTGGTTTAAGAACACACATATATAGACCAATAAAGCAAAACAATGTTCAGAAATAGATAAAAAGATATGTGGTTAACTGATTTACAATAAAGGTCCTAAAGTAATTCAATGAGGGAAGAATAGTCTTTTCAACAAATGGTCCTAAAAAAATCTGATGTCCAATGCAAAAAAATAAAGCTCAACCTTTATCTCACACAACACACAAAAATTATTTTGAAATGGATTGTTACGAGTTGAACTGTGTTCCTCCAAAAGGTGTTAAAATCCTAACCCCCAGTACCTGTGAATGTGACCTTTGGAAATAAGGTTTTTGTAGATAGATGATCCAGTTAGGATGAAGTCATTAAGGAGGGCCCTAACCCAAAAGGACTGTGTCCTTACAAAAAGGGGAAATGTGGGCTCCTGGGTGGCTCAGTTGGTTGAGCGACTGCCTTTGGCTCAGGTCATGATCCTGGACTTCCAGAATCGATTCCTGCATCAGGCTCCCAGCTCCTTGGGGAGTCTGCTTCACCCTCTGACCTTCTCCTCTCTCATGCTCTCTCTCACTCATTCTCTCTCAAATAAATAAATAAAATCTTTAAAAAAGGGGGGGGGGTTTGTCAACACAGTCATTTATAGAGCGAAGTCAATATGAAGACACAGGCAGAACACTATCTGTAAGCTAAGGAATGCCTGAGGCCATTAGAAGCTGGGAGAAAGGCATGAAACAAATTCTTACTCATAGCCCTCAGAGGGAACAAACCCTATTGAGATCTCAATTACAGACAGCTAGCCTCAAAAACTGTCAGAAAAATTTCTATGGCTTAAGCCAGCCAGCTGTGGTAGTCCCGCAGAACTAACATGTGGATTATAGATATAAAGGTAAAAGCTAAAATTATGAAACTTCCAGAAGAAAACAGGGACAAAAATCTTTCATTCAGGCAAATATTTTTTAGATACAAAAGCACTATCCATAAAGGAAAAAATTAATTGTACTTCATTAAAATTAGAAATTTTGGCTCTCCAAATGATACTGTTAAGAGAAGAATATAGTATATTATAATGAAAGGTATATTAACTAACTTAGATCAGAAAAAATAGACTTTAAGCCAAAGGCTGTAGTAAGAGACAAGGTCATTATATAATGATAAAGGAATCACTCCAACAAGAGAATATAATATTTGTAAATCTTTATGCACTCAACACAGGGGGACCTAAATATATAAAATATATAAAGCCAATATTAAAGGATTCAAAAGAAGAAACAGACAGCTACACAATAATAATAGGCAACTTTAGTAATGCACTTTCAACAATGGATAGGTCATCCAGACAGAAAATAAAAAAGGAACACTGAAGTTAAACTATACATTAGACCAGACACTTAACAGAGATCTACTATAAAATTCCATCCAAAAGCAGCAGAATACATATTCTTTTTTTTTTCAAGATTTTATTTATTTATTTGACAGAGATCACAAGTAGGCAGAGAGGCAGGCAGAGAGACGGGGAGGGGGAAGCGGGCTCCCTGCTGAGCAGAGAGCCCGATGTGGGGCTCCATCCCAGGACTCTGGGATCATGACCTGAGCCAAAGGCAGAGGCTTTAAGCCACTGAGCCACCCAGGCGCCCCCAGAATACATATTCTTCTCAAGCAAACATGGAACATTCTCCAGGAGAGATCATGTTAGGCCACAAAATAAATCTTAACTAATTTAAGAAGACTGAAATCATATTAAACATCTTTTCCCATGACAATGGTATGAAACTAGAAATCAACTACAAAAACAAATAAAAAGAAACTTGGAAAATTCACATACATGTGGACATTAAACAAAATGCAGTTGTACAACTAGTCAAGGTGAGATCAAAAGAGAATAAAAAAATACCTTGAGACAAATGAAAATGAAAATACATATATCAAAACTTATGGGATGCAGCAGAAGTTCTGAGAGAGAAGTTCATAGCGGTAAACACCTACATTATAAAAAAGAATTCAGGGGGCCAGGTGGCTCAGTCATTAAGCATCTGCCTTCAGCTCAGGTCATGATCCCAGGGTCCTGGGATCAAGCCCTACATTGGGCTCCTCATCAGCGGGAAGTCTGCTTCTCCCTCTTTCACTCCCCCTGCTTGTGTTCCTTCTCTCACTGTGTCTCTCTCTGTCAAACAAACAAACAAAAAATCTTAAAAGAAAAGAAAAAAGCTCTCAAATAAACAACCTAACTTTACACCTCAAGGAACTACAAAAATAACAAACTAAGCCCAAAGTTAGCTTAATTAGGAAAGAAGTAATAAAGAAGTAACAAAGATCATAGTGAAAATAAATTAGAGACTAAAAAAACAACAGAAAAATTCAATGAAACTAAGAGCTGGTTTTTTAAAAAAGATAAGCAAAACAGACAAACCTTTAGTTTAAAGAAAAAAAAGAGGACTCAAATAAAATTACAAATCAAAGAGGTGACACTATGATACCACATAAATACAAAGGAACATGAAAGACTACTATAAACAATTATACACCAACAAACTGGACACTTCAAAAAAATGGATTAATTTCTAGAACAACCTACCAAGCCTGAGTCATGAACAAGTAGAAAATATTAATAGATGAATTCATAGTAAAAAACATTGAACTGGTAATCAAAATCCTCCCAACAAACAAACAAAAAGATCCAGATGACTTCACTGGCAAATTCTACCAAACATTTAAAGAATTAATACCAATCATTCTCAAACTCTTCCAAACCATATAAGAGGAAGGAACATTTCTAAGTTCATGAGGCCAGCATTACACTGATACCAAAGACAGATAATGACACTATATGGAAAAAAAAATTATAGCTCAACATTCTTGATGAACTAGATGCAAATTTTCTCAACAAATATTAGCAAACTGAATTCAACAACACTTTAAAAGCATCATACACCATGACCAAGTGGGATTTATTCCAGGGATGCAAGGATAATTCAACATCTGCGAATCAATAAATGTGATATACCACATTAACAAAATAAAGGATAAAAATTATATGGTCAACTCAACAGATGCAGAACAAGCATTAAAAAGAAATCCTCAAACTCGGGGGGCACCTGGGTGGCTCAGTGGTTAAGCCTCTGCCTTCAGCTCAGGTCATGATCTCAGGGTTCTGGGATCGAGCCCCACATCGGGCTCTCTGCTCAGCAGTGAGCCTGCTTCCTCCTCTCTCTGCCTGCCTCTCTGCCTACTTGTGATCTCTCTCTGTCAAATAAAAATAAAAAAAAAAATTAAAAAAAGAAATCCTCAAACTCAACTCACACAAAACAGATAATCACGTCAAAAAATGGGCAGAAGACATGAACAGACACTTCTCCAAAGAAGACATACAAATGGCTAACAGACATATGAAAAAATGTTCATCATCATTAGCCATCATGAAGATTCAAATCAAAACCACATTGAGATACCACCTTACACCAGTTAGAATGGCGAAAATCAACAAGCGAGTAAACAACAAGTGTTGAAGAGGATGTGGAGAAAGGGAAACCCTCTCACACTGCTGGTAGGAATGCAAGTTGGGGCAGTCACTTTGGAAAACAGTGCGGAGATTCCTTAAGAAATTAAAAACAGAGCTACCCTATGACCCTCCAATTGCACTACTATTTACCGCAAAGATACAGATTTAGTGAAAAGAAGGGCCGTCTGTACCCCAATGTTCATAGCAGCAATGGCTACAGTCACCAAACTGTGGAAAGAACCAACATGCCCTTCAACAGACAAATGGATAAAGATATGGTCCATATATACAATGGAGTATTATGCCTCCATCAGAAAGGATGATTACCCAACTTTTGTATCAACATGGATGGGACTGGAAGAGATTATGCTGAGTGAAATAAGTCAAGCAGAGAGAGCCAATTATCATATGGTTTCACTTACTTGTGGAATGTGAGGAATAACACAGAGGATGTTGGGAGATGGAGAGAGAAGTGAGTTGGGGGAAATTGGAAGGGGAGACAAACCATAAGAGACTGTGGACTCTGAGAAACAAACTAAGGGTTTTGGAGGGGAGGGGGGATGGGGACTGGGTAAGCCTGGTGGTGGGTAATAAGGAGGGCGAGTATTGCATGGAGCACTGGGTGTGGTGCATAAACAATGAATTCTGGAACACTGAAAAAAATAAAATTAAATTAAAATTTTTAAAAAAGCATTTGACAAAATTCAACATCAATTCATGACAAAAACTCTAAATGAAGTGTAGAGGAAACATGCCTTAACATAACAGGGGCTGTATACGACAAGCCCACAGCTAAAATAATACTCCGTGGAAAAACCTAAGATCAGGAATAAGACAAGGATGTCATTCTTGCTACTTTTATTCAATACAGTACTGGAAGTCCTAGCCAGAACAATTAGGCAAGAAAAAGAAATAAAAGACATCTAAATCAGAAAGGAAGAAGTAAAATTGTCTATATTTGTAGATGAAATGAAACACTCCAACAAAAAATTTTGTTAGAATTAATGAACAAATTCAGTAAAGTTGCCAGATACAAAATCAATATACAATAGTCTGTTCCCTTTTTATACACTACTAAGTTAATATCAGAAAGAGAAATTAACAATTCCATGTATAATTGCATCAAAAAGAAGAAAATACCTATAAATAAATTTAACCAAGAAGGTGAAAGATCTACACACTAAACATTCTATCTGTAAGACTTTAATGAAAGAAACTGAAGAAGATGCAAATAAATGGAAAAATATTCTATGTTCATGGACTGGAAGGTTATTATTAAAATGTCCATACTACCCCAAATTTTCCAACGGCATTTTACACAGAAATAGAAAAAAAGAATATTAAAAATTATACAAAACCACAAAAGATCCTGAATAGCCAAAGCAATCTTTGAGAAAGAAAAACAAAGCTGGAGGCATTTACATTTCTTGATTTCAAACTATACTTTAGAGCTATAGTAATCAAAACAGTACGGTATTGGCATAAGAATGGACATATAAAATCAATGGAACAGAACAGAGAGCCTAGAAATAGACCTATGCATATACGGCCAATGAATTTATGATAAAGAAATCAAGAATATACAATGGAAAGAATAGTCTTTTCTGTAAATGGCGCTGGGAGAACAGGGACAGCCAAATGCAAAAGAATGTAACTGAACGCCTATTTTACACCGCACACAAAAATCAACTCAAAATGGACTTAACACTTGAATGTAGGACCTGAAGCCAAAAAACTCTTAGGAAAAAACATAAGGGATAAATTCCTTGACATCATTCTTGGCAATGAGTCTTTGCATTTGACACCAAAAGCAAAGGCAACAAAAGCAAAAACAAACAAGCAGGACTACATCAAACTATAAAGCTTCTCCTCAGCCAAGAAAACCACTGACAAAATGAAAAGGCAACTATAGAAGGGGGAAAAAGTATTTGCAAATCGTGTGTCTGATAAATACCCCAAATACCAAAAAAACTCCTATAACTCAATGGCAACAACAACAACAAACAATCCCATTTAAAGATGGGCAGAAGAACTGAAAAGACATTCCCCCAAAGAAGACATACAGGTAGCCAACAGGCACATAAAAAGTCCTCAACATCACTAATCATCAGGAAAATGCAAATTAAAATCACAGGGAGATATCACCTCCTGGCTGTCAGACTGGCATGAGATAAAAAGTGTTGGTGAGAATGTGGAGGAAAGGGAACTCTTATGCACTGCTGGTGAGAGTCTAAATTTGTGCAGCCACTATAGAACACAGTACGGACAAAAAAAAAAAAAAAAAAGAATATGGACACTCCTCAAAAAATTAAAAATAGAACTACCATATGATCCAGCAATGCCATTTCTGAAGAAAATGAAATCACTACCTTCCAGGTCAATGCATCATTATTTACTGTTGCCAAGACATGGAAAGAACCAAAATGTCAACCTAAGGGTGAATGAATAAAGAAATTGTGTATATACATAATATGGAGTATATATACTCCATATATATATAAAATGGAGTATTATTCAGCCACAAAAAGAAGGAAATCCTACCATTTGCAGCAGCATGGATGGACCCTGAAAGCATTATATTAAGTGAAGTAAGTCAAGCAGAGCAAGACAACTACTGTATGATCTTACTTATATGTGAAAACTCCTATAACTTAACTCACACAGACAGAAAACTGACTGGTGGTGACCAGAGGCAGAGGGCAGGAAGGTAGGTAGTCAAAGGGTACCAACGTCCAGTTATAAGATAAATAAATTCTGGCAATGTAATGTATGGCATGTTGCCTATAGTTAACAATTCTTTACTGTATACTTGAAAGCTGCTAGGAGAGTAGACCTTAGAAGTTCTCATCACGAGAAAAGAATTAACTGTGGGAGGTGATATAAGTTAACTACATTTATTGTAGTTATCATTCTGCAAAATATACACATATCAAATCATTATGTTGTATACCTTAAACTAATACAAATTTATAAATGTTATATCTCCATAAAACTGGAAGAAAATTAGAAGCAACGTAAATGACCAAAATAAGAAACTGGTTATAAACTTTATGCATCAAGATGACTGAACAGTAGCCTTTAAAATGATTATTATTTAGATTATTATTTAGATTAATAAAAGAGTTCTCTTAAAAAAAGAACAGATGAAGAGAAACCACAGACTGGAAGAAAATACCTACATTTTATATCTGGTAAGAACCTGTATCTAAGATGTTAAAGAACTTGGCAAATAAGCTCATGGACAGATAACCAATCTCATTCACCATTAAGAAAATGCAAATTAAAACCACATGGAGATATTACTACACACCAACCAGGAACAGTTAAATTAAAAAGACTGGAAATACCAAGTGTTGTTAAGGATATGGCCATCTTACTTCCACATATGTACCCCAAGGAAATGAAAACATGTATCTTTTTTTTTTAAGATTTTATTTATTTATTTGACAGAGATCACAAGTAGGCAGAGAGGCAAACAGAGAGAGAGGAGGAAGCAGACTCCCCACAGAGCAGAGAGCCCCATGCGGGGCTCGATCCCAGAACCCTGGAATCATGACCTGAGCCGAAGGTACTGGCTTTAACCCACTGAGCCACCCAGGCGCCCCGAAAACACGTATCTATAATCGAGATCTGAATGAGAATGTTCAGAGCAATTCTATTTATAATGCTCCCAAATTAGAAAAAATTCGAATATCAATCAACTGATGATTGAATAAACAAAGTACAGTATATCCATACAATGGAAAGTACTCAGCAACAAAAGACTATATACTATGACTTCATTAATAAAAGAAAATCTAAAAAAAAAAAAAAAAGTGTAACCATAGTAACAGAATGCAGTGCAGTGTTGGCCCAGGACCAGGATGAGGAAAGGAGACTTCTGTTTGAAGTCTTCTACATCCTTTATCAACCTGAGGCGCACTCTTTAACTTCACTTTCTACTTAAATGTTTTACTCTGATGAATAGGTTTCCTTTAGTAGACTATAAGTTTTTTGAGGGAAGAGACGCCTGTTTAGCCTATTTCCTAAAATTTAACCAATGCCCTATCTTTTAGCAGGTTCAGGTAGATGTAGTTACTAAGAATAGATATAAGAAAAGCAGGTGTGCCTGTAAGAGTCCTGACAGTAAACCTGGAGTTGTACAGGTGTAAAATGGAAGTCTGGTGAGCAAGTGCCCAAGACAAGAGGGAAGGTAAAAAGCAAAAGAACTTCTGACTTGGTTTTTCCAAACACCAGATGAGTTAGCAATCCATGAAACATCTCCAGAAAATCTTAGGATCTGAGATGGTTCCCTTAAGAATTCTGATTTGGCCTGCAACAGGTCATCCCTTGAAACTTTTTTCTCCTTTATCTGTCTCTAGCAGTGAAGACCCAAATTCAGATTAAATTATTCAGAATCTCATTGCTGGAATTACAACCAGAAATCATCCCAACTCAATCATCTGAGAGATTTGCAAACTATAATCCAAAGAAATCAAATCACTTGTGCAAAGTTATAAAGTAAATAAATACAGCTGCATAGTTTCAAGCTTAAAACTCTTTTACACTACACTTAAACAACAGCTAGAATCCTAGCAAACATCAAAAGGAATGTGTAATGCACTTAAGCCTATACCGACTATGTATTTTTGCCAAATACATCCCCATTTCACTCTAATGTTGATTTAAATTCAGTTTACCATGATACTCATTTTATGCTGGCTAGCTCTATAACCAATAATTCTATTTTACATCTATATAAAGTTCACACTGATTGATTTTTTTGGCTGTCTTATTTCCTTGGTATCACTGTATTTTTTCATGGATTACGATGTTTAATCCAGTCTCCTAAGAGTTTACCCATCTGACCCACATCTCCCATCTACATTAAAGATGAAGTAACAAATTCTAAAATAATCCCATAGAAATCAGTATGCCTCTGTATGAACAGAAGAACGAAATGAAATTTTAGAAGACTGAAAACAATAATACAGATTCTACCAAAACATTAGTTATAAATTTCTATGGGTTCAAATGAAAAGGAAACATTCAAGTTACAAACTGTCGTTAAGATAAATTCTTATCTTTAAATTAAATAGCTAGTTACCAACATATTTGTGAAAAACCTCTGTAACGTTTAGTGCAAGGGAAAATAAAAGCAAAAATACTTAAAGACACCCAGATGGTTCTACAGATCTACGAAAGGAAACTGAATCTTTAAACCACATTTCAATAGACAAGTTACTGTTACCACACACAAGGCATAGGCTGTTTCTACAAACCGCACAGCATTTTTAGACCATTAATTACTTCTACATCAGAAGATAATAACAAATCATATAAAGCATAAGAAATTAAAACATAAACAGTACAATGAGAAGCCTGAATACAAATGTATTAATCTCACCTGATACGATTTTGAAAATAAAAAGCACACTAATTTGTTCCAAACAAATTTGAAACATACGCTCAGTCCATTAAAAACAAAATGTAACCAATTCTTACTACTTAACCATATAGTTCTATGAAAAAATAGAGAACATATCCACTTATCCAGCAAATCAAAGTTATTAAAGACATTTAGCTAAGGTTCCTTAAAAAATGGTAAAGTATAGGGCAGGAGGTATGCAGAAGGGAAACAAAATAAAACCACCCTCAATTTCAAGTTTTTATGTATTGTCATATATTAAAAACTTGTTTACCTATTTTTTAAGCAAGAGAGAGTGGTATTCTCGTATTAAACGGTAGTATAGGTGAAATCAAGACCTAAAGGGAAGGAAGAAGGTACAAAAAAAAAAGAGTAGAATGCAGGGCACCTAGGAAAAACAGGTGTGGACCTGGGACTCAGCCACAGCTGTGTTCCATCCTTTTGGTAAGCCACCTGGATGCCTTGCACCCTCTGCGTCCTGTTTTCTCTAAAACCAAATGAGATTTCTGAAGTCCTCCTGATTTTATATGGATTTTCCTGCTCTTAAAAGAAAAACTAAATAGGCAGTATTTTAAAGTTAGGATAAAGGCTCCAGTTGTTAGAATCTGAAATTTCAGACTTTAGGCTTCTAGTCTATTAGCATTCTTCCAAAATGATCCAAATTAGGATATAAACAATTGATCCATATATGTTAACTCACTGTTGCATGTATAATTTATAGAAAAGCATTAGAGACAATATTAACTAGAAAAACTATTGACATAAATAGCATGCACAGTACCTTCTGATAAACAATGGAGCACACAAGATCCTTGACAGCAGATAAAGATAGTTCCTGGGCTTCGATGGTAACGCTCTCCCGTGTAAGGCCAATTTGCAGGAGAAATGAAATTGTATGCTCTGAGCCTCTGGAGTTGGTGAGTGATGGCGCACTGAAGCTTCCATTAGAGAGTCGGGCAGAGAGTCCTGTTTTTGGACTTGAACATGGAGAAGGAGCTGGAAGCACAGCAGGAAGTGTTGCAGGTAATACAGATTTCTGGGCTGAAGGAGGAGAATTGTTTGCAGACATCTGCCTTTCTTTAATCTTTTAAAATAGTTGTCAATTCTTTTTCAGTGGTTATGAAGAGGTTTTTAAAATCACAGCAGTAAAAAAATGACTGTACTTTTGGATTTAACTGAACACTTCTTTATTTCTTCTTTTAAGCCACTCATGCCAATGACTGCAACTTCTACAACTGTGAGTTGAATACAAAAAAGGTCCGACTTCCTTTAGTATCAGTCCCATCAAAAAAGAGTCTTGTCTTTAGAACCACAACTAGAGATTCGCAAAGGATTTAACATCACTGAATTATCCTCAGCAGAAAAGAGTTGACATTGCTTCTTTACTAACCATCTTCATTTATTTTCTTTTAAGTCTACTCTTGTCTCTCTCTCTTAATTTCAGAAAATACATATCGAATAAAAGTTGTTTTTCTATTAAGATGAAATCCTCCTGATTTAAAAAATAAGTGGTTAGGCTTAATCTATTTAACCCTTATCTTGAGGTTTACTGATTTGATGGGATACTTTTCCAAATGTCCACACCTTAAATCACCTTCTCAAATGTCTTTACTTTCATTTTTGGGGGGGGCAAATTTTTCCATGATGAAGCACAAAGCTTTTTAAAACAGTACAGGCATATTTCACTTGATGAATAGGTCCACTGAGAAAAGTTGATGCTTTCTGAAATATAGTCAGCCTGGAAGGAATTTTAAAAACACTCTTAATATTTTATACTCATTTGACATTATTTTAAAAATGCAAGAATCCCTGTATTTTTTTTAAATGATAAGTTTTGCTTGTATGTTTGTAATACATCAAGACATCCTAATGAGTAGCCATTTTAGGGGGGCCTAGTTATCAGAGACATTTTTTTGAGAGAGGTATAATTTTAGGGAGAGCCTTCTGCTCACCTCCACCTCCTCCACCACCACCACCACCAAGTCCCTGGCACTCCTCACTAATACCTGAAACCTGAAGGTCAAACACTTTTATTCCACAAATATACAACTGAGTTAGGACAAAAACAAAGAAAAATAGGAGGGACTAAAAGAAGGTTAAAATGGACACCATCATAGAAATAAAGCATACACCACTCAGCCATATGAAAGATGTATAATACTGTCCTAATAAAGACATGTCAAAAGTATTCTTTTTTTATATCAAAAAGTCTAATTCTGCCAAAATATGATTGCTGACTTGCTTTGTTGACAGATTTCTTTCAGAAGCTAAGAAAGCAGAAGGAACATCCTATACACAGTTATAATGTGGATGACGTATGACAGGATCACAGGAGAAAGTGATCATATTATAAAAGGTTTCTAAAAGTAAAAAGAGAGAGCACTAGGCTCAATTACAAATGTATCACAGTTTACAACAGGACAGTTCAAAAACAAAAGGTATATATGACCCCGATGACTTAAGTGAAATGGCTCACAAGGGATCTAAATTTTACACAATTCCAGTGATGAAAAAGAGGGAAGCACCCAATGTGGCTGCAGAATCCGCAAAGAGCAAAAACATACAGACAGGGTAACAGGAATTTGAAAGCTCAGGAAAAACTGAGGCTTAGAAAAAGCTGCTTAAGGTAAAACAGCTTTTATAACTACATTCAAATAAATATCATTCCACCTTATATGGTACAGCACTTAACATCTTACAAATATTTTACATACTTTACCTCATGCATAGCTCTTTGGAGACAAATATGATTTCTGCAGATGAAAAAACAGAAGCACAAGCATATAAAGTAATGTGCCCAGCATCACATGGGTATTAAGAAGTGGAGTGGGGGAAGCACTGGGGTGGCTCAGTCGATTAAGTGTCTGCCTTTGGCTCAGGTCATGGTCCGAGGTCCTGGAATGGAGTTCCACATTGAGCTCCCTGATCAACCCCCACCCCCAGCCCAACTCATGGGGTCTCTCTCTCTCTCACACACAAAAATAAATAAAATTTAAAAGAAAAAAAGAAGAGGCAGAGTGGGAATTAGGACCCAAGTTTCATACTTTCTTACCAAGTGCTGTCTCACAATAACATACTATTTGTCAAAGAGAACAAGGAACTGAGAGAATCACTGCTCAGAGAAGATGCTGTTAGGGTTGAGAGAGCGCATAGAAAAGGCAAAATTGCTCAACTTGTATTTTGCTTATCTTCTCTCAGTTTTTAAACTAAAACTGTAGAAGAGCAATGAGAACTGAAACCCAAGCCTGGTGAATGAGAGACTAAAACAACTTTATATGAGTGCAAGTCTTTGGTTCCAGATGCAATTCATTCTATGCTGCTAAAGCAATCAGCAAGTGTAATCACAAAGCTGACTCTCATAATCTTGGAGAAAGAGCTCAGAAAGAAATAATCAGGGCCTGGATATTGGTCAGATGTACTTCAAATTTTACAAGCTGCAGGAGTGGAGAAGTGGATTCCAGAAATCACAGACATATAAATTTAATATTAATCTTCAGTCAAATGGGAAAATAGATTATGAAAATGAGTAGTTTCTGAATACTTAGAAAATAATCTCTAGATGACAGCATGAATTCAAACAGAGTAAGGCCAAATCCACTGCATTTACATCTTGGAAAAGACTGATTACTAGACTTCTTAGATGCAGGAACAAAGAATAATAATAACTTACAGTCACTGAGTTCCAAATATCTGTAAGGCACTGTTCTAAACATCCCATATGTGGGACGCAACATCCCATATGCAACAACCTATTCTATAGTTGAAAAAAACAGTCTTAGAAACTAAAGTACTTGCCCAAGATCACACAATTAGCAAAGCCAGGGGAAAAAGGTGTATTCTGGCCAGAACAGTATTCAAGATGTTTTTTTATGCTATTTTTGCAAATACGTTGTTTGAGTGTGAGTTGGATATTAGTGTAGTTGGTAAGTTTACTGGTCTATATCAACCCAAATGAAAGAAATCTTTAGGGGATGTGCCTTGGAATTCTGCTCTTGACCCTATATTGATTCTGACTGTTTATAAGATAAAGACACAGAAGACATGCTTATAAAATCCCCAGAGTACACAATCCGGGAAAGACAAACCAAAGTTAAAGTGGAAAGTAATAAGAGTGAGTATAAAGCTTTACAACGGAGAAGAAATGAAGTGCTCACTTAGAAGCTCTTTATAAATGGAGTTAGCCACCTGAGTTTAAGGAGGGCTGCTAATTGTGGCTAAAAGAACCAATGCAAATCCACCTACCAGGACACTGAGAATGTATCAATATCAATCTGTAAACTCTGTTGCTGGTCAGCCTACATCGCCACTGTATTCATTTCTATACTCCACATTTTTAAGGGCTATACTGATTAAAAAATAGTAATTAAAAGCATGCATCCAGTTAAAGGTTAAGACAATGTCATGTGAAAATATATGCTTAACAAAGCTAAACAGAATAATGGTCTTCAAATAATGGTCTTACAAATAATATTTGAAAAGGTGGTAAGAGAATAATCGGCTTTACTCAGTATCACTGCAGAGAAGTTTAAAATGAAGGTAACAGCAGAACTTGCTCACCTCACAGGACGTGACGAGGATGGAGCTACTGCACCTGAAGTACCTACAACAGTACCTGGCTTACAATTAAGTGCTCAGTAACTTGCAACAATTTTCATAATAATTACGTGAAGGAATTAATAAATAAGATCCTACTTTATGCCAAACGCTGCAATTAAGATACGATACTTCATTACATCCTTACAAGAACCCTAGGGGATTTGTTTAACTCTGTTTTACAGAAAAGGAGCCAGGGTTTCAGAGAAGTTGCCTGCTCACATCTAACATGGCATGGAACTCAATTCAAACAAAAGCTTCCCTGACTCCAAAGCCCACGTTCTTTCTACTATTTCATTCCACCTCCAAAAGCCTAACAACAGAACAGGTTTTCTTCTAAAGTAATGAGCTACTTAATATACACAAGTTGAGTAGTTTCAAAAGCTGAACTACTATCAGGGGCACCTGGGTGGCTCAGGCCTTAAGCTTCTGTCTTTGGTCCCCATAGGGCTCCCTGCTCAGCGGGAAGCCTGCTTCTCCCTCTCCCATTCTCCCTGCTTGTATTCCCTCTCTCGATGTCTCTGTCAAATCAATAAATAAAATCTTTAAAAAAACTTAGCTATCATAGAAAAGGTAGTAAAATATCTAAGAAGAATACTGTATTCAGGTTAAATACCTCAAAATATAAGATGCTTCTGTGTTCAATAATAATTTATTTTCAATGGATGTCTTCCCACTAAATTTTCATTTTATTATACCTGTTATTGTTAGCCAAGTAACAGTAACTGTCTAATACAATCGGCCAATTTATCAGAACTACTTATAACTATTAATAAACTATATGTTATACTTTGTATAAAAATATTTTTTAAAGTTTCAGCATGAAAACAAATAGAAGAAACTAAATGAGCTGTCATATTAGCTTCTGCCCACTCATCCCATCTGTCTTCTCCTTTTATTTTATGGAACCCTGATTTGCTCTGTAAGATGCAACAAGATGAAGGATGAAAAATATTAAGATGAGTATCAAAAAATTTAATAACTGTATTTTATTTTGTCTTTATGTTTCAATTAGGAAACCGAGACAAGACAATTACTAATTTATAAACTGTATATTAATTAGATATGTTTGTTTCTAATAGCTATAAGTTGGCAAGCATTTCTGATATGTTTATTTGGAACATCTCAAATATTCTTTTGGGGAGTTATCTGTCACATATCCAATTCAAATGAGCTTATATAATCCATCACCACTGCTGAATGGAATCAAAAGATGAAATATTAAAAGAACCTTGAGCCCACCCTGCCCTATTATTACAGACAAGGTAAAACAAAGGCCCATTACTTCATGGTAACATCACAAGTTGATCCACCTTTCCCTCCCATTCTCTCACCTCCTGCCTGCATGTACATACCTCATAATTTAGCAAAGCCTCTAATTAGAAGCTCAAATAGCAGCATTTTCATTTAACATTTACTGAGTGTCTATTATCTGCCACACTGTTACTAGAGACACTGTGGTTATACAGCAGTAACCAAAACAGACATGGCTACTGGAGCTTACAGTGTGATGTGGGACACATACATTAACCAAATACCATTCACATAAATAGCAAAGTACCTACAAATTATGAAAAACGATATGACAAAGTATACTTAAAGGACCTAATTTCAACTGGGGTCTCACGCGAGGAGACCTTAAGGAAGTGGTGCTTAAGCAAAGACCTAAAGGATAAGTAGGAGTCAGGGAAGGAGAGAGAAGAGGGAAGAGGATTCCAGAAGACAAAACAAATCCAGTTCTTAAATACTTCATAAGGAAGCTCATTATTTAGTACAGCCAGTGTCCTTTCTGGTAATCAGTAAATCAGTAAAGGTTAAAGCAGAGAGTTAAAATGTTTTTTTTTTTTGGGACGCCTGAGTGGCTCAGTTGGTTAAGCAGCTGCCTTCGGCTCAGGTCATGATCCCAGCGGATCAGTCCCACATCTGGCTCCTTGCTCAGCAGGAAGCCTGCTTCTCCCTCTGCCTCTGCCTGCCACTCTTTCTGCCTGTGCTCACTCTATCCGACAAAAAAAAAAAAAAAAAAAAAAAAAAAAAAAAAGTTTTTCTTATTCTGAGTAGCATAGTATTTACCATGACTTCCTCCAGTAATGGGTTGTCCTGGTTCAATTTAGTTTTGTGTGTCAGTAATGCTAATGAATGCAGGGCCTTCCCACCCATCCACCCCATGCTTGATACCTACACGTATTCTTTTAGCATGTAAAAAAGTAAGTGGCCTTTTTCAGTGCAATCCTGACTACTGTCCAGAAGTCAATGTCTATGTTTTGCCCTGATACAGGCTTGACCTGGCTTAATAACCCTAGTGTTGTGTTTATATTGTATATTGTATATTTATATTGTATACTGTATTAACAATTCAAATAACTTGGTTGAGTTTTTTAAATCCTAGTCTGTTGCATTCCTGGCATCTATTTACAGATTTTCAAAAATATAACTATTCCTTAGATTAATATAATACTTTTCCTAAGAGCTCAGCATTCAACTAAATTGTTTACTGCTAAAATTCTGCTCATCTGGACCAGTGATATTTGAATCTCGGCCCTTCCACTCTCAGAGAGAGTACAGAGAGCACACCATGTCTGCTCGCTGCTCAGGCACTGAAAAGTTTATCCCATAATAAGATTACAGTCTGCCAATCTGGCCAATGCTCTATGAATCTATGCTGGGCTTGATGGACCTTCATCGCCTCTCTCTGCCCCAGTGGTATCTGAGAAATCTGACTGGCTAACAGCCAATAAGCAATTTCTCACACAATGTCACTGTAAACTAACCATACAAGTGGAGAAAACTTCTTCTGCACTAAAATTAAAATTAAAACGTCTCCTAAGTGTATCATCTCAAATTTTTCCACTGCTCCAAAGAGGCACACATACAAGTTCAATTTAAATTACATAATCGGAGACTCAAAGTAGTACCAGCACAGATGACTGTAAACCATAAAATTATTATTAAACCAAATTAAAATCTGTACTGGCAAATAATTTGCCCATGTAGCCAGTTCAGCAAAAGTAGTTTCTTTTAAAAATGAACAATTAATTTCAATATGGTAGTACTTTCATCAATTTTAGAAAGTCTTTTTAAAAATGAGAAAATGTCAAACCATAAGTGACTCTTAATCTCACAAAACAAACTGAAGGTTGCTGGGGGGAAGGGGATTGGGAGAGGGGGGTGGGGTTATGGACACTGGGGAGGGTATGTGCTACGGTGAGTGCTGTGAAGTGTGTAAACCTGGCGATTCACAGACCCGTACCCCTGGGGATAAAAATATATTATATGTTTATAAAAAATAAAAAAAATTTTAAAAAATGAGAAAATGTCCCTTAAAAGTGCATTTAAATATTTTTTTCTTTTCTTTTTTTTTTTAACATTTTACTTATTTGACAGAGAGCTGGAGAGAACACACAGGGGGAGTGGCAGGAGAGGGAAAAGCAGGGTCCCTGCTGAGCAGGGAGCCCAATGTGGGACTTGATCCCAGGACACTGGGCTCATGACCTGAGCTGAAGGCAGTTGTTTAACCGACTGAGCCACCAAGGTGCCCTGGTTTTTTCAATTCTAATGTAATTTAAAAATTTTCATGCCCAAAAGCTTGATTTATTAAAGCCCCCTCCTTTTTTCCATATGCCAGTGTTAAATGAAAAACAACCCACTGAAATTTCTCTTTTAAAGAGGTCATCTATTGAAACTGAAAGCTCATAAAATTTGTATATCTTAAAGACTCACTATTGAGATGCTTTAAAAAATCAGTCTCTAGATATGAAACAGACAACATCTTGAATGTGAGTCATCCTAAAAAGTGAAATGTTATCCACCAAATTATAGAATTTAGTATGGAAACTGGTCTGTCAAACACTCCAAGCTTATCTGATCAGATCTACCACATCTATATTACCTGCTGAAGCAAAACCTAACATGAAGGCTTCATGACATGTTTAAAATATTTTTACTAAAACGCCTAACTTCTTGGCTGAATTTTCATGCCTGCTCTCAATTCAGATCCTAACAGGGGAGGAAGAAAAGGTTCTTTCGATAAAATAAAACTCAGAAGTCTAGAGCTAGATCAGGGACCTTTATGGATGTCCTCATACCCATTAGACGACGCATTAGAAGTTGGTAAGTAAACTTGATCTCAGCAAAATCATTGTCGCTAAAAACGCAGGAAGAACTGCTACATCAAGTACAAAGTAGAAGCAGTTGTAAGAGTAATACAATATAGCATTTTCTAGGGTACAGATCAAGGCATTTTAAAAGTTTTTGTTTCATTTGCGGCTACAGCTCATTAAAGCTGTGTAGTACCAACTAGTAGTTCAGGGTGTAACTTATCCTTCCTAATCAAAGATGACACCGATATCTTATTTCCTGTGGGGATGGGTGTGGTTGAAGAGACAGTTATGTCCAAGCCATCAATCTGTGTATGGAGAAGTCTGCGGGTCTCACACACGCTTGTCGCTTGATTTTATATTCGTGCCTGCAGTCGGCAAGGCCTATGCTGCGATGATTTCAAATAAAATATCCAACAGGCAATCGAGTAGTCTGGTTATTGTTACTGCTCAGAGAAAACAGTCGCACTCCTCAGCGTTTCATCGCAAGAAAAACCTCCCGGGGGTGAGAACAACTCAGAGCAAGACTGCAACTTGCAAAACTAAGCACAGTCAGGAAACTGGGGTGGGGGCTCACACAGTCTCTAAGCACCATTTACTTACTCCTTTGAGACCGCTACAACACGAAGTGATGAAATGAATAGGAGAGAAAAAAAAAAAAAAAAGGATCATCCCAATTCGGCAGCTTGACTGTCGCTGGGCTGGCGTCGGGACCGGCCGGAGGGACCCCGAAACAGCCTGCTCCCGCAGCGGTCGCGCGCGGTGGTCGCCGGCGGAGCGAGGACCCAAGTTGGCCTCCGCGCCCACGCCGGAACTTGGCCCCGTCTGGCGGCCGCGCCGGCGCCCCCGCTCGCCGCGGCGCCCCCCGCCCGCTCCGCCCGCCGCGGGCTCAGCCAACTTCCCGCCCAGCCCCGGCGGTCGCCGCCCAGCCCCGCGCGGGGCCCGAGTCCCGCAGCCGCCGCCGCTGCTGCCGCGTGCGGGCGGGTGGGGGAGGGGCCGCCGCCGCCTCACCCGACGGGCCGCGAGAACAAAGCGGCGGCCGCGGCGGCGCTAACTTTTTCGGTGTCTGATCCGCGCTCCCTGAGGCGACTACTTACAGAGGCGGGCTCCGCCGGTCGTGAGAAACTCCGCGGCCGCCAGCGTCTGGATCCCAGACGAGGCGCCAGCGAGGCTTCACGCGCCTCGCAGGATCCCGCCCGCCGCTGGCGCCCCTTCCTCCCTCCCTCTCCTCCCCGTCCCGTCCTGAGGCCCGGGGGCGGGGGGCCGGGGCGTGCGGGGCGGGGGCGCGCGGCCGGCGCGGGGCCTGCCGGGAGCTGTAGTTTCCGGGCGGGCCCGAGCGGGTGGTAGCCGCGCGGGGATGCCACTGTGCCTTTGCACTGTGCAGGCAGCGAGGGCTCTGCGTCCTCGGACGTCCCCGTGTCTCCGTGGGCGGGGGGGGAGCGGGGCGCGACCGTGTATTTCAACCAGTTACATACGGTACTCGAACCCATCATTGCCTTTTTCTCTTTTATCGTCCGCTCTGACCGAGGCCACGGTGGCAAGGAACCAAGAGGTGACAACTTGAATGGGGGACTCGGAAGGGGTCCACAGCAGAGAGCAGTTTCCACCCTGATTGCTCTTCTCCCTGCTCCCCACGTTCTCTCCCTCGGGCCTGCCTCCCAGGTGGCCGCCTGGCGCCGCAGCCCCAGGCATTCTGCACCCGACGCAGAGACATCCAGAGCCCTTCATCTAAGCAGAGTAAACCGAAGTGGTAACTTTGGTTTCCTATTTGTCCATCATTCAGCTCGCGGGTGTCCCCTGCCATCAAAGTGAAGTGCAGTCAAGAATCATGAACCTAGGCTTCCACGTCCAGGGAAACAGGGTAACAATGCCCGGGGAACGGGGAGGGGTGGGTGTCAGGATGAGGATCTAGAGGGAAAAGACATTATGTGGTAAATTATAACTTTAATGTGAGAAGAAAACCTGACCAGCTGACGGTGGCTGTCCCAGGAAGGACCTAGTTCTCCTTCTGTCAAGGTTTTATCTCAAAAATACTTAAGTAAAACATATTGAGACAAGCTGGATGGGCTGCTTATCAACGATCCATCCATCCCCACGCAGGGGTCTAAGGCAGCTTCTGAGAAGAGAAAGAAAAGAAAGTTAAGTGACTCCCTCTGGTTTAAGTCATCTTGTATTTAAACTTAAGAAATGAGAATTTTTAAATAACTTATATTAAAGATGGAGCAAGTAAAATTGTGTGTAACTCGGATCTACTCTGAAACTATTGTTTAGAAAAGACATTTCTGAAATACTTTCAGGAATTGGAAGCTACCAAATGTACCCATATCCTGTCGATCTAATATTTTATATTTAGTCTTATTCTGCTATTGTTTTATTTTAAAATTGAAAGTAAATCTACTCAAGTTTATATTATTTTTAAAGAACCCTCTTGCCTAACTTTGCCTTTTTCTTCCTTCCACTTTCCAACAGACGTTTTAGTCCAGCCCCAAATATTCTCTCTCAGCAAGATTCCCAGGACCTCATTGGAGCAATTTACAGCCAGTCCCATCTCACCAGTAACTCCCATTTTCTCTCATGGTCCTTAAAGAGACAGAAGTTACTCTTCCTAGAAGTAACTTTTCTACAAATCAAGCTCATTATTTAGAGATTTAAGGATTTGTGTGTGAGAGGGGGGAAAAATAAATAAATATATATATATATATATATATATATATATATATATATTCATTCCATTTCTGCTGCTCTGCTTCTCTTTTAAAAAATAAAATTGTTTCCTCCACTTTAAATGAATTTTTCAACAATACATTTTAGCATAGGACTATATTTGTACCTGTAATCTTTTGCTGGACATGAACTACAATTTCCTCAAGACATTTTATTCCTATTCCAGAAGCACAGCAGTGATTAAGATTTGGTTTGATAAGTAAAGATATTCCCATATGAGATTTTTAAGCCTTGAAAGAAAATATAATCAGAGCAACCATGATGGAAAAGATTTTATTTCTTGGTGGTGGCTTATGAAAAATAGAAGCTTACAATCTTTCTCTCATGGGACTATAGTTGCAAGTCTTGTCCCACATTTACTGGCCTCCCTTGTACTCAATGAAATGCAACACAATCATTCAGACGTGTACCTGCTATAAGCAAAACGAGTCAACATTTGTGATTTAAGAGAGCAGAGTTGCCTGATTCAGAATCCTAACTGGAAAAAAAAGATGATTTGCTAGGTTCCCTACTAGAGGAAATGCTCATTATTCTAAAACTTCGGCTGGGTTTAATTTATAGAATGTGATTCCTGAAAAAAATTATTTTGTTTTTGTGGGTTTTTTTCTAAGAGGTTGAAACCTGTGAAAATGCACCACAAAAAATGAAAAATGCACCACAAAAAACCTCTCTTTTGAAATACTATAGACTGGTTATAATGTATTTTGGAAAGCCAACTGAGAAAGAAAACAAAGGTGCTGTGGACCTGGATAGGGAACCAGTATTAAAACACTGGCCAGAGCAAAGGAGTTAGGCAAGTGGGCTCCCTCACTCATAGTCTGGAAATTGCAGCTGCCCAGAAGGGCCAGTTAGAAGCAAAGGGTTGGGATGGGACTTGGAAGGCAGAATCCAATCTAGTCTCTGCCATGTCACAGGTGCATGCTGCTCAGTCTCAACTACGAATTGATGTTCTTGTCCGTGAAATGCAGAAAGATGGTTCCGTACCTCCACAGGATTGTTGTGAGAAGGAAGAGATGCCCTGAGTGGACCACACATGCAGTGGACATTGGAGGTAGTTCCCCAGGACGCATCATGGTTCTGCCACTGAACAGTTGTGTGGCCACAGGCATAGCAACCTCAGTCAGCTTCTGTCTCAGCATCAGTTACATCCAAGGTCACCGGTATTATCCTTGGATGATAGCACTCCTTACCCGGGGAGTTGTGCAAGAGCAAAATGACATAACACATGGATGACACCTTAAAAAAAATTCACAAGTAAATGCTCAGTAAATGTTAGCTATTATTCAGGTTAAAGAGCTTTTTTGGGTGCCACATCTCCTGGCAACACAGAGAAAGAAAAGTTAACAAGCTTGAGTCTGTGAAGGGAAATTTAAGATAATAGTGAAGAGTTTAAATAACCCAGGAATCCCTATGGCTGTAGGATGAATTATTTTTTATGTCCTCAAAGGAAGGTCCGACTGCACAGGTACTCAGCTGACCAGAAGCCATCACTGTGACACTTTCTACACTGATAGCTCAGGTGTTCCGTGCCAGATAAAAATCACTAAATGGTCTTATATTTGTTGGTTTCATTTTTAATGAAGTAATCAGACTATACTGAACATTATTATAATTAATACTCTGATCATACATCCCAAATTTCCAAATCTCCAGAAAGAATTCTGACTAACCCTAGACTTCAAACTCTCTCCTAGTTCGTTATATGATGATGGAACGTGTGGCTGAAAGCTAATTGAAGTTAATTTGGCTTGCTTGCCCTTTTCCCTAGATTCTCCTTAAAGTCCTTGGTGTACGGACTCAATAAACATTTTTTTTTTGAAGATCTTATTTATTTGAGAGACAGAGATCACAAGCAGGTAGATAAGTAGGCAGAGAGAGGAGGAAGCAGGCTCTCCACTGAGCAGAGAGCCCGATTCAGGGCTCGATCCCAGGACCCTGGGATCATGACCTGAGCCGAAGGCAGAGGCTTTAACCCACTGAGCCACCCAGGTGCCCCTCAATAAACATTTTTGAGAGGCTACCATGTGCAGGGCATTTGATAGGATCTATAGGTGAAGCAATTGCTGTTCTTGGGGACTACTGTTTATTAAACAAGGTACATAAAGATCTGTCATGCGGAGAAAAGAGTAAGAAAGTAAGTAGGAGGCAAAATAAAAGGTTAAAAGATGGCAGAGAAGTACAAGACCTACCCCAATGTGGAGAAGGCTAAATACATGGACAAAGGATTTTAGCTGAGCTTTGAAGAATGAGTAGGATTGGAAATATGGGGGAGGAGAATGGGGAAAAAAGGGAAAGTCCAGGTGAGCAAAAGCACATACATATAAAAACATGGGGGCATAGCTGTGGACCAGAGTTTGGTTAGGCTGAGCCATAGGATTCTTTTCCTCACAATTTTTAACAATTGATGTGTAATTCACAAACTATAAATTTCACCTTTTTAAAGTGCACCCTTTACTGGTTTTGAGTATATTCACAAATTATGCAACATTATGACTACCTAATTTCAGAATATTTTCATCGCCCCCAAAAGAAACTCCATGTCCAGGAGGAATCACTCCCTGTGACCCTCGGAGATGGCCAGTCCACCCAGTGGGCCTCCAGTGGACTCACAGTTGCTTGGATTTGGAACACTTGGGTGGGCAGGTGGGGGGAATGGTGTGGATGAGCTGCTGCTAGGACACATGCTGTACTTGCTACACTTGGCTCCAAACACCGACTTAACAAATCTCTATCTCTAGCTTGATCCCTTTCCATAAACACTTGAATGTTCCACAGAAAGATCACAAATTCAAAGTGTCCCTAACTGAACTCATCTTTGCCTTGAAACCTGTGGTTCTTCCTATATTTCCAAGCAGTTTGAGAATAACCATGCCTTTCCTTGTGCTCCAGGCAGGTTGTTTCCATAGCACACATAACGCTTTACCACACAGCTCTCTCTCTTACTACACTGTAAGCTCCTGGAAAATAGGGGCCATATAGAACTCATCCCTATCTTCTTTGCAGAGTGCTTTACCCAGTCTTAGTGCTCAGTGCTCCGCTGAGATTTGGGAGTCCTTTCATGGGAAGGAGACTGAAATGATGCAAAGGGATGAAATTATCTTCAGGAAGACCAGGAATGGAAATTGCATTTATTGAGGTCCTACTCTTGAAAAGGAAGGGGAGTCTAACACATGCTATGACATGGATGAGCCTTGAGGACAGCATGCTAAATGAAATAAGTCAGTCACAAAAATATAAAAACTAGTGGTTCCACTTATGTAAGGTCCTTAGAGAGTCATGTTTGTGGAGACCAAAAGTAGAATGGTGGCTGCCAAGGGTTAGAAGGAGGAGAGAATGGAGAGTTCTTATTTAACAGACTCAGAGTTTCAGTTCTGCAAGATGACAAGAGTTCTGGAGATAGATGGTGAGGACAGTTGCCCAATGGTGTGACTATATTAACGCCACTGAACTGTACTCTTAAAACTGGCTAAGAGGACAAATTTTATGTCCCATAGATTTTACCACAATGAAAAAAAAAACAACAACGAAGCAACACTAGCCCAGGAACTTAAAACAACTATTACATTAACTAAAAAATATGTAATATTAAACATGAAGGAAGGGTACAAAAATAAATATCAAATACAATTACCTTGTTGACAAAACAGAGTTTTCTTAATTTTCTCATTTTGTAACAGACTGACTACGGATAGCCGTGGACAAGTGTTAATATGGAACTAGCCTTTGGGAACTAGTGGCGTTAATTATGTTAAAAATAGAAGCTGAGGGAAGAAGGGCAATAATTAAAGAAGGTAGTAGTGCCAAAGCAAGATCATTTTCTGCCTGTTGTTATTGATTTGGCTCTGCTATTATGCACTATGACAAGTCAAATATTTCCTCAGATTTTTGGCAGGTACTACTCTGAATAATCATAAGGTATTTGTTTTCAGACGTTCAATATTTTATTGGGAATTTCATATGCTTTCAGGTCCCTGCTTTTGTAAGGATTATGTTATCCAAAAGTTTGACACATGTAGAGTATATGCTAAGGATGCGTGTGTACTATAAGATAATAGTAGTAATAACTTGCAACAGAATATAATAAAGATAAACATGGGAAATACTGGCACAGAGATGTTGTGTAAGAAGTCTCTTCTGTAGCCATCATTCCAGTTTCCTTCATATTTTCAGCCTGTAAAAATCCCGAATAATAATTTTTCCTGTATCCTTGTTTAGGGCATGGTCCTGAATGTCACGTATTTCCTGTTTGAGCCATGAGCTTGTTTTCTGATCGGTGTTTATTTTCTCTAATCTAAGAGTAGAGTTGAAAGAAGGGGACCATTTTGCCTAGACTGCAATGAAGATGCACATTTTTCTTCTTTGGTCACTTCCTCTGCTTGCAAAATTTCCTCCCCGTCTGCTTCCTAAAATTACAACTTTGTTTCTTCCTAATTTGTAATACAGGTTTAACCCTAGACTGTTGGAAAGATTTTCTTGGAACACTAAACAAACATAGTATGAAAGACGATTATTCGATCTCTTTCACTTTCTTATGGATCTCTAAATTCAAACTTTAGTGTTGCCCATAATAGGCATGTGACTCAAAGCAGTGAGAATCAGAAAAAAAAAAAAAAAAATCAAAGTTTGTCCAGGGACAGAAGGGGATTAGTCTTACTAAAATTGTACCCTGAGTAATTTAAGCTTCTTTTAAAGGGAAATTCAGGTATATTCTCGGCCTGGTGCTAATGACAGCTCTGCTGAAATGCTTTTTCAAACATTAAAATTGAAGGTGGATTAGCTCATCTAATTTATTACGCTCTGGACAACCTTGTATATATAAACCGTAGGGTTGGAAAGGATTTTTTATGACCTCAATCTGGGTTGTTTTAGAACTACTAAAACACTTGAAATACTTTGCTAATGTTTTCAGATATATAAATAAAACAAACATCATAAATCCATGCTAAGTTTAAACTTAAATTTAAGCAAAACTAAAGGTATATATAGGAACATATGTGGTTTAAGGCAGAATATAGGTTATGGTTATCATGTTGCAACTTTCTATCATTATTATTAATAGCTATGGTGGCATAGTCAACTTTTTTTTTTTAAATGAGTGTTGCTATTTTCTGTATATTTGTGTCATATTTATTTACTTTCTTAACATTTTATTTTGGAATTTATTTATTTATTTTAGAGCCTTCCTTCCTTTCTCATTTGAGACTGCTGGGCCTAACCCAAATCTTAAAACAAGTTTTTGTTTGTTTGTTTATGAGTTGAAAATTACTCTTGGAATTATTGTCCTTTCATGAAAAGTCAGAAAGTGTCAAATTCACAACCGCAATTAATACTGCTTCAAGATCACAAAACTGAGAGAAGGGGAGCTTTTATAGTTACTCTGATTACAGAATGTGTAGCATGATCAGTAGAATAGCCTCACAATTTCATATCATTAGAACTAAGATAAATAGAACAGAATACCTTGGAAAATCTGTAAGCGACCCCAAAGCGAAAGACAACCAAATTCCTTAGCCTTGACTTTAGATTATATTAGTTTACATTGTGGTATTTCTTTCTTTCTTTCTTTCTTTTTTAAGAAAAACATATTTCCCCTTCTAATAAGTATGGTGTTAGACATCTGATGAAAAGAGAGGAAAAAACACAAAATGAGTATTCTGCTTAACACTTGGAAATAAAATAATTTCCTGTCAGGTTTTACATTCAGGGAAAGCCTACCTCAGTATATTAAAAATTAGATTTTATAACTACTTAAATTTTCTCCTTGGAAACTGGCAAAACCTGTAGGTTTCAGTAAACATGCACCGCCTGCCATTGAGTTGGCTTTGTGTGTGCCCAGGCAGGTTATTCCACATCCCTGTGCTTTTGTGTTCTTACCACTAACAATGAGGATAATAGTAATATCTTTCATCATACGAATATATAGAATTAGAGGATCTTTAGAAACATATCATTGACATACCCACCATCTTTGATCATATTTTTACCTTGAATCAAAAAATTTAATTAGTAACTTTGAATGGAATTAAGTTCTTGTGTTAACAGCTTTTTCTTTCACATGCTATCATTGAAAATTGCCAGAAATTATTGCCTTGTCACCTACTTCATCCTTAAAATGCAAAAAAAAAAGGAGACAGAATCTTTTAAGTAAAAAATCAAAATGAATCTACAAATACACAAACTGTACACATATGTATACATACTCTTTGTAACAATTGGTTTTTTTGAAACTATACAGTCAATTTTGGTATCATACAGATCAGAGCTGTCTGTTCTGTGAGCAGTAAAGAGATGAACTTTCTTGGGGGGAGGGCGTTCTTCATCTTTTGATTCTCTCTATCCTCATCTCCTTGAGTAGATTAAAATTCCTTACTGGAAGTGGGTTTTTTTTTTGGGGGGGGGGGGAGGTGGATCTTGAAAGCTTTTGGTTTTTAGACCCTGCAGAGAAAAACTGACTTAAAAGCAGGTTAAATTTGTGAAAGAGTAAGAGGAATTTTGCTTGGGGACAAGATGAGTGTCGGTGGCAGGAATCAGGGTTTATGGGTATGTTCCCCTCCCTTTCTCTTTGAGGAGAGTGAACTGTTATTCTAAAGGGCTGGGAAGGGAGAGGGCCAGAAAACCAGAGGAAAGGAGAGTTTTTTCCAAACTTTTATTGCCACCTTGACTTGACCTCTGATAAGGTGAAAGGAGCCGGGAAGATTTACAGGAAATCTGGATTCCTGAGATTTCTGAGGAACAGCAAATGTCTGACTCTGTACTGCGGAAGCAAACATTTAAATTTTAATTCCATTATTGAAAACTGCGGTGGACAGATTTGGGCAGGGATATAATGTGGGCGTCTTCATAGTCTCTGTGGCAACTCAAGGAACAAAGGGCAAGGTGTTTTAGGGTGAGGCTTGTAGACTGGCAAAAAGTAAGGGGAAGGCTGAGAGTTTTGGATCTAATCTTATCTACTTCATAATTTGTCTAGGACTGGCTCATTTTAGTAATCCTTTTTTCTCTCTCTCTTTTTTTTTCCCACCATTATCCTCAGGGATTTCACAAAATGATTATTAATGTTATCATTAATCTGATTATATGGTTTTTGCTCGTGTGTTTCTCAGAGTGTGGGATTAATATAATGGTTCTTAGCCCTGCTAGAATCACCTGGCAAGTTTTAAAGACATCTGATGTCCAGGCCACACACCAGACTAATCATATCAAAATCTTTCACTATGTAGTTAAAACTGTAGGATAATGTATTATTTTTCCAAGGTAAAATAATTTAACCACAGCTGTCTTCAAATGCTTTGGTCTCAGGACTCCTTTACCTTACTAATCTTTTCTCTGTGATTTGGGCACTGAGCATTTGGAAAATATTGGTTCACTGAGTTACACAGATACTCCAAATGTTGGGCACTTTATTATATATCATTAAAAAATTGCATTTGTTAAAATAACTGAGGAACACAAATAGCTTTTGTTTGTGTGAATTATGTCTATCAATGTCTACTGTATTGAAAATTAAAACAGGCATTTTATAAATGTTTAATATGGCTTATTTAAAAATAACAGAAGCATTACATGTTAAATAACACATTTTTATATAAAATGTCTGTTTCTAAAAACAAAAATAATTTTGTGAAAGGGCTGACATTTTTGAATATTTAAAAATGTTCTTTAATCTCTGACTTATTAGAAAATAACTGGATTTGTTTATGTAATCAATCTGCCGAGGTATGTTATTTTGGTTGAAGTATATGAAGAAAATTTGGCCTCATGCTGACATGTAGTAGGAAGAGAAAGAAGTATTTTAATACCCTCAAAATAATTGTGGATAATTTTCTTTGTTATTCAATCAAAACATGATAGATGGTAATGTCATAAAAGTAAGTTGCAATGCAGAATCTGACACCATATAAATAAATTTTTTACTTCATTACATTAAACTCCATTGGTCTCTCTTACACTTTGAATGGATCTTATCTCTGTGACTTGGGCACTGAACATTTGGAAAATATTGGTTCACTGAGTTATACAGATGCTCCAAGTGTTGAATATTTTATTATATATTATTTAAAAATTGCATTTGTTAAAATAACTGACTTTGTCAGAAAAGTTGTTACATGTAAGGAAATTGTCAGGCTTGTGGTAGCTTATACAAGTTTCCCAAAATTCCAATTTTTACCTGAAAGATCTAGTTTTATCATTGGTGATAAACACTGCCAGTTAGTTTCCTTGAATGCATAGGCATACTTTATTCATTTTCTAACAAATGTCAATACAATGACAATGAATAATCATACATTATCAGTTACTTATTATTCTATCAGTAAATTAGAATCTTATGAAAGAAAAGCAGATTGTTCACTATATATCTCAAACAATTGTCCAAGCACTTCTCCTTGAGACAACTGTCCTTCAGTATGAAGCATGAGTACTTTATGTGTACCTCCCATTTTTTTTTTTAAAGATTTTATTTATTTATTTGACAGAAAGAGATCATAAGTAGGCAGAGAGGCAGGTCGGGGGTGGTTGGGGGGAAGCAGGCTCTCCGCTGAGCAGAGAGCCTGATGCGGGGCTCAATCCCAGGACCCTGAGATCATGACCTGAGCCAAAGGCAGAGGCATAACCCACTGAGCCACCCAAGTGCCCATACCTCTCATTTTTTAAAAAGACTTTACTTTAATTGAGAGAGAGCAAGAATGAGAGAGAGAGTGTAGGAGCAGTGGGGCGGGGCAGAGAGGGAGGGAGGAGCAGACTCCTCCCTAAGCATGGAGCCCAATGTGGGACTCCATCTCAGGATCCTGGGATCATGACCTGAGCTCAAGGCAGACACCTATCCGTCCAACTAACTGAGCCACCTGGATGCCCATGTACCTCCAGTTTTGTCATGCAGAATATAAAAAAATTCATGCTGGGACGCCTGGGTGGCTCAGTTGGTTGGACGACTGCCTTCGGCTCGGGTCGTGATCCCGGAGTCCCGGGATTGAGTCCCGCATCGGGCTCCCAGCTCCATGGGGAGTCTGCTTCTCCCTCTGACCTTCTCCTCGCTCATGCTCTCTCTCACTGTCTCTCTCTCAATAAATAAATAAAATCTTTAAAAAAAAAAATTCATGCTGTCAACTTCCGCTTCTAGTCAAGATGGAGTAAGAGACTATATTTATCATCCCATCTTGAAAAAAAAAATTAAACATCTATGTTCAAATATTGGGAAACAAGTATCACAAAAGAGGGATGGCAAAAGAGAAGTAAGTGACATGAGCTAGACACTTCCACACTTGCCAACTTGAGGAGTTTCCATGATGCAGGGGACATAGAAGAATCCCAGCAAAGTTAGGTGGTCTCTGTGAAATGAAAGAACAGAGTTGAAAACATGGGAGGGTGGCTAGAATTTGCAGGACAGAGTGGAGGAAAGAGAGATCATTTTAGATTTCTCCGTAAGTCTTCGTCTGAATATGTAACAAAATGTGCAGGTGAGAAAATTCACCAAGGGTGGAAGAAAAAGCTAAGGAGCAGGCATAACAAGCCCCAGGGTACAGATAGGGTCAGGAATCCTTTGTATTTCTACTAGTCAAAGTGGAGGGGTGGCTGGGTGGCTCAGTTGGTTAAGAGTCTGCCTTCAGCTCAGGTCATGATCCTGGGGTCCAGGGATCAAGCCCTGCATTGAGCTCCCTGCTCAGTGGGGAGTCCTTCTCATTCTCCCTCTGTACTCACTCTCTCTTTCTTTCTCTCTCCCAAATAAATAAATAAAATCTAAAAAAAAAAAAAAAAAGTGGAAAAATCTCAATATACAAGAAGCAAAGGGCAAAAAAAAATGCCCAGAAAGTATTGCTTTGGCTGGGTCAAATTATACCTGGATTATAAACTGCTCTGCTGCAGCCTAGCAAAATTAAAAGCAAGCCTCCAAAGGATCAAACTATTTTCACCTCAACTGTGTTTCAAAGATTAAAAATCTTTAAATGAAAACAAATATGCCCAGCACCCAAAAAGTAAAATTTGCAACATCTGATATCTAATAAAAAAATTACCAGGGTAGCAAAGAAGTAGCAATATACAACCATAATGAAGTGGAAAAAAAAATCAATTAATAGAAATGACACAGATGATAAATTAGCAGATAGAGATATTAAAAACAGTTGTCATAACTATATTCTGTATGTTCAAGAAGGTAAAGGAAAGATTGAACATATTAAGGATAGTGTAAAGAAAATCTAAATTAAACCTCTAGGGAAGGAAAACAGCAATGTCTGGGATGAAAAGTAACTGGATGGAATCAATAACAGATTAGGCACCATAAGAAAAATTAGTGAACTTGAAGACATAGAAATGGAAACTATAGATACAATAAAATAGGCAAGGAAAAAAAAACACCAGAAAAAAAATGTCAGAGCACTGGTGAACTGTGGGAAAAACCTCTATCAACTTAATATGTGTGTAAGTGGAGCCCCCAATGGGGGAAGGCAGATAAAAATACTTGAAGATGTAATAGCTAAATATTTTCCAAATTTGATGAAAACTTAAAACCTATTGGTCCAAGACACTCTGTGAACCCCAAGCATGAGAACATAAAATTCCACCAAGGCATATCACAATCAAATTGCTTGAGAATTGTGATAAAGAGAAAATCTTAAGACAGATTGAATTGCATTACATGCAGAGGAAAAAGAATTAGGATAACAGTCGATTTCTCATCAGAAACAAAGCAAGCAAGAAGACATTGGAGAAATATCTTTAAAGTTCTGAATGAGGGGCACCTGGGTGACTCAATTTGGATTGAGCCTGGAGTCAACAGGGAGCCTGCTTCACTCTCCTTCTGCCTCCCGACCCACCCTGCACATGATCGCTCACATTCCCTCTCTCTCTCTCTCAAATAAATAAATAATTTTTTTTAAAAAAGTACTGAAAGGAAAAAGGTGTCAACATAGAATTCTATACTCAGTGAAAATATCTTTCAAAAAAAATGAAGGGAAAATAAATGTTTTTTAGCATACAAAAATTGCTACCATACCTGTGCTACAAGAAATGTTAAAAGATGTCTTCTGGCCAGAAGGAGAATGATACCAGATGGACATACGTATCTATACAAAGGAAGGAAGAGTATCGGAAATGGTAAATATATGGGTAAATGAAAAAGACTTTTAAAAACCTTATTTTAACAATGTTCATGAAAAATAATTAATGTGAAGATAGCAAGTAAAAGATACTTATATAAAAATATATAAGTAAAATATCACAAAGACCAAAAAGGGAAATAGAAATATGCTATTGTAAGATTTTTTTTTTTTAAGATTTTACTTATTTATGTTGGGGTGGGGAGAAGGGAGAGAAGCAAACCCTGCTGAGTAAGGAGCCCAACACAGGGCTCAATCCCGCAACTCTGAGATAATTACCTGAGCCGAAATCAAGAGTCAGAGCTTAACTGACTGACCTACTCAGGTGCCCCATAAGATTCACGTACTATACAATAAGTGACATAATAATTCTTAATGGTAGACAGGAACATATTAAAGCTATATGTTATAAGTCCTAAAGCAGCTACTAAAAATAAAACAGTATACCTGACAAGCTAATAAAGGAGATAAAATAAAATAATAAAAATAATAAGCTAATTCAAGATAAATCAGATAAAGTAGTAAAAAATGACCAAAGAAGAGATGGAACAAATAGAAAAAAAATAGAGTGGTACATTTAAATTTGACCATGTTGATAATCACATTAAATATAAATAATCTAAACACTCCATTTAAAAGCCAGAGATTGCCTAATTGGATTTAAAAAAAAAAAAAGGACCTCACTATATGCTGCTTACAAGAAACCCACTTTATATGTAAATAAGAAAATAGTTCAAAAGTAAAAGGAATGGGAAAGCTATACCATGCTAACACTAATCAAAAGAAAGTTGGAGTGGTTACATTAATATTAGAAAAAAGTAAATTTCAGAGCAAAGAATATTATCAAGTATAAAAAGGGTTGTTTTGTAATGATAAAAGGGTCAATTTGTCAAAAGGATTTTGCAGTCCTAAATATTTATGCCCTCAATAAAAAAGCTTAGAAATACATGACATAAAAATGAATAGAACTATAAGAATTAGGCAAATCCACAATTATAGTCAGAGATTTCAGCCTCACTTCCTCAGTAATCAATAGACTGTATAGACAGAAAACCAGTTATTAACTGGAAGATTTGGAGAACATTATCAACTACCTTACCTAGTTGATGTTTATAGAGCATTCTACCCAATAACAGCAAAATACATTTTTTTTTAATGTGCAGAAGGAACATTTACTAAGATAGATGATATTCTGGGCTATAAACAAATTCTCAAAAAATTTTAAAGGATTCATCCATACCAAATCTCTTCTCTGATGATGGACAGAATTAAATATAAAATCAATAACAAAAAGAACCAGAGAAATCCTCAGCTATTTGGAAACAAAATAACATAATTTAAATAACCCATGGGTAAAATATGGACATGTTCATTTTCTTGATGGTGGCGATCATTTCAGAGGTGTAAACATATGTTAAAACTCATCAGGTTATATACTTTAAATTTGTACAGTTTAATGTATTTTTAATCATATCTCAATAAAACTGTTAAAAACCAGACACGTACTGAAGCAAAGGTTGAGATTGAATAATAACCACAATTTGTATTGCTTCATTGTGATATTCTTACGTGAGATTGGCTCTTTTGTTTTATTTGTCTGTTCTTTTCCCTTTCCTTTTTTTTTTTTACTGCGTATCAGTGAATAATACAATGACTTTTAAGTAAACAGTTTTTTTTAATAGTACAGTTTTATGTCCTGTCTTAGTAAGTGCTAAGGTACCAGCAGTTTTGCATCATCAGTGTAAAGTTAATGCAGCAAAATAAGCTAATTTTGCTTTAGTATCATTATAAATATTGATTCAACCTTGCAGACATTCAAAAGAGTCTTAGAGAAACCCCAGGGATCCATGGGTCACATTTGAGAACTACTATTTTTTGTTTTTTAGTTTTTTAAGATTTTGTTTATCTATTTGAGAGAGAGACAGAAAGAGAGCACAAGCAGGGGAGAGGGACAGAGGAGAGGGAGAAGTAGGCTCCCCACTGAGTAGGGAGCCCAACACAGGGCTCTAATCCAGGACCCTGGGATCATGACCTGAGCAGAAGGCAGACTCTTAACTGACTGAGCCACCCAGGTGCCCTGAGAACTACTGTTTTAACAAAACTTTCTGGTTATGACTGCATTAGTCTAACGGTGGGACTAGCTGTGTGAAACTCCTTCCATGGCAACTACACGGAGATGATCTTTTATAGCAGTTGGGTCCTTAATATGTATCACGGTATGGAATCTATACAATCACCACTCCTCTCATGATTAGTGCTGTCACTGCATACACAACTGATTTTTTTTTTTCCATGATGAGAAATGGGCCTGCAATTCTTTAGTTAGATCTAATAGTCAGGGCTTATCTTCCATGGGAAGAGTGTGAAGAAGGGACAAGTTGCGGCAGGAGGAAAAAATAGCAGATCTAAGGGATTTCTGACAATTTCCAGAACGAAAGAAGGGAGAAAAGTGGAATGAGTAAAGGAAAAGGGAAGAAGGATATTTATTTAGTGTATCAGGTGCCAAGAAGAGATCTGAATAAAGAAGTAGTAGGGATACATAAAGGCTTGTGTTGGATTTGTAATTTTATGGAGAGTTGTCAAAAGAGCTCACGTGTAAAAACAAGTTTATTCACTAAAATCAGTTTCACTTACATGCATGCATCTGTGGTGGGTGCAGAGAGGCACCTCTCAGATGCCCCTTCAGGGAGGGACTCTGCTCCAGCTGGGGGAGTGCTTTTGGCAGGCAGGCAGACAGCCTCTAGCTGTCAGCTCCTTTGGCATCAGAGAGCTTTTTGCAGGAAGTCAGCCCACTGAGGTGGGGCTAGAAAGCCCTAGACATTTTGGCTCACCATGTGACAGCTCCCGACAGGGCTTTCAGCTCCAGGGAGCCCCACAGGATTGGGTGAGGCTGTGGAGGGGGACCCACTTCCCCCGCTAACTTTCCCCTCTGCCTAGTCCCTTTCCTCCCTCTCCCCATCTCAGGGGTTTGTCCCAAGGGCACTCCTAAGACACACCCTGAATGCTAAACTCTTGTTTCAGATTCAGCTTCCTGGAGCTTCCAAACTACAAGCCTCTGTTGACTAAACTGTAACCGAAATTGAAGAAAACTGGAGAATGCGAGGTGATGAAAAAGCATCATAAAATTACATGTTAACACTTTAACTCGGGTGTTTTTTTGTTATTTTGATTTGCTTGTACTTAGTGTGATATTACCTTTAACATTTTGTTTCATATCGATTTGGTTTGCTATTCCTACCTTCCCTTTCTTACAGGAATCCTATTGTGGAAAGATAAAAAGGTAACAGGGTAAGAAAAAAAATTAGGTGGTTTCTTCCCCCGCCACTCAGGAAATCCACTACTTCAAGGTTGGCTTAAGTAGCAAGAGAGGAAACATACTGGGAGATGTGGCAGCGGTTTTGTTCTAAGTATATTAATAGAAAGTTCTGAAGTGGTCTGATTATCAGAAGAACTGTCCCTGAAGGGAATAAAGAATTTAATTTTAAGCCTGAAGATTTAAATTGTCACTCAGAATTCTCAGACATGAAAAGCATTAGTAATTTTGAACATAAACAGGAAAGTAGGTACTTCCATCCTGTCTTTCCCTGTGGCTCCAGAGGAGGGCAGAACAGTGGATTCCCAGACCTGCCCCTTGTTTGAAACTCTTGAGTTTGGGAGACAGAGTGCGAGTGTCTTCTGGCCAACTCCATTACCTTCAGACCTTGGATCTCTGGGAAATAGGACTGTTGGAGAGTCCTTGCTCTGATTTTTCTGGGATCCATATGTTACTAGGAGATGACTCTGGCAGACCACACCCTGATCTTTACTGTCTGGAAGAAAAAGAGGTAATTGTCCTGACGACTTAGACCAGATACCTACAGACGAAATTGAGATATTGTTTTATTTTTTTCTAAGATTATTTTGATAACAGCGATCTTTGATGTTACTAAGTAAATACAATTGTATTTAGGTTTTCTTTTTGGAAAGGAAAGGAAATTGTACTGGAGAAGAGGACTACCTAAAGAGCCACTGTGAACATTTTCCATCTCGTTTATTTCAGATAATCGCTTCGACCATCCCTCTCAGTTGGGGAGTGTGATGATCTGTTGCCTACAAGACGAGGCAACTATTTGTGAGAAAAAGACAAGATATGATGGGCTGTTACAAAGGAAATACTTTGAGGTTTTCTAGTTCAGGCTTTGTGCAGGGGGAGTCTCAGTTTCCTCATCTGTCAAGTGGGATAATTCCCATCTCCCTTGGTTACAAAGATTACAGAAGGGACATCGGAAGAGCCAGGCCACTAGGACAGTGCCTGGTATAGAAGTATTCAGTAAATGTCGATTCCCTGTCTATCTCTCCCTGAAGAGCTGTGGGAAAACACTTCATAACCACACGGGTCATCTGATGGACCCCCTCTCCTCTTTCTATTCCCATGACACGGCGGGCCCTGGAGATCATAAAAATGCCTCTTCCCTGTCTGTTTCTCCCGTTCTTCCTCTCCAGGACAAGGAAGTGGCCGGCTACGTTCCCTCGGTTCAGAATCTTCTGCCTCCCAGGACTGCCCAGCCCCCGGGGTTAAGAAGGTCGGGGGTGGAGGGAGGAGAGCTGCGTCCTTGGCCTGCGCAGCGCAGTGGGGAGGGGACCCGGAGGCGATGGGGAGGCGGGACGCGCGTTCTCGGGCTCGTGACCGCCGGCGGCCAGGGGAGCCTTCGCCCAGACAGCCTCGGAGATGGCAGGCGGCGGGGACCGGCGGGCCATGGACACCCTCCACCTGCTGCTGCTGGTGGCCGCTCTGCCCCTGGCGGCCTGTGGGGTCAGATACCGAGGCTCGGTGGACTGGATCCAGGAGAAGGTGAGCGGCTGCCGCTGCGTGACTGTACCTGGGCGGCTGGTGCGCCGTGCGGGCACCCGGGGCCGGGAGACCCCACTTTGGCAGGGTGGGAGGCGGGTAGAGCGGCCGGCGTCCGCCCAGGCAGCGGTGCCCGCAAAGGGCACACGGAGGAATCCGGGCTCTGGGTTCTCGTCGGGGTGCCTCACTGGCCCCCTGGCTGCTTTGGAGACGCCACGGGAGCAGAGTGATGTCACCAGCCTCCCCTCGGCTGCGGTCTGATGCGGGGACCGATAGGCACAGGAAGTGTGTCTAGCCGGCGGCGGCAGAGCTGGGAGGTGAGGGCGCTTCGCAGCGGCGCCACCCACTTGGCACCTCGGAGGCCCGCGGTCGCCGCGCGCCCCGGGGGGTGTGCCCGCCGCGTCCCCCACCGCTGCATCCGCGGACGCCCTTGGGACGTTGGAGTTTCCATGCAGTCTCTGGACAGATGTGTGTTCCCATTTGTTTCAGGTTTTTAAGCGCGGCAGCTCTAACTGGAGACCGGCTTCACTTTAAAATATTTGTTTTTTCTTAACATTGAATAAATGCAGTTGTCAGAGCTGTGTATCTAGTGGTAGGTGGTAATTCACATAAGGAACTTAGGATGCAATTTCCTCTGTGTGAAATAAATAGGTTCAAAGTTATTTCTTGTTAACAGTTTTGAAATCGTGACATTGCTAAGCATTATGCATACGTTGATGGTATTGGTGTAAAATGGTATGCTTTAAAAAATAGTAAGAAAAGTATAGGGAAGGTACTTCTGTCCTCACAAAGATACCAATTTATAGTGAAAAAAAAAATAGTAAGAAAAGCAGTAAAGGGTTATAAACTTTGACAGTGTTGTGGAACAGATCTTTAAAATGCTGACGGTGTGCTTGTATTTCCTCACAAGGTGGGAAAACAGGGCACACTGGTGAATGCAGAGACCCTCTCTGGGTCACATGCAGACTCGCACGCAGCCACACGCACTTGTGCATGAATAGCCCGCTTCAGTTCTCTGTGTTATGTTTCCTTGCTTCACGGTTTAGACGCCACAACGTGCCCCCACTTACACGTGGAGACCATCAGCCACAGGGACCCTGGAGAGGATGTGGGAAGACAGCTCAAGAGTTACTGCATCAGAAGAAAAACTTTCCATGGGTGTTCAGTAGTAGTCCATTAAGGGACATGGAGTCCCATACGTAAATCCTTTCCTTCTTCATTCATACTGAGTACCTTCCTGGTTCAGAAACTGGGAAGGGGGCATTAATAACCAGAATATGGAGCCACACCAAATGTGTCTTTCTGATTCATCTAAACGGGTGAATAAATGATATGGGAACTGTTTGAGCTGCTCTTAGGAATTATTTGTAGGCAAGATGTATTTGTAGCTGGGAGAAAGTTTAGAATTCTGGACACGTTTTGAACTAATGAGAATTTAACTTTGAGAAAAGTATTTTAATTTAATTTAATTTATTTATTTTGACAGAGATCACAAGTAGGCAGAGAGGCAGGCAGAGAGAGAAGGGGAAGCAGCCTCCTCGCTGAGCAGAGAGATGTGGGGCCGGATCCCAGGACCCTGAGACCATGGCTTGCGCTGAAAGCAGAGGCTTTAACCCACTGAGCCACTCAGGTGCCCTGAGAAAAGTATTTTAAAGCATGAATCCCTTTAATATTTATGTTAAGAAGCTTCTCTAATCATTGTTCTGCTAGGAAACTGGATGCTTTCAAATGTGGTAAGCAAATGGTAAAATCAGCCATGACAATTGCCAATTTCTGGTCCCCTCCTCTCTTATTCTGTAGGCTTACAGGTGGCCCGTACAGTTTGCAGCCTGGGAAATAAATTGGTCCATACTAAAATACAAGCCTTCCTGCTATGTATCACATGTAACTATCTTAATCATTGAGGTCTGCCAAAAGGTGAGATTTAGTAAAGAAAACAATGATTCCAAAATCCTTTTTCTTTGTTTTAAGATAAAGGTGTTTCTCTTTCAGTGGGATCTAGTACTTAAAAACTACCTGATGGTTGAGTTCAAAGGTTATTGGAAACCTACAGACATTTTCCCAAAGAAACAGTATTATAAATGGTTAGATTCTCAGGTGGGCCTATAAGTGTATGTTTAGAGGTATTGGCATCTGGGCGCCAGGACGCTTATATATAAGCATCTCACTTGAACCTCACAGCGCCCCTGGGGAGAGGAGAGATTCATTCCCAATTTAGAGGTGAGGTCACCTGACCATTCCTATACTAGTGAACTGAAGAGCTGTCCTCTGTCTTCTTCCACTCTCTTTTCCAAGGTAAATGAGTCCTGGCTGATGATGTAGGTAGGGGACAGTGTCCAGGTAGTGAAGGAGGGTGGGGCAGGTGGGAGGGTTGGGGGGCCAGAGGAAGAGCTTATTTCCCTTTTTCCGGGTTAGAGTGGACCTTAAATAGAATCCCCAAATAGGTAATTTGTATCTGGAACCTTCTCTCCTGTTTCCCCCTCTTTCCTGATCTCCCTCTTGGAGCTTAAAGGTTATTATTCTGGGGGTTGAGTGTATTCCCAAACTACTTCTCTAGAATCCTGTCCCATCCTTCATCCCCAACCCTGTTTCTTTGGTACAGATGCATTCCTTTGGTACAACCTTGTCAACTTCTATTAAAAGGAATCTCATTAGTCCTCTCTTAGGTGTGAAAGACTGGTGACTGTTAGGAAGTTTGCATATTTCTTTTAAAGGGAATCTGTTCGTTTAAAAGTATGGCTTCTATTGAAATCTCTCAATTATGAAGTTAAAATGCATATTTTGAAAACATGGAAAATACAGAAAAGTAAAAGAAAACTATTGTCACCCATAATCCCACATTCAGAGATAATTGCTGTTAACCATTTTGGTATTTTTATTCCTAGTCTCTCTCTCTCTCTCCCTCTTTCTTTCTGTACATGTATATGTCATATTTATATGCACATGCATAGACATGAGTATATATGGTGTGTGTTTTTATTTATAGAAATGGATAATTATACCAATCTTGTAGGTTTTTATGAGAATTGAACTATCCATGTAAAGCGCTTAGCACCATGCTGCCCTATAATAACTGTTCGATTAAGACTAATTGTTTATTTTTAAAATAACACACAAGAATACTTATTTCATACTAGAGTTTATGCTGCATATATGGTTTTATATTTTACTCTGTCACTTAAAAGCATATTGTGAGTATTTCCATGAGCCAATAAAATTCATTGAAAGCATCACTTGATGATTGCAAAATCATTCATATTCTGTAATTTTACTCTCCTTTTATTGTTGGGTATTTAGCTTGTTTCCAAACTTGCTCTCTCATAAACTTGGGAACCAATATATTTTAATTAGTAGAATTTTCCTTTATTATAACAAAGGTGAACATTTCAAGTCATATTGGATGTGGAGGGGCAGATTTTTTTGAACAGAGGAACCATATACGGGAGGATTGGCCTTCCCTAGGGGTCCTTCTCCGGGGTCATCTCTGGCATGCTGTTGCTGCTGTCTTCAGCACTTCACATTGTTCTGCTTTCAATTCTGAAAGTTTTTAGGGTTCTCCTCTTCCATGGTTATAAAGGTCCTTAACCAGGGGGACCTGGGTGGCTCAGTGGGTTAAAGCCTCTGCCTTCGGCTCAGGTCATGATCCCAGGGTCCTGGGATAAAGCCCCCAATCAGGCTCTCTGCTCAGCAGGGAGCCTGCTTCCCCCTCTCTCTCTGCCTGCCTCTCTGCCTACTTGTGATCTCTGTTTCTCAAATAAATAAATAAAATCTTAAAAAAAAAAAAAAGAGTCCTTAACCATTCATCCCTTTACCCACCACGATTCTTAGGGAAACAACAATGGAGACTCCAATGGATGCACAGGGAGGTCAGTGGTAGGTTGTGTATTGGTAAGGGGAGAGAGAGAAAATGTACCCTTGTTGAGCTTCTACTACCTGGCAAGTTAAGTGCTATGACATCCTTACAGATCATTAAGCCTTTCCTAGTCACAGCTAGGAAGTCGGGGACCTGGGATTTGACTCTGAATTGTCCGTTCAAAGTCGACATTGCTTTTCTTTCAGGTAGAGGACTCCTTGTATTGAAAGAAGGCAGAACTTTATCTTATTCAGTTCTCAACTTTCCCACAACTGCATTTGTCATGTCAGAGGCATTGAACACACTGGAAGGATTTCTGTAAATGCTGGCTGGGTTGAATCTACCTGTAGACATGGGAGTTAATCTGAGTGCTGGGTGGGAGACACTCATACAGGATGAGAACTGGAATTGAAATCACTGGGCTTCTGTAATGATCCCCCTTTAATTCAATGGCTTGGGACCTCAAATCCCCCTGCAAGTGGGGCCAACTCTACAAATTATGTAATTAAAACCCTCGTTGGCCTGGCACCAGGTGATTAGCCCAGAGGAGATGTTTCAGGATATCTGGTTCACACTTTTTTAGCTGAAAGATTCTTGTCACCCAAAGCAGTCTTATTGTCCTTTCTGCCTGGCTGAAAAGACAAGGCAAGGGCTGTAATAGAGACTCATTCCTCTGAGAATGCCCATACCAAAGAAACTTGTCTATGTGCTTTTTAACTGATTAGGACTGGACTAACTCGGGTTTCGCATTTAACACTGGGCTCAACACTGTTTTTGCCTCAGTTACTTTCCTCATATCCAGCCCACACTTTCTTTCCAGGTTTCTCCCCTCAATCTTTCCTCTGGTCTCCACATAGATTTTTTGTATTTATTGGGTTCTGAGAGTGAGGCTCCTTGAAAGCTGAGTGGGCACCATTTTGGTTGGAAGAGTCCAATGTGCAACACTTTAATGACCAGGAAGGCTTAAATAATTTAACGGAGTGTGGTCGTTTCCCCTTCTCCGTCCTTCCCTGACTGGGAAGCTTTTATTTGCATGGTTTCACAAGCCTCTTTCTTTCCAGGGAGGCAGGGAGAGGAGGGTTCTTTACAGAAGCATGTTAATTAGATGGTTGAGCCCAGGAGATTGAGGAACAACTCATGTCACTCTGGGTTTTGAGGCGTGTCAATCAATGGGCCTGTCTGTTGCACTTACCCTTCATTCATCCATCGAGCATTTTTTGGTGCTATTTCTCAACTATATTTTATCTGTGGTATCTGTTACAGCTAGCAATGCTGGAGGGTTATTTATCTTGTTCCTGCTTTTTCTTAAATCTCTTCAGAACTCTTCCATATGCTGCTATAAATTGCCCTTTAAAACATGTGCTGGGTTTACTCCCACTGTGGACACTCAGTGAAGGACCTGGTCCACAGTAACCCGGTAGGCTCTAGGATGGAGAAATGGACGCTACACAGGAAAGGAGTCACTGGTCAGACAGCCTTCCTGACAAAAAAGGTCTCGGTTGTCACAGAGACTGCCCTGGGCCAAACCAACCCTAAGGCATCATGGGAATTGAGATGAGAAATTAAAAGACAGCAAGGACACTAAAATCACAGCCCTCTCTAGCACTTTGCAGCTGGTATCTTCTCGTTTCTTCTCTCCTCATAATTGCTTGTACATTTAACTGATTGGGTATTTTTAATGCTCATTTTACTTTATTATTATGGAGACATAGGCTTAATGAAGACAATTTCAGAGAGACCATTCTGTCAATTCCTTATTTGATGACCACACCCAGTATTGACTGAGTACTCAGCACGCCCCGGGCGCCTAGTGGCTGCAGGAGGGACTGGGATATAAGGACAGTCGTTGCTCTCGTGGAGCGGGTATGAAATCAGATGTTAAACAAATCAACACACAGGAAAGTGATCTCCAAGTCATAACCTGAGTCAGCAGGAGAGTCAGGTGAAGAGGGAGGAAAAGGCCTTAAAGCTGGAAGTCACCGCAGGTGCAAACGCTGTGACAAGGCAGTCTCCCACTGCTTTGGGAGCTGTAAAGAGGCCAGGGAGAGTGAAGCCTGGTGTGCTGGGGCGAGTGGCCCTGTCGGGGGGGTGGCGAGACGGCAGGAGAGACTGCTCATTTGGCAATGAGCTCCTGTCGGCCTGCTTAAGTAGTAATTAACCATAGACGTCATCCCACTTCTTGCCTCCAGTTCCTTCTTTGTCCTTTTCACATTTCTGTTGTTTTGTCTGTTAGTGTCAGCTTTCTTCTCAAAGTGCTGTCTGAGGGCTAACTTAAGGACTGAGAACCTAACCTGAAAGTAGTAAGGAATTTAAAGGCTGCAGGGACAAATTTATGCAGGAAATATATTTTAAAATATATTATCAGTAAACAAAGACAAACCTTAATTGGTTTAGGCACAGGGAGTCTGGATGGCTAATTTGGTTAGGAACCTCCTTCAGCTCAGGTCATGGTCCTGATCCTTCAGTCGCAGGATCGGGTCCTGTGTGGGGCTCTCCGCTCAGCTGGGAGTCTGCTTCTCCCTCTGATCTCTCTCCTCTCATGCTCTCTCTCTCTCTCTCTCTCATTCTCTCTCTCTCAAATAAATAAATAAAATCTTGAAAAAAAAAAAAAAGAGGTTCAGGCACAATTGAGATTACCTCCAGGATAATGAGGCAGGGACGCAGAGCAGAAGGGCATGGGACTGGGAATCCATGGAACCCAGATATTTTCATAGATTTACCTGGAGCTCTCCTACAACCTTGGGAAAATCATCTGGTCTCTATGAAACCTCAGTTTCCACTGACATGAATCCAAGAGGGTGGACTAGATCATCTCTAAGTCGTCTTTCCAGCTCTAAATTCTATACCTCTTTTGTGTTTGATAGAAGGTAACAGAATGACAACTTGTTTAATGTTTACTATGACGCTTACATATATTAGCTCACTTAATTATAATTACTCTAAGAAGTAGGTGTTAATGCCTCCATTTTACAGATGAGGAAATTGAGCCTTAATGAGGTTAATCAACCCGCCAGAGTTACAGCTAGGGAGTGATGGGGGGCTAAGTTGAGAGTGTGTCTGAACCCAGAGCCCATGCTCTTTGCATGATCACCCCAGAGAGTAACGTTGAGGCATAGCAAAGTGTAGATGAGTGTAAGTCATTTGGCAATGAGCATTCTTTAATTCCACAGTTTCTCACTAGCCACACGGAGTGAAAATAGTTCTGTGATTACTGAGATACAGTCAACCAACACTAGTGCTGGGAAAAGCTGTGAGTAAGCAAGGCTCCTCCAGCTTCTGTTTTGCATTCCAAAGAACTTACTATCCTTACATTACCTTCATCATTCCCCTTAGGGAAAAATCACGCACTTTCCTGTGAGAAGAGTAACACCTTTCAGCACAGAGTGTCTGATAAACATGCAATGAATGAATGATTCATCACAAGAAAATACAGCATGTATAAAGTCATATCCACAACAGAAATTTGATTTTTATGTTTATTGGGCTCTTTAAGTTAAGGTTAATTCAGCTAATAGGTAAATGCCCCTAAGAGTGTGAGTGCTAATAGAATTTTAAAATAACTTTAACTGGAGATAAAGAGCGTACTATTTAGTGGGTTATAGAATCATCAAACTCTGGCTGAAAGGATTTTCAATGACCATCTAGTTTAGAGTTGTCCCATAAAAATATATGATGAGAATTGTGTATGTAATGTTAGGTTTTCTAGTAGCTACATTAAAAAAGGAAAAAGCTATAGGTGAAATTAATTTTAATAATATGTTTTATGCAACTCAATATATGAAATTTCAATATGTAATCACCATAAAACTTATTAATGGCATACTTTTCATTTTTTTATTAGTCAAAGTCTGAAATCTAATGTGAATATTATACTTAAAGCCCATCTCAATTTAAATTACTATATTTCGGGCGCCTGGGTGGCTCAGTGGGTTAAGCCGCTGCCTTCGGCTCGGGTCATGATCTCAGGGTCCTGGGATCGAGTCCCGCATCGGGCTCTCTGCTCAGCAAGAAGCCTGCTTCCCTCTCTCTCTGCCTGCCTCTCCGTCTGCTTGTGATCTCTCTCTGTCAAATAAATAAAAAAAAAAAAGAGGCCAGAGGGTCTTTAAAAAAAAAAAAAAATTACTATATTTCAAGAGCTTAATAGTCATATGTGGCTAATGGCTACCATAGTGGACAGTGAAGATGTAACTCAAATTCCTTTATTAGTTTTTTTGAGGGAAATGAGAGTTAAGGGACCTGCCCGAAGTCATACAACCTATGAATGGCAGCCAGAAGCTTTGACTCCAACTTCTCTGACTCTAAGACAGTGCTTCTTCTATAATGCCACATTGTCTTTTATAAAGCCATTGTGCTAACAAAGTATAATTGTTCTGTTGGCTCCAATTTTGTAAATGTTGGGTTTTCTTAAGAATAGGAGGTCAATAACTGATCTCTTAAATCATAGTTTTACAAAGCCCTTGTACTAAAATAATTAAAAGTTGCACAGGAAGTGCCAAACATTAATTCTCAGGTTCGATGCATTGCATTCACTTTGTTTTTAAAATAAGCCGCCTAAACAGTGTAACATTCTAGATCTGAGGGGCAAGTTTTAGAGTTGAGTTGTTTGATTTGCTTTATGATGTAAGAGCTATCTCTTTAGTTTGAGGTTCAAAGGAAAGAGTTCTCTATTGCAAATGTCTCCGTGTTAAATTGTGACCCTTCTATGAAATGATAGCCAGTTCAATAACGTCATTCAATCCTCAGTATGATCACCAACCAGCCATTTTGAATTCATCGTCTCTTCGACAAGTTGCAGAAGGCACCAATATTTCTGAGATGTGGGAAAACGACTTACGACCATTGCTGATAGAGCGATATCCAGGATCCCCTGGAAGCTATGCTGCCCGCCAGGTGAGGATACGCCCATACCCCTGAAGGTTGTTGAACACTTCCCTTTCATGTGAGAGATATTACCATGTCCCAAGTTCTGAGTTGTCTGATATTCAGATCTGTCATTTCATCTTACTATACACCAAAGGAAGCGACCCAGACAACCAAACAATGGGGAGTGAATGTCTGTTCTAAGTTGAGTGTTACATGTTCATCTGAATCAATTTCTCTGTGCAATCCCTGTCAGGATAAAGTAGGAGAGAGTGTCCTAAGTATTCAACTCCTGGTCATTTCTATAACACACCCCCCAGGCACCCAAACATGTTTTCTTGGACCCTATACTCCCCAAGGTCAACAGCCCTAGGTGGTCCTTGCCTGACCTTTCTGGGCCAAGGGTGAATTACTGTCCTATCAGGCCTTTATTTCTCATGGGAAATTGTGTTGTCCTTAGAGGGAAAGTCAAGATCAGTGATAAGCTACTTGCTTCTGGTGTGGTGCTTCTGAAACTTCTAACTCTGACTCATGTTAAAAAAAAAATTCCAAAAAATTTTTTAAAAATTACATTTTATACACACAAACATAAAAATAGATCCAAATGACACAAAAGTCTTAAGAAAGAAATCCACGCTCTTCTTACTTGCATTACCTGCAATTTACTCTGATATCGTTAATTCTGTCTTACTAGTTGTTGTGTTTTATTTTGTTTTTTAATGCTGGTCATGACCCAATAAATGGATTTCAAGATCCACTGATTTTACCATTGCAGTTGGAGAGACACTGTTGTAGAGGGTAAATTAAACCATAGCTGGGGTAGACCTTGTATGTCTCTGCCTTCTTAGTGCCAGTCTTCCTAAGTGATCTGATATTCCACCTCTGAATGACTGCTTTCTTCAGAATAGCCCCATTTCAAGGGGCAGCTCAAGAAAGAATGGGGAGAGACTGGCCCCTCAAACCCTCCTCTGAGAGTACGCCACTTGCCTAACCCTAAAGGCAAAAGACCTTGGCACTCCACTTCTGTGCTAGAGTGACACTTGCCAGGCCCAGCAACACAGCTGTTGGGCTCATCCATTGTGCCCTGTATATGGCTCCGGCCTCTTGAGTCTAGCCCAGATAGCCATTGTCTGTTGCTCCATTAGGCTCTTATCTCCCAACCACACAGCACCAGTTTCTCCTAAGGAATTAGATAGTGGAGACCCAAAGAGCACCTTCATTCTTCCTAACCTTTAGGCAGAGAGAGGAATATTAATGATCATGGCTAACTTTCATGGAACACAGTTTTTGTTTTTTGGTTTTTTTTTTTTTTTTTGTCAAGCACTTCATGGAGTTCTTTGCATGGATTTTCTCATTCAGTCCTCACAACAATGCTGTCATGTGGGTACTATTATTATCCTAGTGCTACAGATTGAAAAAGCATGAGTTAGGTATTTGAGTCAACTTGTTTGGGGACATACACACAGTAGTGATAAGACCAGAATTTGGACCCAAATCTGCTTGACTTCTTGATCCTATTTCTAAAGAGAAGTGGCTAGGAGGAACCAAATCTGGAGTGTGTGTTCAGAGTCCTCAGCTCTGGATTTTCTCTTGCCTCATTTGGAGAATGAGACCCATATCATTCATTTCAGTGATATTCCCTGGGCCTCATCTCCCAAGCAGTCTCTTAAAGGAAGCTCAGGATGCTTACCAGGGCTTTCTAAAATCCTCAGTTCCTCATTAGAAAAAAATTAGGTCTATAGATTCACTCATTCAATTCAACTTTTTTCATTTCCCCATCCCATTTGATCAGAAGGCTGTGTAGACCCAGAACCATTTATGAATACTTCACACCTGAGGGTCCTTGCCTGCAGGCTTTAGAAATCCATAAACTCAACAAATCCTGCTATTTGGTTCTATATGTAGCCTTTAACAGAATATACAGTATAAATAATACACATAGACATGGTTGTGATTAAAAATTACATTAAAATGACTAAACCTTTGACACTTTCCATGCCATGTGGGGTGGAGGTAAATGAGAAGTTTATTGACAGTATTTTGGAATGTGCTGGGACCTGTTTGCTGGGCTGCTTATGCATGTTCTAGCTCATGTGGTGGTAATCTGAACTGCATAGTTATGATAGAAATGGCACTTAAGAGATTCAATTTTATAATTTTATAATTTTTATAAAATCACCATGATGTTTTGGAGAGCTGTCCCCTAAGCTGTGGAAGATAAAATGTTTCTGCTTTAGAAGATGAAGTCCTTGACACTTAGGCTATGATGAGGGAGTTACAGTAACAGACTCTATTTGACCAGGATTAGGACCTGTCACTCAGAACTAAGTTCACACAAGAATGGTGGAAAATCTACATTTTCCCGAGCACTGGATTTATCATTTATCCATTTATATTTATATATTTATATATATATATTTATATATATTTATATCCATTTATCATTTATAGAGTTTCAGGGTTATAACTAGAGAAGACTTTCAAATCTAAAGATGAGTGGACTTGGTATAAAATTGGTTATTGATAATTTGATAATTATTGATAATTTGATAATTTGCAATTATCAACAAAGATAGGCTTTGATATAGATTCTTTTCCAGAGAATAATATCAGAACAATGTGCCATGGTCTCTGTTGTTTTTAAGGGAGGGTTGCAAAGGGAGAAGAAAGAGAGAGAATCCCAAACAGATTCCACTCTGAGTGCAGAGCCCAATGCAGGGTTGCATCTCACAACCCTGAGATTATGACCTGAGCAGAAATCAAGACTCAGATGCTTAACCAACTGGAGGCCACCCAGGTATCCTCCATAGTCTCTATTTTTACTTCCTCTGTTCAATGAGCCTATAGATGTCTACTGGATTTTTAGAATATATTTTTTAGGAGAGATTTTATTTATAAAATAAATAGTTGGAAGCTGTGACATCTTGGGGTTATCTCAGTGACTTCTCTCTGAGATGTGAATAAGAAAATGGTTAAAAAATTAAGATGATAAAATCTCACCTAAGGAGCAAGCCAGAAACTTTGCCTGAAAGAGGCAAGCTAGAACCCTCAGTGTTAAAATCCCCTATAGATGAACAGTACATCTGAGAAGCTGGAGCTGCGCTTCTTTAGCTGAAAGTATGGATATCCCTGGGTGAAGGATCCTGGGAGGAGAGTGCTCAGCATGGAGCCCAAGAGACTAATATGTGGACTGTCCAAGAAGGAATAGTTACCCTGAAGTCCCAGGTGGCAGGATTCAGCATCCTGACAATGATCTGTTTGTAGACTCGGTGCAAACACTGTAGAATCTGCTTCCTCCAAACAAAAAAACCTGGTCTACTACCATCATTATTTCCTGGAAACTGGAAGTGAGAATTTAAGTGAAATTAAATTAGACCCAGGATCATTCACTAATGCTAAACTAAAATTCCCAGATTCCCCTTCATCTCCCCCAGAAGTAGAATGTCCTATTTATGTCTATCTTTCTCTCTCTCCCTCTCTTACTCTCTGTCTCTCTCCTTGTCTCTACCTTTACCTTTGTATCCTTTTTGGCTCTAACGCAATGTTTGTCTATCTCTTTCTGCATCTCTCTCTGTCTTTATCTATCCATCTCTTTCTCTCCATCTTTCTTTTTCTCCCTTCCCCACTCCAAAAAATAAATTGAGAATAATCCAAAATACAATCTACATCTTAAACTGCATTTTGCACTCCTGGTGGGCCCGAGTTCTTGCTACCCGGCTTCAGGAAGCATTCCCTGCTTAGGGCATTCTAGTGAACAGAATAGTAATTTTGGGAGCCTACTCTAGAGAATTGTGATGGGAACATGAAGATTAAGCCCGAAGGCCAAAGTGCAGCAAGGGATATTGGTGACCTAATTAGATTATGGAGCCAATTCAATTGTTTATAAAGAAATTCGTTGCTAAGATCATTAATAAATATTTATACTGAATAAAGAAAGGTTGCTTCAGGGAGAACTCTTGGGGACACTTGTTGATGCCTTTGTGGATTTTAGTGTCAACAAAGGGTATCAGAAATTATGTCCACAACCTATTTAGGAGTTGAGAAATGAGTTTGTGTGTGAGACCTTTGCTGAACAGAGCTAACAGACATCTATTTTTTAAAATCCCAATTCATTTTTGTAAGCATACAGGCTGCTATTGGTTTTGGAGTAGTTCATCATCTGGATACCAGATGTTCTGGACTATATGCTTTTTTTTTTTTTTTTTTAAAGATGACCCCTTTTGTGGAAAAAATTTCTTTTCCTCAAAGTCTGGGAATAACTTCTTTTCAGATTCTGTGGAAAGCTTATCTGAGGTGCACAATGATTTCTCTCTATTCAAACTACCAATGTTTGATATCATCTAATTTTATGTATTCTCACTGAGACTAACGTATTAGTTATAATCAGCTCATATTCAAAGATTTTTAAAATTTTTTTATTTATTTGACAGAGAGAGAGCTCACAAGTAGGCAGAGAGGCAGGCAGAGAGAGAGAGAGAGGGAAGCCAGGCTCCCTGCTGAGCAGAGGGCCCGATGTGGGGCTCAATCCCAGGACCCTGAGACCATGACCTGAGCCAAAGGCAGAGGCTTAACCCACTGAGCCACTCAGGCACACCATTATCAGCCCATATTTAGTGATAGCCTATTGCGAGCAAAGCCCAGTATTAAGAATTGTGGATGAAGGGGCGCCTGGGTGGCTCAGTGGGTTAAAGCTTCTGCTTTCGGGTCAGGTCATGATCCCTGGGTCCTGGGATGGAGCCCCACATCGGGCTCTCTGCTCAGCAGGGAGCCTGGCTTCCCTCTCTCTCTCTCTGCCTGCCTCTCTGCCTACTTGTGATCTCTATCAAATAAATAAATAAAATCTTAAAAAAAAGAATTGTGGATGAAAACAAAGCAAATGAGATACAAACAATGGTTTCAAAAAGGTTAGAAACATCTTCCTTTTATCCTTGAGAAAAGAATTTATAATCTTGAAATGGAAAAGGTAAGGGACTGCAGGCACATCCAATTGTGGCCAAAGTCCACCACACTAAAGAAAGCAGGGAGTGAAAGCCGGGGACTGTTTGTTTATTTGGCTTTTGCAAGACTGAGTGGAGAATCCCTGTCCTCTCTCTGGTTTAGTTATTTTCCTGGAAGCTTCCTGCCACAGTGTTTCCAAAGCCTTTGCCCATGTGTCATGTCACATAGTTACGACAGGCCACACAAGAGTTGGTTAGGCTAGAAAATCTTGTATTTCCTTGAGGGGAAACCCCCCCCCCCCAAAAAAAAAGACAAAATCCTTCCATTCTTTTCCAGTTATTATGAGTTATTTGTTTATCATCTCAAAGGCCATGCCTACTGGATGTTAATTGTGGAACAAACGGCCAGTTCTGGCAATGGTTAGTTTGTCATTTGATGTTTTAAAGCCATCCTTTAAGGCAAACTTACAAAGACGTATACAATATTTCAACATAAAATAAAATAAATGAAAGCTACTGAGAAAAATGAGGTGAGGGGAAAATGGAGGCGGGAAGGGACAAAGGGAACAGCCATAAGCTCACCATAGCTCCTCACACCACACATCCTAGACTCTTAAGGAAGACTCTGAAACAGTGTTTCTTTTCCATCTGCAACCTATCAGTCACTGTGCTGTTCGTAAGTTCCCAGGTGACCAGGAGAAATGTGAAAATAGATTCCTTTTTATTTTTACCATTGGTAGTGGGGTTTGAGTCTACTTTAGGTGCAAAAGGAAAACAACTTGATCTGTCATTATGGTTCAGAGATGCTTACTGTTTCTTAAAGAAGCCTCCATATTAATAAAGAAGGTGTCCAATATTCCCCAGCCATCCTCTTGCTATGGGACTTCATTGTACCATCAGTATCTTTCGTTAGTGTCTATTACATTTTAAAGTATTTGGTGAACTTGGAGCGCATGCTGTGTTCTCAGGACAAAAAGAGCTACCATTTGCTGTTCTTGCCCTCAAAGAGCTGAGGGTAGGGGTTGAGACCTGTAGGACCTTGGTATATCTGACTTCTCAAAATGCCTTCTTAACCTCCTAGAAATGTTGAAAGTGGACTTTAATGTGTACTGAACTGAGTCTCTGTCTCCTGACATGCAGAAATGACCCTGCTACATCGTTAAATGATAACAGGAAGGGGCGGAATAATGTCCAACGTAGGTTCTAGTCCCATAAAGGCATGTACCTCTTCACCAATTATGTGTTTGTTATATAAACAATAAAAATGGTGTGGAAGGATATACATCAGACTAATGGGGCACCTGGGTGGTTCAATTGGTTAAGTGTCTGCGTTAGGCTCAGGTCATGGTCTCAGGGTCCTGGTATCTAGTCCCACGTCTGACTCCCTGCTCAGTGGGGAGCCTGCTTCTCCCTCTCCCTCTGCTCCTTCTCACTCTCTTTCTCTCAGATAACCAGATGAAATCTTTTTTTAAAAAAGGAAGGATTATATCAGACTATCAACATTAGTTACATTAACAATTGATTGGGATTGCTTTGCAGGGCAATGATTAGGAGAGAGGGAGAGGGATAGTTTTTCCTTTAATCGTCCCTGCTATTAATTCCATAATCATGTATTGCACTTTTAACTTGAAAAACATGACATAACATTTTTAAAAAATGTATATTCACAAAGTTAATCAATGCAAACTGTCCAGATCTGAAATTTTGTTTTTTCTTTTATCAGCACATCATGCAGAGAATTCAGAGACTTCAAGCCAACTGGGTCTTGGAAGTAGACACTTTCTTGAGTCAGACACCCTATGGGTACCGGTCTTTCTCAAATATCATCAGTACTCTCAATCCCAGTGCTAAACGACACTTGGTCCTTGCCTGTCACTATGACTCCAAGTATTTTCACCCTTGGGACAATAGAGTGTTTGTGGGAGCTACCGATTCAGCTGTGCCATGTGCCATGATGTTGGAACTCGCCCGTGCCTTGGATAAGCAGCTCCTTTCCTTGGAGGTATTTGTTTCCGTCTCGTAGATTCTTGCGATAAAACCCATTAGAAGAACTCAGAGTGAATTCTAGAATCCTTGGGGGGAGTAAGAAGGCCATTTAGAAATGTAGACTTTCTGGACATTTTGTACTAATTTGTTGCAAAAGCATGTGACTTAATTAATTGAATAATTAATTAACTAATAACTAATTAAATGAATATTAATTAGAAGTTCACACTATGATATGCGATGGTGAATTTATTCATTGGTACTTGATTGCTTCATTTTGCATACATATTATATGAAATGCAACACTTCTTTGCAAAAAATGAAGCAGGTGACAGTTGGTATGGGCATATATATGAGAAGTATGTTTTTTTGTTCTTGTTTATGTCTCCATGAAACATCACAACCTTCTAATCTGAGAGATGTGGCTCTTGAGTTGCGGGAGGGGGACGCTGTAAAGTGGTGCGGGGAGTGGGTAATTCAGATGTATCAAGATGAAAAGCATTGAGCAGAAATGCATTATTATTATCTGTGAATCTCGGCTCAATTTTATGTAGCATAGCAGAGCTTTTGTTACGGTCTCAGCTCAAAATACTTCTGGGACTCTCAGATGTTATTTCAGTCTCTGTTCTTAAGGGTATATCAGAAAAAAGTGCTAAGCTCGATGAAGACGTTTTGTTAAGATATCACTCATAACCAAGTAAACACAACAAAGCAAGACAATAAACTTGGTTCGCAGGCAACAAATACTTTTTTCTTCCCCCTCAGAGCTTTATGAAGGGGCCAACCTTTGCTACAATGGGGGTAAAGAAGTAAAAGTTTTATCTTGTAATGGAAGTAATAGAGATATTTGATCTATTTTTGCTGGATATGCTAAACTTGAAGAAAGCAAGAATTGTTTGTAACCTCTCCATATCCTTTTCACTGTTTTTTGGTTTGTTTTGTTTTGTTTCTTGAACCTTCTATAATGTCTTTGTCCAATCTTCTGCTCTGCTTTTAACGAGTACCTTTCCCTAGTGATTGGGTGAGAGAGTTCAGAAGCTGATATAAAAGTTTAATTTTTCATGTTTGCATTCTAGTATAAGGACATTAAGTGAAAGACATAGTCTGTCTAGTGGGTGTGTTTTCTCTGGGTGAGCTCCTTTGCCTTTTTCTATGTAGTTCATACATGTTTTTAGTGACTAGAAACAGAAATGGCTGAATGAGTTGTTGGTTGGACATCCCCATTTAAAAAATACACACACATTCTTCTCTTACTATCATTTCTCATAGAAGTAGCACTGATATGGACAATTTTAAAAAAGGACTAGTTTTGATTGAAATGTGAAGAGTATTGGATTCATTTTTCCACTCATACTTTAAACTTGTATTAAGGAGTGGTTTCAAGTTCTTCAGCTTTCATGGATTGGGTAGGTGGTAGTGGAATGGGATGTGGGAGAGGACAGGAGAGTAGACTGGATTATTGCTCCAACTCTGTGCAACCCTCCAGTGGTAAGATTACAGTTAGACATTCCCATCTTTTGTCTTCCCAGGGTAGCAGGTTGTAGGTTCTCATTCCTTGGCTCTGGACTTGGTTGTTTAATTGTCTTGGCCAATGGGTTGCTAGTAGATATGACACAAGCAGAGACTGGAGATGTGCTTGTGTAATGGAGCTTGCCATAAGGGCATG